>NW_003805516.1:302526-356192 GCF_000255335.2 Galendromus occidentalis | reverse complement strand
AAGGATTTCCTATCGNTTCCCCCTATAGTGATCCGTCTCTCCTCCCCATGTTCCAACTTGGCATCATTTCCTCCCACTTCCGCCTTTCTTCTTATATTCCTCTCCTTTGTCTCGGCGGTATTCGCGCCCCCTCCCTCGTTTCCCGTCGTGAATGGTCGCCATCTTACGCTTTCGGGCGTCTTTTCCAGGATTTCTGCTCTTCGGTTTTGACTCAATATTGAGGTCCCGACTTTTGCTTTCATTTCCTCTCTCCTTGATCCCATCCTTCAGTCTCCGCTCACCTGCATCTAGACTCGATCTCGTGGTTCTTAAATTGCCCTGCTGCTCCCCTTCCACCATGAGGCCTCATTCGCATGGCTGAAGCAATTTCGCTTCTCCGGAGCCATGTGGCTCATTCATGGCTGAGAACTTCGCCGCTCGCTGTCAACCTCGCGTATCATCAGAGGGAAGATAGAGCAAGAGGCCGATTGCCGCGAAGAATTCCTTGCTCATGACGAGTGCAAGGGGGAAGACGTCCTTACTCGCGCTCGTGACTCGTGAAAAAGGGGCGGAATGTGAGGCGACGAGTTTCTCGGGGAGCATACCGTCCGCGCGGAACGGATGAGCGTATGCTAAAGCAGGAAAAACCAGAAAACAGGAAGATCATCTCTTTTTTTCACACAGGTTCGCCTCGACAAGGCGGCAGCAGAGAAGGACCGACTTGAGGCGCGTCTAGAGAACTCTCAATCAGAACTGGGCCAGGTACGTGCGGAACTTGAAAAAATCCATGGAGAACACTCAAGGACATCGAACGAGTGGGACCGACTGCGCTCGGAGAATGCCAGGTTCGTTCATAGGCCATGACTCGAGATATCGACAATAATGCTCTGCATGGAACATGTACCCGGATTGCTTGCCAGGGCAAACTATTTATTCCTTGCTCGAGCATCGACCATTCCGCAAGACTGGGTCATAAGAGCATAAATATTTCTCATGAGCCCTGATATTCATCTTTTCAACGCAGGCTAATTCTGGACAATGACCGTCTCCGCGAAAGTGTGGATAGATTGGAGTCTCGAATATCTCGGGAGAGTCGGGAACGATCTAGGGACCGATCGAGAGAGAGGGACTGGGGAGACGAACAAGGATCTTCGAGAAATAGATTAGGAGCCTCACCGGCGAGATCCTTGTATCCCAGTTCTGAGGAACTTGAACGTTTACAAGTGAGTTCGTCATCTGCAGCGGAAGAGCGCCCAGCGAGGAACGAAGGCTCTACGTGAGCTCAAGACCCAACGAGAGTAGCCGGGTTCTCATAGATTGCTATTCTACACCCACAGGAGAAACTGGACAAAACTCAATCGGAACTCCGCAGGGCGCAAGCTGAACTTCGAATGAATCAAGCTGAGACAGACCGAAAGTGCTCAGAAGTCGAACAACTTCAAGAAAAGGTTGAGCGCTCTCAAGGCGACATATACCGGCTTAAAGCTAAACTAGAGAATGCACAATCTGAGCGTGAAGCCCTCCAAGAAGAATACGATCGGTAAGTTCACATTCTCTTCGTCTGTTCGCCGGTTGACGTCGGAGACCCGTCCGGAAGGCACTGCAAAACGAGTCGAGCGCGCTGCTGAGCGAAAACTCGAGGTCTTCGGTGGGTGCTCATTAACATTTCCGTGTTTATTCGTGTTCTATTCGTCATGACAGAGTGCAGGGCATGATCGCTCGTTACCACCTGGAGAAAGACTCCCACCAGGGAGAGACCGAGAAGCTCAAAGGCGAGCTAGAGCGTGTCCAAGGGACGCTAAGTAAAGTGCAGACGCAATACGACAAAACGCAGGCGGCACTTGACAAGGCGCAAATGGACGGAGACAGGTCAGTACGGGGTTTTCTCGATTTCGATCTGGGAGAGAAAAAATGCTCACTTTCCGTGCCGCACCGAAGAACCGCTTCATCGATGTCTCATATCGAAGGAATTCGGTGCAGCATTCGCTGTTTACTCATCCCTGATTCATCGCTTAGTCGGTGTCGTCCGGATGTTGCCCAAGTGTTTTCACTTTCCTTTCCGTCATCGTACCGACGTGATACACTGGAAAACCTTTTCTGTTCTGTCATCCGTATTGGTGTACAGCAAGCGTATCACATCTGTGTAGACTCCGCGCCTCAGTTATGGCTGAATCCAGTCATTGAATGTCCTTTCGCTGCTGATTCCTTCGCACCGAAGTCTCGATCTCTTCACTTCTTATTATCTCATCAACAACGAGGACTTGGCCCCTGAGGGTTGCCCAAGGACAGCGGTCGTTGCGAGTGTAGGTCTAGTGTAGTCTGAGCGAGAGTAATCGAGCCTCAACGGTCGGAACCATTTCATGAACAGCGCCGCAGGCCATTATGAAGTTTTTGATGGCTCTCCGCAGGTTGTCGGCCGAGAGGTTCGTGTGTCGTGAGCAGAAGTCAAGCCTTTGCAGCAGTAAGGCCAGACCGAGCTAGAAATCTCTCTATCTCTCCCTCTCTCCCGATTGCTAGCGAAATATCGTGACCCCCTTCTAATATCAGGCTCCCTTCTGACTTGTTCGAATCACCGAGTCGAGGGAAGCTGCCATGGCTGTCCGAAAGCGAGACTCTGTCGAAGATTCTCCCGAATAATCATGGTCGCCGAATGATGTGGACCTGCATACATATGCACATCCATTGAAATCCTTTCGAGGTCTGAAGTAGCTCGAGAAGGCTTGCTAGACACTGCTTATCCGATTTCAGATTGCAAGAACGCTTAGATAAAGTCAGCACAGAACTACGCCGGTATCAAACAGATCGCGAGAGAGCGCAAGGCGAAGCAGAAGGCCTTCAGTCGCAAGTGAACTCACTGCAGGTGAGAAAAAAAATTTGAAATCTACATCTACTGTCTCTTTGGAACCGTCAAGGGTTCCGACTGCAGGCCGAGACACGAGGTCGAGGCATACGAAAGCAAGAGCAACGCAAGAATAGGGAAGCGGTGTCGTCTGCTCGAAATGAGCCATCTTTCCGAGGGAGCCTCGTACTCCGTATTCTTTTTCCTCCGTGGACGTCTCCGTCCGTGGTGTTATTCGGAATGACGGAAAACAGTTCGTCATGCCTGGCGACTCTTTTCTTGCCCTTAAAAAGGGGGGGGAGTCAACGTCGTCATTCCTCAATGATCAGGGTCCCTCCCACGCTTAGCGAAACAGCCTTGATAAAGATACATCGAGAGTTGAGGCTTCGGATGGCTTGTCGGCTTATATATTATCATGAATACGAACGTGTTGACCTATCCGCCCAGGTTCAAGTCCAACGACTGCAGAAGGAGAATGACATGGCCGTGGCCGACAAAGAAGCTCTCAAGGAGAAATATGAGCGGTTGAACTCGTCGCTGGTCAGACTTCAGAAAGAACGAGATCTGGCCATGGCTGACATGGAAGACTATAAGGAAAAAGAGCAGATGCTCGGTGCTCAACTTGTCAAGGCGCAGAAGGACAAGGATAACCTTCAGGCCGAGTACGAGATGCTAAAGGAAAGGCATGACAAGAGTTACGTTCAGGTGGACCGTTACCAACGTGAGGCGGAGATGGCCACCAGTGATTTGCGTCTGATTCGTGAGAAATACGAAAAGGCGCAAACTCTACTGGACAAGGCACTCCAGGACAAGGAAGTCGCGCGGGCAGAGGCCAATCAAGCCTTGGAGAAAATTGATCGAGCTCAGGCCGAAGTTTACAAGGCCCAGAGCAGGTACGAGCAGCAAACCAAAGACATGGATCGGCTTATAGTTGAACATGATCGGTGCGGACAAATTCTGGCCAAGAACAAGGAAGAGCACAAGCGAGCGATGGACGAGTTCGAGGGCATGAAGGAAATGTACATGCGGGCCAACACCCAACTCGCGAAACTCAAAGACACCGAGGATAAGTACAGACAAGACCTCGACCGGGCCATGGTCGATGCGGAACTCTATAAGGAACGTCACGACAAGCTAGCACAAGAGATGCGAAAGGTCCAAACAGACCGGGACCATTTGCAGCAGGAAGTTGATAGAGTCACACTCGAGTACGAGAAAGCCCAGAGGAATAACAAGGCTCAAGACGAGCTGGCACAAACTCAACTCGAGCTAGAGGCTGCATATGAGAAGATGGAGAAGTATCAAAATGACATTCGAAAGATCACCGTCGATAAAGATCATTTTGAGGAAGAAAATCACAGGTAATTTCACTTCAATCCGCGGTTTAGAATTTATAGTGGTATCTTGATTTTGTTGTTGTGCGTTGTGTTGCTCGAATAATGATAGTCGTCGTCGTCGATATTTCCCTCCATGAGTTTCTGTGATGGGAACGAAGTTTTTTTGTGTTCTCTCCACGTCGTCACCCACAATCACGAGTGCAGAGTCTCTTCGGCAATTCCAGTCGAAGCTTTGCGTAGAACAATGCATGGATCCAGGAATGCATTCGTTCGGGAATGATTTGGGAATGCACGTGAATTCAATAATTATATTCAGTGAGGCGTGATGTGTAGTGTTCTCCGAATGAAAGTGACTTCCCTTGATGTTCGTTCTCGGCATGCCCCTCACTCAGAAGAGCTTCGTGGGCTGGTAATGGGTTGTACATACGATAGAACTAGGACATCGTAAGTGACCTATTTAAAACGCGATTTCCGCTCCCGGTGCTCGCAGACTAGAGGCAGAGCTGGATCGTGCAGAGCGTCAAATCAAGCAGATGCAAGCTACCATCGACAAAAATCAATCCGAAATCGAACGACTGCGCATTGACCTCGAAAAGGCGACAGACAAACTCGAGCGAGCGCAGCAGGATGTTGAGAAAATGACGACGCAGAGAGATAAAGCGCAAGAGGATCTTCTAAGGTGAGTTGGATTCGGAATGGAACACCCCGGTCGCCGGGGCCACTACGCGGCCACCTCACAATTTATTCCCACGGAGAAGTCGGAAGCTCGATCGAAGGTTTCGAAACGTTGCTCGATAAAAATCCAGACAATTCTACGGTGAGTCGGAGCCCGAGCCTTCATCGCTCGGCTCTGCGTAGAAATCTTCATCGCGATGTCCCCGCATCGGTTTCCTGATTGCGGGTCCGTGAGGATCGTGTCTGCGGGAGTTCGCATACCCGGTCGTATCCGTTCATGTCGCCCACGACGTCAAGCTTGGGTTCATCCTCGCGGAATCGTGGGAATAGACTTGCGAACAAAGGATGATTGATGACGCACTCATAACCCGCGGTCGCTCGCCGAAGGAGAGATAACACCGCACGAGCATGAGCCGGATGCGGCGGCGAGCGGGAAGCGTCCCGAGAAATAAAGCCAGGACCCCTCCGATGGCGCAAGACCGACTTTGCACAAACCAATAATTGCGATCGTTGACGTGAACCTCTGGAACTATTTCTCCTCGACTCACGCATTATCGATCGCCCCCTCCCTTTCAGGCTGAGAAGCGAGCTGGAACGTGCAGTTGGAGATAGGGGAGTCACACAGGAAGAGAGAAAGTCCCAACAGGCCGAAATGGAACGTCTCTACCTCGAAATCGAGAAAGCCAGAGACAGGTCTGTGTGATAACGGACTTTTTCCCGACGTCGGTTGCGTATCTGCGATCGATAATGATAATGATTCATCGATCCGAGCAGTAGGAGCTCGTGTGCATATATTCGAACCTGTCGCTCCCGATCACAGACGCCTCTTGCTGTTGCAGGTATGAGAACGCACGCGCTGAGATCAAAAAGCTGCAAGAACAAAGATCTCAACAACAACTGGAAATGGAGAGAATGAGGTGCGAGCTGGAGTCGAGCAAGAGCCGATCCTCGGCGTTCACAACTAGCGAGGCTCGACAGAAACAAGAGATCGAACGTCTCTTCGTCGAGAACGAAAAGCTCAAAGATAAACTCGAACGGCAGTCATCCGAACTCACCCGGCTGCAGAAGGTTTGTGTCTGGAATTCGCCGCGGTTTCCCGAATTTCCTCTATCGATAGAAGCTCGGGATCCCGCGTTTTCTGAAGGGAGATACCTCGTAGGCATCACGAGATTCCCCTGAATCATATCCAGCCCGAGTCCCCATCAGGTGAACTTTCTCGCAATGATTAAAATCATGACTCTTCCTTATAGGAGCGAGAATCACTCCAGAATGCCCTGGCGCAGGCTAGATCGCAGATCGAGCAAGGGCTGCCTCCAAGGCCGCCCTCGAAGCTCGATAAGTCTGAAGTGGATCGTCTGAGAGAACTTCTCGGGCGATCGGACCAGGTACGCAGAATTTCTCTTTGAAGGACTTCTTCGAATGTTCTCCGAGCGAGAAGTTCGCACGGCGCAAAATTATCCCCTACGATGGTTTTCTCAACGGTCTACCTTTTGCTTCCAGGAGCTCCAAAAAGCAGTATCCGAAAACCAACGTTTGCAAATGGAAGTCGATCGATTGAAGCAAGATCTTGAAGACAGCGAAAAATATATTGCCCAAGTTCAACAAAATCTACCCAAAGATAAGGGTGAGAAGCGCCGAAAATGCTGCTTGAAATCTCCGCATGGGCCTCTGGATCCGATGGAGATTGTGATCTCAACAGAACCACAATCCGAATTTCAGGCGCAAACGAGCAACTACGTAGCGAAACGAAGCAGCTTGCCGAGCAACTTGAAAGGGTTCAACAGGAGTTGTATCGCACAGCCGAAGAGAGGAATAGGTTGGAGATGGCAGTGCAGGAATTGAGTGGTGAACTCGAGCGCCTCAGATCCATCAACTCTGGTCTGTAATCCGAGCTTTTTCCCGAGCCCTTCCCCCACTGGGGCGGAAACGATAATTTTTGTGACAAATCCGAGGCAGAACGACGCTGACGATGGTCTTACGTCGAATTCCAGGCCGACCTGGGGAAGCTGAAGCTCAAATGAAGGCTGAGCTCGACAGATACCAGAAACAGATTCTGGCTCTCCAGCAACAAATTCAACAAAGCGCTCAGCAGACACAGAAGTACGAAGGTGAAAACCGCGAGTTGCGCGAAAAGCTCGAAAAGTCTCTGAACGCGGTGACCCAGTTCCAACGCGATATCGAGGGACTGAAGAAAGAGAACAACAAGGTCATCGAAATCAATGAAAATCTCCAAGTGTCTCAACAAGAGCTGGTCAACCAATTGAGACAGGTGGGTGCTTCGATCGTGCAGTCGCATCCCACCGGCCGGGGAAACTAAGTGAAATTCCCCGGTCGGGGGAGTTCCTCAGATTAGTCGTAGAACGCTTCTCGATGGCGGAGACTGCCGGTGCCGCGTAGCGACGTTCTGCGACGCACACCGGAGAGTGTGAGCGCGGGAAGTGACGTCACGAGGATTCCATCATATCTCGGCGACCTTCCACGTGAATGGTCACTTTCGAACGCTTGCCCTCTTTACGGTCAGGCGCAGGGTCCT
This sequence comes from Galendromus occidentalis, assembly GCF_000255335.2. Classification (NCBI taxonomy): domain Eukaryota; kingdom Metazoa; phylum Arthropoda; class Arachnida; order Mesostigmata; family Phytoseiidae; genus Galendromus; species Galendromus occidentalis. The sequence continues at coordinate 348,829 of NW_003805516.1, read as the reverse complement.
TACCGCGAAAACGCCGTATCAAATCGCCTGAAAGAACAACCTGCGATATTCGAGCGATCTCCTCTCTTCTCGACCTAACCATCACTCCGAATTCCTGAATATCAATTCAGGAATCGGCTACATCGACTGAAGACTCGTTGGCTCGTTGGGATCAGAAAATGCGGCTCATTCACTGCCTTTCACGGGTACCGAGCGTGAGCATGGCACGTTTTGAATACACATGACGGCTTTGTCATGCGTGACACCGAGTCGCGGCATGTGGTCGGAGGGTTCTCCTCTGGCTCTTGCTCTCGGGTTCAGTTCCGCAGCGGACCTTGACCTCGTGGAACAGCTGGAACATAAGAACCACCACTTATGAAACTCGACGAGGCTTGAGAAATAGATGTTGAACTGTTCATGAAAAAGTTCTGGATATCAGAAAAGCTCCCAAGATGGAATAAGCCTCCGGGTAAGGTCGAGATCTCTTCCGGAGCGCGTGGAGTTCGCCCCGATCGCTGGCGACCTGCTCCGACCACGTGTTCGGTACTCGAAGGCATTGGGTCGCTCACCCATTTAGAATGTAGCTTGGACCTTGAATGACGATAGCGAAAATCTCCACGGCCACAGGGATGTCTTATCTGGAAGTCATGCCTCGAGCCCGTCTTCAATGTCGTCAAACTGTTGAGGCTCTTCTCTCTCAACGTGGAAACCTACGCCTCGGAATTTTCCGGAACGGAGCTGCTCTCCGGTGATGACTACGAAACTAGTTCAGAATTCTCTGCAGGGTCCATGCATGGGGCCCAATTTTCTGCCAAACATTGATTTCAAGTGATGGGGCTGTCGATTTTTTAGGGAAAAAGGAATTTATTTTCGCTTTCAACTCGGTAGGAGACAGAAATGGCGGGATTTTCCGTTCAATCAATATCAATCAATATTTGATCGGATCTTATTGGACATCAGCGCGATTTCGGTCTTCGTAACGGTAGTGTTCGGTACAAGCACAGACGAGCGACTGCTGGAACTAGCTTTCTCTCTTACTCTCTTTCTGCTTTTCTTTCGCACAGGAATGCATGAATGGATGGAAGAGTCGCTTAATTTAATTTCGACGGCTGCTACTACTCATCGTATTGAATTTTTTTACAAGCTAACTTGTCATTTCTTCGCGAGAATGATCAATTTTCAAGAACGTGGTCGTCTTACATTATTATGCGAAAAGAGCAACCTTGATCTCGTCGTAGAGGACCAACACAAGGGCACCACCAGTACCACGGATCACGTTGGAGAAAGCTCCCTTGAAGAAAGCGCCCGAACCCTCGTTCTTGGCGATCTTCGACCAGCAGTCGATGGTGTTCTTGTACATGACTTCGCCTCCCTTACGTCCCGACTGCATCATCATACGACGACGGACGGTATCGAACGGATACGAGATGATTCCGGATACGGTTGTCACGCATTGGGCGATGGCCCACGAGATGATGATGTGGGTGTTCTTGGGATCGGGCAGCATTCCCTTGGCCGTGTCGAAGAAGCCGAAGTAGGCAGCTCTGTAGATGATGATACCTTGCACGGAGACGTTGAATCCTCGGTAGAGTCCAATGATTCCGTCGGACTTGGTGATCTTTTTGAGACAATCGATCAGACCGTTGAACTCTCGTTCCTTGGCGCCCTTGCCAATGTCAGCACCGAGACGGGTACGGGCGAAATCGAGTGGGTAAACGAAACAGAGCGAGGTGGCTCCGGCGGCTCCACCGGAAGCGAGGTTCCCAGCGAAGTATCGCCAGAACTGAGTTCTCTTGTCCACTCCACCCAAGAACACCTGCTTGTACTTGTCCTTGAAAGCGAAGTTGAGAGCCTGCGTCGGGAAATATCGGATCACGTTGGCGAGATTACCTCTCCAGAAAGCGCTGAAGCCCTGCTCCTTCGGAATTCGGACGAACGCATCGACGATTCCCTTGTACTGGTTCTCAGCGGTGATCTGCTTCGAAGCGGCTTGGACTTGGAGCAGCAACTTAACCCTTTCGATCGGGGCGACCGCGGTTTTGGAAACGGCGGCAGCGATACCTCCAGCCACGAAGTCCTGGGCGAAGGACATGGGATCGAAACCCTTAGACATGGTGTCTGAAGTTCTGTAGGGTTGAAGTCGGCACGCAAACTAGAGAGATCTCGCCACGTGACGCACACGAAGGTGACTGTGGAGCAAGGTGATCCACTCTATCCCACACAGCAGTGGGATCGACCGCAGCGCCTTCCACGCCGGCAGCATACGACAGATGGTTCGGTCGACTGCCGCTTGAGGGCACGTCATGAGTAGTCATGCTCCGTGTTGAACAATGGTAACTCGACCTCGGCCGCGCAGCCATATTGAACGGTCCCCTTGCTCTGTGTATCAGGGCTCCATGCAGCGCAATTTTTCAACTTTTTCGGGGCCTTCTCGGCCTGGGAAATCCAAAAATTATCTCTCACTGGCAGAACGTCGATCAGCTGCTCGTTAGAAGGGGCTCACCCCTTTCGGCCGATCGAGTATAATTTCAAGATGTATTCACGCCCTGAACGGAGCGATTCAGCGGGAGGGATGTCCTGGGCCCTCGTGTGATATCTCTGCGCGATCACCACGCGATCCCGTCGAGTTCGACGAAGAGGGAAACTCTCGAGTGGCTGGATCAAAAATTAGTCAGAACACAGAAATTCGAAACCGAAACGAGAATAACTCTTGTTGCATAAGTTGCCATCCCGACGGAGTCGATAAATACAAGAACGTCTAGTCTACATAATCGCTTTCGCGACTTACACAACTCTTGAGGGTTAAACAAGAGATTGAGCGGAGCATCGTTCGCAGGATTCTCAATTTCCTTCGCTACAACTACGGGTTCATCTTGCAGGCTCAACAGCAAGCCAAACAGGCCGCTCAACAACAGCAGCAGCAACCTGCTCAACAACAACAGCAGCAACAAGGACAGCCACTGCAGCAACAGCCACCGCAGCCCGCTGCGGTTGGCAAGCAACAGAATGGAGCGGCCGCGGAGCAGGTGGAGAAACTGCAGCACGAACTCGATCGAATGCAAGCCGAGCTCGAATCGAAAGGACAAGAGAACATGAGGCTTACCCAGGTGCGGGGCGAGCTTTTTGAGTTGGGATGAGACAATAATTAAAATGTGACCTCCGCTGTCCGCCCGCGCCCAGCCAAATAAATGGGATACTAAACCTCCTCCCCGATATGATTTCTCCCGACAGGAGGTCCAGCAGTACATGAAGGCTCTGGAACAGGCACAAAACGAAATCAAGAACTTCGACGGGGAGCGGAAACGCTTCCAGCAGCAACTCGAGAATCTCGTTCAGGAGATCGAAAAACGAGAGGTATGTAGCGATTTTTGATATCAGGGAATCCCGAGCCAATATTCAGTCCTTGGACACCGGAGAATCGTCCATCTATCTTTGTTCTTGGAGCTCGAGAGGTGCTCCGAGCTTCTCATCCTGATCCTCTCCCATTCCACGAACGAACAGGCCACCATCCAGCAGGGCAGCCAGCAATACACGGCTCTGCAGCAACAACTGCAACAACTGCAGGGCCAACTCGCGAACGCCGGGCAGGCTAACGTCAGCCAGAACGCTCAGGCAGAGGCAGAATTGGCCGCCATGCGAAAGCAGCTGGACGAACGACACAAGGCCTTCGAACAACTTGAACAGAAACTCAGGAAGAGAAAAGAGCAGATTGACGCCGCCGAAGTCAACGTCAAAAAGGTGAAGCACGTCGACGAAACTCGTGGAAAGAACGGCCCAATGCCCCCCTTATAAGTGCCCCCTCTGTCGATTGCACATCCGGGTCCGATATGTTCACGCCATTATCTCTTCTGGCTTCCGGAGCCGTCCATCCTCCGAAATTGAACGCCGGATCCCGATCGGAGCTGACGGTCGTCCATTCTTCCAGGCTCAGGCCGAACTAGAAAAACAGAAACAGGCGTTGGCCGCCAATGGCGGAGGTGGAGCTCCAGACGAAGCCCTGATCCAAAAGCTCCAGGAAATGACCATGAGGTGCGCTGATCTCGAGATGAAGCTCAGCCAGGGCGGCGATGCCGCTAAAGGGGCTGACGAAGCCGAAATCAACAGGCTCCTCGATATCTTGGCCAACCTCGAGCAGGATAAGGCCCAGATGCAGGAACAGATCCAGCAGCTCACCGAGTGAGTGTAATAGGCGGACTCCAACATTTGACCGCCATAGGGATCCTGAAACGGGCCTTGACGTTCGATTTCCGTCAGATATTACCATTCATTAACCTCTTTCCTCTATTTTCAAGGAAATTGAAGATCTTCCAGACAGGCGGCGCCTTGCCACAAGGCGCGCCAGCACCACAAGCAGGACCACCACAGCAGAAACCCCCACAACAACAACAGCAGCAACAGCAGCCGCCGCAGCAACAACAGCAAGCCGGACCTAGAGGGCCGCAAGCCCCGGGTCAACAGGGCCAACCTCGGCCGCAGGCTCCTGGTCAACAAGGCCAACCTCGGCCACAGGGCCCCGGCCAACAAGGACAGCCGCGACCACCTCAAGGACAGCAACAGCAAAGACCCGTAAGTAGTGAATTGGCTCCAGACGCTGTAGAAATCGAAGAGGATCGACCGGATCGCCCTGCATGGGAATATTCGGAACTAACGAAACCTAACTCGGATGATGATTCTCTTTGTGCTGCGAATCTGGATTGGATACGGCCACAGAATCTGGCGGCCGGAGCGAGCAGTTTCTTCTCGAATTTCTTCTAAAGTGAATGATGAATCTCCAGGCTGAAATATTCGTGCAATAGTTTTCGATAGGCCAAGAGGTCTTCTCGAACAGTGCCGCCTTACCACCGAACGTTTTTCACCAACGCCATACGCACTTGACAACAACAAAGACCACCCCGACAACAATGAAAACATTAACAGGACACCTTGGAGGTTGACCGACTCATTTCCTTCCCGGGACATTGAGCCCATGGTCACCCCGAGACGGTCAGCTTAGGGACTTAAGCGAGAGGAGTTCTCTGTGAGCGAGAGCCAACACCTCGACCCGAAAACGACAACATATTACAAGCTACCAACACCAACAAAGCAATGACGACGCGAGACCTGAATTTCGAAGAGTAGATACTCCTCTGACCCAGGAGCTACTCGAAATTGAAGCGAATGGAACTATGATCGGACCCTTGATGACATTGGAACAAAGAAACTTCGCAGGTTCAAACAAGCAGTTTCAATAGATTATTGATCATGGTGATGTTGGCGATGATGAAGACAGAGATTTCACCTTCGCTTCGCCTGCGCGAGTCTATTTTGTGAGGACTCAGCTATTTTGTCTCCTTGTTCTCTTTAGTCTCGGTGTCCTTCGTGATAAATCATCGATCGTATATGGGATGAGCATCGATAGCTTCGAATGCAGCGAAGCAAAGCTTTTCCCATCGCTTGACAAAAATTCACTGATTCATCAAAATTCGCGAGCGTGCGAGCGTGCGTGCGAGCATGCAGGCAAGCAAGCACGCACGCGAATACACTCATCGTCGACTCATACAACCACATTCATAGTCATACGTGCATGCAAACACAAGTTGCAGTATATGTACACGCGTCGTATGTTTAAGTGGCCGGAGGTGCCGAGCTGGCCAGGGTCGAGTATCCCACCCCCTCCCCCAAGATGAGAGTCTAGACCCCGCTAGCGCGGTGCCCCCTCAACCATATCGACTGATCGTCGAGCTCTTTCCGATTTCCGAGAGTGTGAGAGAAAGTCGCCGTTTTTACAAGAACAATTTTCAAGCTTCGGGAGTTTTCCGATGGAGGATTTTTTTTCGAGGACGAGTGAGCGAAGGGGGATTGGGAGCAGACTAATAATACTAGGTACTCAACAAACTCAAACGATATTTATTTATCGGAGGCGTGTACATAGATTATCTGAAACAAATCAGATCCTCCATAAAACGACGCTTCGGCTCGCCACAGGATGGGCAGGCTGTCCGGGTTGATGCATCTGCTGCTTGCATTCTCAACGACGATAACAATAACGAATGTACCGTCGCGTCGAGTTCGACGGACGGCATCGGACGTCTGGAACTTCTGGAAGAAGCTCTCAAAGAGAGCATCGCAATCACCGTGCAGGCCGAGCTGCAGGCCAAACTCAGAGAAGAGGCTCTGACAGCTGCTCAAAACAAGGTTCGTAATCTTATGTCTGTAAACTCCATATTCTCATCCGCTCCTCCTATTCCCGTCTCTTCGACTGTAAAATTCGATTTCCCTCTCGTACGTAGATACGCGTCTTGGAAACATTCCTCGCGTCCAAGGCGGCTTGTGGAGACTGCGAAAAGCTCAGGAATCAGATGAGGCTCATCGGGCAGACCCTCAGTCTTCTGAGAGCGCAGCGCAATAAGCACCTCGAAGATATCTTCGATCTCAAGTAAGAACGATCCCCGCTGCGTCGACCCCTGAGTCCGCAAGTCGAGAATTCGATCCAATGCTCATCGTGGCTTTCGGTTCGGGATATTCAAATGAGCATCGTTATTCATACAGGTTCGAGGCTCTCTCCACTGCGATCAGCGAGATCGACGAGCAGGCCGCCCACCTTGAGTTGTCTTGCCGCGCAGAAGACAGAAGACTTCTACAAGAACTCAAGACGGAACGCGAAAAACTCCGACGGCGAATAAAGACTGAAAACGACAACCGAGTGCGCATTCTTCAGCAGCTGGACCGAGAAGCCCAGCTCGCGCCACAGCCCAATGGCGGCACGGTCGACGGTGTAAGTAAGTCTCCCTCCCTCGACTAACCCTACCCGAGGTACTGTCGAAGTTGTGAACCCTCCATCGATGGCTTAATAGGCCCCCTAACCCCTAATCGAATCCTGGCCATGCCCCTGACATCACGGACACGAGAAAAGCTCGCTCTCTCCCCGAATCATTCGTGCTGATAACGATAAGGAGTGTTGAATACGAATGCATGCCTCGTTCTCATTACAGAGCTCTCGGTGCCCCCGAGTTCGCCTCATCTGGCCTTCCTGTGATGACGGGCCGGCGTTAACAGGCGACGAACGAACGTCATCCGGATTGTCAACAGTATTCAACTCGGAAGCAGAGACTTCCGTCTAGGGGAGTCCACCTACCTCGGGATCTATCTTGATCAATTCTTGAATTATCTTAACTTATTCAGAAACTCTACTCTCAGTAAGGCAAAGGATAATATTATTGTCATTATCGAATATTACCCCACTATTGCGATAAGGAAAGCACTACTAGTAAGGTCACAACAACGGAAACAAGAACCTCACCGATATGTCACGATCACTGAGAGAATGTGAAGCACGGTTGTCAGGACATTTGACGGAAAGGCAACCTGTGGTTCGCCACTTAGCTTAGCTCGGTGCCTCCTCACTCCACAGACGGAAGAGCAGATGTCGGCGGAGAACCTCCCCCGACTACTGCTGCTTCACCCGACGAAAGCGAACACATTACGTTGGAAATGTTCTCAATACGATAAGGCGAGGAATATAAGATTATGGGCAAGCAAATGGACTGTTGATACAGCATATCACCGAAAGGTTGTTACATTAACGAGCCAATGTTGTGAGGAGGTTGGAAAGAGCGTTATCTCATCGATTCATGATTGATTGACCGATCGAATGAGTCATTCAAGTCACGACATCAGAATAACCTAATATATACCATAACGGCCGGTACATCGGACCGACCGCTTGGAGGGATAGCCAGCCCACCATCAAGGAGCGGGCGCCTGAGGGTAGGCCCGGGGAGGCTCGGGCCCGAATCCAGGCTGGGGCTCTTGAATGAAACCGAAGTCTGATATCCGCATGATTTGTCTCACATGGATTCTCTGAGCGATAAGCTGAAATATTGAGCAAGAGATTTTCTGTTGACAAGAAAACGACAAAACAAGCCACCGAGTCTACTATTTGCAGAAGTCACATCAGCGTGACTATACGTCGAATCTAGATCATAAGAATATCATGTCAAGTGAAACACACACCTGGGCGGCACGACCGAACGTCTAGCCGCTGGCCATAGTGCTAGATGGAGGTAATTATGAACCAATACTATAACTACTGATACTACTACCACTACTACCAGTACGACTATCTAGTACGATTGGAAACTCCACTAATACTACTGAATATGTACTGCTACTGCGATCTCACTTGAACTTCCGCGTGGACAACCGATTGGTTCTCTTACTGTTTCGCTCCCGTCAAGCGGCAGACGGCGATGGCGACGAGCATGGTCGCCGTTCCACCAGTTCGTCTGTTCCACATCTGAGTTTTCGATGCTCTATGGATCCCTGAGGTCCGTCGAAGACGGAAGATGAGCTTCGAGCGGCGAAACTACTGCCAGTCCGCGCCGAAGTTCTCTGGATGTTTCTAAGAGAGCGAGTAGATGTTTCTGTTTCCCAATCACTCAAAACTACTTGCGTTAAATGCGGAGTTCGGGCCTCGTCCTGATTTCTCCGATCGATCCTAATTGCTTGATTGTGCCTTGTTATGATGATCCAAAAGAAGAAAAACCCGAGTCCTTATGTTCGCCGGGAGGTGTCAGAGGTCCTTAATCTTGCGGAACTGAGTCTCAAATCTTTTTCTCTATATCGAAGCTCTCCGCTGTTCTCGTTTGCATATCTCCATCTACGGACGAAAGGACGCGGAACTTCTCTTACGTGGCGGCCACCACATGGATCTGCGGCTCACTTCTGCAAGATCACGACAATGCTTCGACTGCCATTTCACGGACCATCATCAGAACCCGACGACGATGACGTCGGTGATTCCAACCATCGGTTCATCGATCGCTCGATCGTTCGGCCCAATTCCTTGGTTGATTGGTTGATTGACTAATCATCACGTAGATTGATCGATTGCTCGAAACCACAATCAGATATTGGGATCCCTGTGTGACCTCTGTGCTCAACGGTTAACTTAGTACAAAAATCCGAACCCTGTTGGACTTCAGTGGGGCTAAACCATGGTCTCTCATCGTTCATATCCATTGAGGTTGAAATGTCCCTCTGTTGAACCCCATCTTGGTCTCTCTCCGTTTGTACCTTTACCTATAAAGACGCTCGTCTCTTTCCCAAGAGGAAGGCGCGTCTCGTATACTATTACGTTGCATCGGTTGTTTTGACGTCGATACCGTCTCCAAAAGCGGTGTCGAATTGAAAAAAGGAGCAGAAATAGCCCCTCCTTCCCTTTTCCCGGGTTTTGAGAGCTTGTCTATCTGACTCTATTTCTCTGTATGCTTGTAAATAGATGAAATCAAAAGGATCGATTCTTTACTTGACCTTGAATCCACGAGACTAACTGATGAACTATGCTCGAGGAAGCTTAGTGATGTTGAGCTGACCGCCTGAAATATGTTGTGCTACGAGATTAAAATGAGAATACAACAAACTCCGGTGTTCTAGAAGCATGAATTAGCCATTCACAGGAGCATCCACACCCTATGGCGAGGTGATGACGTTCGTTGACATTGATAAGGATGAGAAAAGGGGAAGAAAGACGCAAATGACGGTAGACTGACTGAGGCTCTCCGTAGAAGGCAAACGAATTTCTCAACCCTATATGTCGTTTTGGGAATCATGATTACTTGTCTCGTGATTTGCTGGTCAACAGATGCGCTTGTTCGCGCTGTCGCGACTCCGGAAGATGGGACAGATGTTCTCGGAAGTTTTTTGGTGACAGAGCGAGAGGAGGAGAGAGGTTCGAAAGCAGAGTAAATGATTGCCGGTCTTTTTCGAACGGAGTGATTCGTCGGGAGAATGTTCAGGAGCTTCAGAAGTTCTCTTCAAATATCGCTCCCTTTTGATTCTTCCACCGACCCCATGAGCATTACTCCTCCTACTACTTCTGCTGCTGCTGCTACAACTCCTCCTCGTGATAGATCGAATCGATGCAAGAGGCACTTGATTGCAATCTAGAGAGCGTACACTGATTAAGTACTACCGATTACCTGTTTGTTGTGTTGATTAAGAGGGAGGGAAAAACGCTCCTCGATATCACCATGAGAGGAAAGCCTCGAGAAGCTACTGACTCGACCTAGACGGACCTTGACTGAATAAGCGAAGTGACCAGGGGAAAAGACGGCCTTTCGTCAGGAAAAGGGAAGACCGTGAATGTAGGAGAAGTGAGTATCTCGAGAGTGAAATCTGTAAATGGCAACGGATTCCGGCGAGCTATTCGCACTCCTTCGATCATTGCTAAGACTGAAATATTATCATCCTTATTACCATGATATTGTCGTAATAATTATCATTGTGCGACTACCGACTATTATCTCCTGTGAAAGGCCTGATAGTCGTCGACAACATCCAGAAGATGATAGTGCAGGAGAAAACTGACGGATCAAGCAGAAGAACGAAAATAAAGTGAAACTCTACGTTTAAATGATCACACAAAGATACGAATTTTCGTTCAAAGCCTTCTTTAGTCTCCATTCCCCACACATCCACTCGGGGCAGCGCCCGAGTCTCGAGTATAGCTCTGCGTTATCGTTATCAATGATCAATATCAATATGCTGTTTTACGTGGATTGCCAGTTCGGGATATCCGCCAACTATGTATTCCGTTCATCTGCAACACTCCAAAGCACAGCTATTCCTTCATCTCAGCATCAGTGCTCTCGGGTTTCTTTTGTGATTTCTCCAGGGCCTTGACGAACTCTTCTATGTTACCAGTGGCCGCCGCCGTCGCGACGTCGGCGCTCATTCCAAACTGCGTCATTAAGGGTCCCATTTGACCGGAAGCGAGAGCAGCGCTAAACATGGAAACAGCCTGGGCGAATTGGGGCGTTCGAACGGTTCCGCTCAGCTGTTCGGCGGTCTCTGAGCTCGCTTCTTCGCCTCCGACCTGAGGGAGGAAATCCTTCACTCGAGCCATTAGTTCCTTGTTGCTGATGATGGGCTCTAGCACTTCGGAATGGGTGAGGAGATCTTTCAAGGAATCGGCTTGATGCGAGCTGCTTCCTCCAGAGCCCGAAGCCACCTCCGCGTTGACTTTGTTCAAGATTTCAGCGAGGTTCTGAGCCTTAATTCCGGCGCCTGTAAGGGGTGATGTACCTCAGTTCCATTCGGATCCACCGCTATGCAGCACTAGTGGAAAGATGGAATGAACCCGAGACAGAGTCGTGTTGAATATATATGGATATTTACCTTTGGCTGCACTTCCGACCTTCGTAGTACCTGCAAGGACAGCATTTCATCGTAGGCGCTCATCTTTCTCGCTCATGGTTTCGTTGATTTGATTCAAATGGGTATCGCACTCACTTTTACCCGAACCTGCCGTGGTGGGAGTGGCTGCAGCAGGGGTTTCGGTATCCATAGCCTCATCGTGAGTAGCTCGACTTGCACGATTCCGCCCGCTCCCCAAGGGAAAGAGATTGGGACTGCCTCCGAGCCCCCTGAAGAGCTGAGCCAGTTCGCTCGAACTCATTCCAGATATCAGCGAGCTTAGATCATGGTCGTCGGAGAGTTCTGCGAAGTTATTCGAGCTCCGTTGCTGGGTTGACGGATCGTTGAGGAATTGATTCACCTGTCGTTCGATAAGAGATGTCAAAGCTTCTTCGAGTTTTCCCCAGGCGGTTTCCTGGGTTTCCGGGGCAGGATTTCGAGTCATTCGAAAATTCCAGATATACTCGGAGACGATACCTTTGTTTTGAAATCGTCATCCTTGTCCGTCTTCGGCTCTTGCATCCAATAGAAACAGTGCTTGTTGTTGGATTTGAACTTGAGGACGAAAACACGGCCAGTGGTGCACTGCGTAACCTTCTCGAACTCGGCATCGCCGGGAAACATAATGAGATCTTCTTCGGTCTGACCGGTCGTACGATCCTTCCAGCAGAAGTGAATGAGCGAATCATCCGTTTGCTGGATGTAGACCAATCCTGGAACGGTTTCTCTGTCAGATGATGTATTCTGAATATTCGAACTGCAGCACGGGATGATCCATGACCATGACCCACGAAAATTCCGCGAGCGAAGATTTCTCAAGGGAGAACTCTCTAAATTGATTGATTGATTGATTAATTCTAATATTCGGACAGTTCTCTATTCTCTATTCAGAGCCACGCGAATTAGTCAATTCACGGAAGACATATCTATTACCTTTGCGTTTGTCAGGTGTGACAAGCTTCCCTTTCTGAGTACATTTGCCGGCTTTGAACTCGACTAGGTACTTGCTCTGGGAGCTGCTGCCCTGGGTCCCACCGAACAGAAGACGTTGCGCCATTGTCGACGTTTCTTGCTTTCGATTTGCACTGCCAGCCCGATTACGAACACCGTCAATGAAATTCTGCTGACTAACAACTTAGAACGCCGGCTAAATGCTGACCGGTCCCCTGTGCAGGAGCCCGGTGGCATGAGCATTGGCCTGTGTGGGGTCGGGAGAGATGCCGCGCCAGGCTCGCACAGAGCTGAGTTTTCCCGGCGTTCCGGATCGAAAGTCTAGTCAGGAAACAGATAAGAAGAAGCACGACAAGGGATACAATTTCGGTTGACTCAACTCTAGCTTTTTATGCAGAGAGCTAGTACAGTAAGAGCTCTTTACTACGAACACGAAGGGACCGACGAAACTGGTTCGTTGTACCGAGTTTCCGCTGTAACGGATGCCGCTTTACACTATCCCTATGGCGAGCTGACCAAAGCAGGAGAAATTCCATGTTCGTAGTACCGAGAAATTCTTGGTAATGGGGGTCGTTATAACGAGCTTTTACTGTGGTTCGATTCACAAATTCCTCAAGTGCAGCCCCTCACGGACATGTCCAAACACGTTCGACGCGACAGGTGGCGAGAATGGTTGAGGATCCTTTCGGGCAAAACGACACTCCCTCACAAAAAACAGAGAAACCGAGTTTTATTACCATCGAAATACACTGATTGTCGGAAGTTAGTCGAGGAAGTAAATTATTTCATGATGTCCTGGCTAGAGTCTATGTACATGGGCACTGATCGGTGCTAGGTTCGATGGACGCGGCGCTTGATTCTAGTCCTATAGGATAGTCCTAAAAGTTCTTCTATCATTCTCGCGTCGAGAGAAGATTGACGGCCGAGGATGGCCTACTTCGAGAAAGATCCCATCAGCGAGCTCAACTTCTCTTTGAAGGATTCAAGCTCTTCGATCTTCTTCCGTGCAGCCGCGAGCTGCTCTTTGACGGTGGACAGCTCCCTCTGGAGTTGCTGGCACTCCCCTCGCTGGAATTGAGAGTCAGTCATGGAGTCATCCGTCTACGAACTTTAAGGGCGGACCGTGGACCTTACTCAGACTTCGCTCTTCCACAATTGGGACCATGATCAGCTTGAGCTTACCTTACGCTCGAAGTCGCTTCTCGCTTTCTCAGTGTCTCGACGTGCTTGTTTCAGCACGGTCATTGTCTCCTGATTCTTGTTGCGTTGTTCTGCAAGGATCGAAACTCATTGAAGCGTTCAATCGATGCAGCTCCGCTGTAGTGGAGGGGTAGAGAATTCGAGGAATGATGCCCTGAATGCCGTGAGGTATTAGGGGGGGGATGGAAAATGAGCCGGAGCTAGTGCTACTCACCCGTCAGCTCGTTCTCGAATCGCTCCCCTGCGGCCTTCAACTCTGCAACGAACACGCAATGCATTCACTAGAACCGCTCGGAGCTTTAAATCGACAAAAATCCGTCGGGGACGATTGGGACACCCTGTCAACAGAAACCCGTGGACCGAGGAACGCGGAAGTCCGTTGGATAATCGATCATTAACTTTAAGTTTCAGGGACAATATACCTTCGATCTTGCGGTCCTTCGAGTTGACCTGAGCCTGTATCGACGACACCTCGGCCTTCCGCTCGCTCAGCAGGGAGTCGCACTCTCTGACTCTTTTTATCATGCCGAGGTTTTCGGCCTCTAGAGCCTTAATCTTGAATCTCAAGCCTCCTACCGAGTGAGCCATGGCGTCTTTCGCAGCTTCGCATCCTTCGATCTTTGTCTCCAGAAGGTGACAGTTCGCGCAGGTGGACAACGCGGTCACGTCTGCATCGCCTTGCAGGGGTTGCCGTTCCACGGGCAAGCGGAGCGACTTCAACTCCGGGCACAATAGGAGCGATGCGAGAATTTTCTGCTCCGTCTGCAGAGCTCTGTCGATGAAAGGCTGCATAGAGCCATCAGACAACGATTCTTCGACGATAGGATGATTCAGGAATCTCAGAGCGCAAGCCGGCCAGAGTACTTTTATATCCTCTTCCGATTTCCGACTCTGGAAAACTTCGATGACGGGTGTGGCCTTGAGGCTTTTCTCCGATTCGACTTCTTCCTCCTGCGCATCTCCGAAGAAACTCTTGATTAGAATACCGCTCTCGGAACAGGACAGGCAGAACTTCACAACATCGTCGATGACCTCGGCCCCTCTCGAGCTCAGAACGTTGTCAACGATCATGGAGAGCGTTTTCAACGGTAGGCATTCTGCGGGGCTCAAGCTGTAGACCCTCGCGAGCACTTCGAATGTTTCCGAAGGGAACTTGACGCTCGTTGCGAGAAGGATTTCGGAGATCTTCGAATCGCCGTTGAACAATTCCCTCAGGACATCGGCGTAGAGCGGTGAGGCGGCAGTAAGGAGAAACATGACGCCTTCCCGGCTCAAGGGAACGGGGCGGTGCTTGAGAATTTTCTGACAGAACCTCTCGACAATATCCCGTCCCGATGGCAAATCAGTCGGCAACGAGCCTGTGATGACTCGACTGTGATTGAGGTAAGCTCGCAGGCACAGCAGGGCGGGCAGATGGAGGTCCTGCTGGTTCTTCACCAGAACCCCACAAGAGTAGATCAATAAATTGGTGAGTTCTTTGGGAATCGCTGCGATCGCTCGCCCCATCGCCAAAGATACGGACAACAACTGAAATCTCTCGGATGCTGTCCCGGACTCCGAACTCTCCATTATGCCGACCACGGTCTGCTGCAGAACTTTCGGCAGCTGTAAGTCCAGGGCGACCAAGTTGGCCAGAGCCAACGTTTGAAGATCTTCGACGGAATCGTACATAGCAACGAGAACATCCCGAGCCAGAGGAGGTATCCGAACCGTGTGATTGATGAGCTTCAGGAGGACTTCGAATATAATTTGCTTCTTTCGCGATCGTTGCTCCTCATCGGTGGTGTTGTACAAGATCAAATTGAGCAGCTGGAACAAGATCTCGTTTTCAGTGGGCTTTCTTTGTTGATAAGATTCATACGCTCCCGAAGAGCTGTTGAGAAGAATCGAGGCTCCTGGAATCATCCTCTGATCGTTCTTATCCACTTTCGTTATTCTAAATGTAAGATTCCAGTTTTGGTATTCTAGATCTGGGCGGAAGCCGGATGTCATGCATCGGATCATTGTTTTCAGCGAAGAACTCCAACAATCATGAAGGACGACAAACTGACCTGCCCACTTTCGACGATTTCCCTTTCGGTCCCGCAGCTCCTTATCGCCTCATGGATCTCCGTCAAGGAAAACTTCGGAACTTTCTCGGAACCATTGGTCAGAGTGTACTCCATCTTGGCTCTCGATATCCGCGACTCCGCGTCCATGTCAAGCGGCTGAGGACAAAGGATTTCCCCGATCACTCATCATTCGAATCAAGCACCGGGTCAGCTTTGATTTTCACGAGAGAACTCCAAGGTTCTAATTCTATCGCGAGGAGGGTGTTCGAGAAACAAAGCTGCTGAGCGATAGCCATCGAGCCCTCAGAAGAGGAACGTCGAAATCCCATGTACAAAAAAACGTGACGTCTGTCAGATATGCTTCAGGTGCGCGCCATGGAATTCATTTAGTACAGGTTTTGGTACAGAATCAGGTATCACTTTCTTCAGAAACTCGCACAGCAATCGAGGTCAACCGAGAAAATAGTCTATCGAAGCAGAAACCCCCCTCTGTGGCCCGACTCATTAATTTTTATACTACGCCACGATTCGCTCATGGTACGGTTTATGATGGCATAGTGCCGATGACCGATCCCCAGAAAAGCTAGCGGACTCGACGCCCCGGTCGCACGAGACCGTAAAAGAGGAGAATATGAGCAGCTTTTTCAATGTCTCGTCACTCATTACCGGAGGTCGCTTCAAGCCTTTTGAAGGCGATACCACTTCAGTGAGGGAAGCCGTGATGAGTCTTTCTGCGGTGCACCACGATATCAGACACAAAACGAGCTGCACTAATCAGACCCGGACCGTCCGCGAGGGCTTCTCCGGAATTCTCAGAGACTTCTGCGATCGGATTCTGTACAAGCAGCAGCCCGCGCGCGCTGGGCTGTTTGTTGTAGGTCGGTATTTAGCGTTGTCAACCCCCATGAAGTAGAACGCCGGAGGCGACGATCTATTTCATGATATAAATCTGTCCAGAGATCCTCTGAAATTCTCCGATAAGGATCTCGAGCCTGGCGGGTCTCAATCGACCCGCTATTCCGGACGTGGCTGATAATACTTCTCGCGATTGTCTCAGAGATACTCGGATTTGATTCTTTGTTGTTCAGCCCCCCGCCCGTCGCCGCATAGACGCTTCCCCCTCTGACATTCAGGAATCGCTGCGAGCCGCACCGCGCGGATCCGTCGTTTTCCGGGTCGACGAGCGACTGATTGATGATCTGAACGGTCATTCAAGACTGCTAGTCTTCGAATACTCCGCTCATCCGCCCGGGAAACAACACTCCGGAATTCGGAATTCCGATCCGCGACACATTGCCGAACCGAGCGAAGCTTCTATGTTCGCTGAGCAGCGCCCTCCCTCGGCTCGCGGGAAAGACTGATCGCCACCTGTGCTCTGTGCTTGTTCCGTCTTCGAACGACGACTATCGGCTAGCGGCCAGTTGATAGTTGCGAGAGACGGGGTGCGGAGTGTCGTGCCTAGAGCCATGTCAGCCGAAAGTGTTCGTGTGCAAATTATCGTGTGGTGATGCTGCCTTCGTATAGGAACGTGAGATACGCCGCTGTCGGGATGGGGCCTTCTCTGGGCCTGGGCCGATGGAGGGTCGTGCTGGCTCTGATGGCCATAACTATGTTTGTTTGCTTCATCATGTTCTTCTTCTTGCCCGAAAATTCTCTGCGACAACCGATCAAGAATCTGCCGGTCGGCGACTTCCTAATCCCGAACGTTCCCCAACACCACCGGCTTGTCATGAACGAAGACGTACACGTCCAGCAAGACCGGGAGCGTTTGGTGGACAAGATGCAGGAGTTGCAACTCGATGTTCCCGAAGAGAAGGCCCAAGAGCCCCCTCGAGAAAATCTCCACGAGATCGTCAACCAACAACAAGTGGAAAACATGATACAGCGAGTGGAAAACCTCGAGAGTCAGGATCAGGACCTCGGCAGTCCTAAGGATTACAAAATCGTCGATCCTGAGAACCAGGGCCGTCCAGCTGACGAGGAGACTCGTAAACGTCGAGAGAAAGTCAAAGAGGTGAGTGACTGACGTTCGTCGTATTTTACGTGATTTTATTATCTCTCGCTACGTCTAGTGATCGATGTAGCGCTCAATTCGCGGATCAATTCGAGTCTCCTCAGCTGCGGCGGCGTTCATCGATCAGCTGACGCGGCTGACAGACCCGACGCAGTGTCTCAACGGTATCAGGCGTCGTCAGACGCGTCACGGCGGAGTGAGGCTTCTCCGTCGACGTCGTGGTATCACACACGGGATGAAGAGTGACTCTTTTTTGTTGAATATTCCGCTTGTTGGCCGCGAGCGGTTCATGCTCGATTCCGCTAGCCATCGTTGTTCAAAAGACGTGAGGAACGTCGACGACCCCGTCCGAGGCGGAGACTTAGCACGTCGTCCGTGTCAGAATACGGGGTCTTGATGTCGATTCTATTCTGGGTTCGGCTCGAATCGTGGTGCGGTCAAACTTAGAATTCTATTATCGGCTTAGCTCCTCCACGTATTCGTCACGTGGCCGTTCTCGTTGTCGTCTTCGATGAGCATTGGCTCACCATTATCATCTCCGTGACATGGTCGTACGACGGGAGCGATTCACGGGCGCCTATCCAGGATGGACAGGCCCTCTAGCCGCTCCGGTACCGACAGAGGACGGATTTATGTGACTCAGATTCGTGCCCTTTTCTCCAGAACTTTTGTTCGGAAGCGATCTGCTGCGTGTTGTTTATTGACGATACAGGCGGCAAACTAAAGAATCGGTAGCATCTTATGGCGAACGCGAAGAATTCGCTCCCTGTACCGTCTTCGCTCGACGAATGGAGCAGCCCGATGATTATTCTCGAAGAAGAGTGTTCTTGGTTACCTTACGTAAGCCGTCTCTATATAGATCACATCAGTATAGGGAGCCCATGAGAGAGACAGACAGGTCTTGCAACGATATCCACGGGCAAATCGGTCGCTTGGTGGTGTGCTTTTTCCCCGGGAATTTCGCGCTCTCGGAGTGGTTCAGAATACAGGTGGAATTGGCATTCTCTCGCTCGGCTCGCCGGGGCCACCGGTGCCCTACCGCGTGTGGGTTTGGGTGGCGAACACTTCCCATTTTTGGCGGAGGACCGTCTGCATCAGAGGGAAATGCCGATAGAAAATCGATCGCGGCGTCGACTGCGGGTCGAGGAAAAAATGTTAAAGTTGACGATTGCTCTGATCGCCGGGCTCGAAACGGGATTCGGATTCTCCGATTCTGGAGGGGGAAAGAAAAAAAATGCACGAAATCAAGTTTTTGACGAACAAGGGCCGAGCGAGGGAACCATTCGAGCAGAGGAAAATTATATTTTCGAAAATTTTCTTCATTTTTCCATTGATTTTGTCCTGGTTGAAGCTTCGAGGACCGACCTGTGCCGGGCTATCAAGGTAAATCACTGCAAATTAATTCCTCGAGCGTAACATCAATCAATCCGATAAAGCCTTGGTTTACGGAGCTCGTATCGTGGAAGCTCAATGGAATAGTAGACCCGCATTCAGCCGATCATTCAGGATGGCACAATACCCTCAATAGGTCCCTTTGATTCATTGGTCACGTAAAATGTTACGGCTGTGGGCGCCAACGAAAAGCACCGACGACGGCATTACGAAATCGAGGTTGCCCGTTGTTCGACACCTCGACTGTCAAAATGAAAATCGGGAAACCCGATCCAGTTCCGAGCTTCCGCCTCTACGTCGGCAACGGCGGTGACTGAGAGGAAATTAATTTTTATTCGTGATCCGTGATCCCTCGCCGGGCAGGAAGCTGTTCGTTCCGCGTTGGAACACCACTCCTCTCGATCCGGTTCTCCGTTCCCGATATCTGGTCGATTCGGCGGGAAAAAATTCAGAGTTGAACTTCGCGATTGCGAACCTCGACAGCTGGTGGCGTTCCCCGATGGCAGTGCTTTCCGATTCTTCAATTGTTGCGCACTCAATGTCGTTCATCGCTCATTGAGATTCGAGTCGAAACGATGTGTCATTCGGAATCACTTCTTGTTCGCGAGCGGGCTGCTTGTTCTCGTCGGCTGTCCCATTGAATTTGCCCAGCGCCACAGACGGCCTCGAACAGGTGCGTCGAGCACGGACCCATATGTCGGAAGTTCGACGCCGGCTCACTTGATAGCGGACCGCAGCGATCTTGAGCGTGAGGAGAGCGGCTTCAGATGAGGACAGTCGAGTACGGCCCTCCTTGCCCTCTCTTGGATCCCATGCGTCGCTCGGGTCTGGGCTTCGACAGGTTTATGCTGAGGAGTCGCACGTGCAGAATTCCGCGATCGCGTTTCCGTAACTCGTTGGAGTCGTTGCCTCTGATGCGTTCCTTATTGCGTAATTTTGAGGGGGTCTCGGAAGTCGAAATGTACGTAATCTGCGAGTTCATGAAGAGCTCCGAATATTTCATAAACCAAGGAAGCAAGGAGCTCCCTCCGTACTTTTAAGCTGAATTTCGTTTTCTCCACCGTGATTGTCTCGAGAGCTGACGCTCACTTGATCCAGGGTAAGTTTGAGCCGATATATCACTTATCGCTTGACTTGAGACCCTCCGTCACGCAGCATCATTTCCTCGAGGAAACGACCTCGGCATGGAGACCTCTCCCTGAGGTGCCCTGATTCTACGTCCGAGACTCCTGCGCTCAAGCTGATTGTTCATTAAGATCCATCGGAGATATATTCGCCACGAGGAGGCTCTCAGGTGGAATGATTCATTCCTATCGAAGAGAATTCGAGTCTCGAAGGATTCATCCATCTTCCTCGCCGGGTGTACACACTTCAATTTCTCCAATCAGAGCAAACCACCCCTCCTCGATGTATTCGTGTCGCACGCAACGTTGACGTGGGTCGGTTACGTGGCATGACCGTCCAATACATAGCGTACCAGCCCACCCGTTCGATTATTCGCGTTTTTGGGTCGGCTAATCGACTAGGGGAGAATTCCGCGACGAGTCCTGGGCGATTCGATACCAAAATGCGAATTATCGAAATCGGAGCAATTCCGGCTTCGCATGTGGCTCGCCAAAACACGTATTATAATACGATGTACGGCGGAAAGCGCTGCGCCGGCTGAAATTGCACGGGATATGGTCGTGTCGGATGCTGCACGACGTCGTCCTTGTCTCCATGCTGCGAGACTCCGCCGATTCTCGAGGATTCCGCGTGTTCGTGTTGCTCGCTCGATCAGATTCGTTCCGCCGGAGAACGTCCGAAGGTATTTGTGGTGTTCGTTGATCCCGAACTCTTCACGACCGACTGCGTGCCCGTGTTCGGAACTCGATGCATCCACGCTCCGAGTACGGAGCCCGGGGGTTCACCGTGATTAGATCCGACTGCTCGACTGATGACTCTAATGAATTTTTCGGCCATCGTCATTATTCGTCATCCTGGGGACTTCTGTTTGCGAAGGCTCGTGTAGCGTAAATAAATATTTGAGGATCCCTCCCGAATGAGTGTCGAATACAGTCGCGATCGGTTCCCATGGGACTGCTCCATCTTGAAACTTTCCAGAATCACATATTCGATCTCGGAGTTTCGGCTCGTCACGCTCCGGAAACCCGCGAATAATTCATTTTTCTCCGCGCTCGAAATTTTCGTGAGCGGATATGACGCGTTCGTCAACGAATTCACCCATTCGGGCGAAGTCTGAAGAAAAGCTGTACCATCCGCGATAATTCTTACAATAACTAGTAGTATAGCTCCATCATGAATAATTATAATAGCATGAATAATAGATAACAAGATATGAATAATAGCATGAATAATTTCCGGACAGAGGCCATTCCGAGATCCTTTCCCTCGGGAGCGGAAACAGATGCTCGATGCTCGAGCCATCAACTCGGTACCGTTTGCGAATCCTCATCCGAATATCGAGCATTCACGGTGATTCGCTGATAACGCTGTGAGTGAGACTGTCGGATTCTGGTAACGGGCTGACTGTCGTCGAAGTCAATCGAGCGATAGCGACGGGGAACGCCTTTGAACAGTGGCAGGTTAGCGTTTCGTTCCCGTAGCGAGTGGAAACGGATTCCGTGTGAGCTATCTACGTCACAACAATCCGTGGGAACTCTCAGCGGGTCTCGCCACGGCCGGACGAGCAGCATGTCGGGGCATGTGTACCTTATTGTTTCCATTGTTGAGACAGCGCGGAACCAGTTTATCGCTACGGAGCTTTTCCTTAGACATTCTACGTGGTCGTCATCGCCGTCCTCCTTGTCGTCGTCGTAGCGGCTCGGAGCGCCGGGTCGCTTACCCGGCGGGCTTTTGAGCATTAGCGGCGCAGTGCCTAAGGCACAGATGTCCTCCTCCTGAAAGTATTGGAGCCCGTCCAACGACTGGCCGCGCCGCCACCGCTGCTGCCGCCTCCTCCGCCGCTTCTGTCGGCTTTCACCAACAGTAGTGTGTGGGTTTATCATGCAAATTGTCCTGCCGCTTTGTCTACCCAAGAGGCTATGGGCTATCCACAATAGAGAGAGAAAGATACGGGGTTCGTGGGGGAGCGAGACCGGACTGGGGGGAGGAGCAATCCTTGCGACCAAGCCCTCGGGGAACGACGAATAACAAGCGGCCGGGAGATCATCATCAAAAGACGTCCTGCTGATGCCACTGCTGGTCGCAACGGGCCATCATTTCTTCTTTGGCCTGTTCCCTCCTGCCTTCAGCACGGATGCTACTGGTTTTAAGTGCCCTCGATTTCTTGGAGTCATCGGCAGGGAATTCCCGAGTTCCATAATGTGATATAGCGGTATCCGATCGTTCAGCAGACGGCGTCCTACTGGATCGAGCCTCTCGGAGTCGGATTCAAGTCTCCTCTGGATGCGGAGTTCATGGGATAGTGAGCGGCTCTTCATGGGACTGGCTATCTCATTCAGACGGACGAGACCGACGTTCCGGGGGCTGAGATTCCTTCACAGCTATGACCGGTGACGCGGGACGTTCACTGGAGCGTTCACTTGTCAATGCTTACCACAAATATTCGCGGAAGCATTTTTCCAGCGCCTTCTTGCCGTGCTCTGTGCGTTCTGAACTGGTATCATCCCTCGGCTCTCTCGTTCTGTGATTCAACTGCAAAGAGGAATCAACAGAGCGTCGAGTTTTTACGTTACGAGCGGTTAGCTGTTTGAAAAATAGACGACCGACGTTTTCAAACGCGTGCGATGCCGACAGGATGAGTTTCGTTTGTGGGTCAAGTTCTCGAAGAGTTCCGCCGACAAAGACACGGCCACGTCATCGTCGAGACCGAGATGCAGCGCACTACGAATAGCAGTCGCGCGTTCGGTCCAATCTGACTGTGGGAGAGAATTCCACACGTCGCCGCAGCGGTCCGGAATCTCTTAACCCATCCGACTGGGCAGTCGAAAGCTAATCAGAGCTTCGATTCTACCTTATCATTTCCTGAGCGGGCCCTTGAACTAGGAGTCTTGTTCAACGCGAAGGAGCTCCCGAACGTTTTCTTTTGCCGCCGACCTTTGCGAGGTAACAATGCGAGCCAACGTTTGCAAATCAAATATTTATCCACTTGTAGTGTCCCGATAACGGCGTCTGCAACGCCAGGAGCAACAAACGACGTCCGTCAGGCGGAGCATTATAATCTAGACCTAGACAAACGCCCGAATGTTTCACAAAGACTTACTCGAGTCTTCCCCATTGTCTGCTCAGTCTGAGCCTCCTTTCCAGCATTCGCACCCGATCGCTTCTCTCGGTTGAAGATCGGTTCAGCTCACGATCACGGAGTTGTGGAATATCACACAATTATTCTGTACCCCGTCACGAAAGGTGTAAAGCGCAGAGGGAACATCTTGACTCGATGGGTAAAAGGCTCACTTCTCGCCATCGGAAGCAGCCTGACCATGCGTGCAAGTGCGCTGACGAGCCTGGGCCGCGGTGGAGGAGAACGAGGGAAGAACGACTGTCTTAATCGATTCCGTGATCCATCTCGATATATTCACTCGTGTGTGGGTTAAAGCCTAAGTGGTTCGGGAGCTGCTTGACAAGCGACGCGGGAGTCTGAGATGACGGTTTTGCAGGGGGATGGTTGGGCCACTTCCGAAGGATCTGGGAAATTTCCCTCCTCTCTCCCGCTACTGATGACCTCGGTTCCAGAGTTTAATAGTCTCGGAAAGGAATAAAAATCGGTGAAAATCTCCCCTCTCTCGCATCAAGGCCCTTTTTTCTGCTCAGAAAACTAATTCGTTCGGCGAAAATACCCCTGTACTCTCGAGACACGCGGTGACGAGGGACCACGCTAAAATCGGTTCACGTCATGCAGCAATGCTGAAATGCTCTGAACCCGGACCGAGCCCTCATGGAGAACGGAATTCGCTGTATCGGAGACGTTTTTGAAACGGGAAAAATCGTCAAGTGGGTCGTTTCCGCGGGTTGAAGCCTGCCCGCACGAGAAATATCGGAGCAAGTTGTTCCCAACTCCATGATGAGGTCTCTGAAGCAGGTTCGAGGTTTTTTGGCTGTCTTCCATCTCTCTCGGGTGCTTGGAGCCTCCTCAGGCTGGGAGCACTCGCCGGAGCATTTGGAACGGTGATCGTTGGTGCAGAAGTTTTCGACATTGTGCTCGACCACGCGCGTTCCCTCTCGGGCTATTTCCAAGATCGGCTCCACGTACCCATTGAGGCTTAATTCTCTTCTTTCCACAAAGGTTCCTCTTCCTCGAACCACCCGTCGCTCTCCGACGGCACTGAGCGGTTTGCGACCGATAAATATTATTATTGAATTCGAAAGTCGAGCTCGGACCTTCGTGACGAAACCCACGGAATTCCTTGCCGCTACTGACTCCGTGATGACTTGGAATCTCTGATTCATTGGGACGAAAACTGTGTCGTCCGAGGAACTCGAACTCCTTGGAGCGTCGATGTCGATGATTCAGCGACATCGTCGGCAACAGAGACTTCACCAGCCGAGCTGTCTATACATCATCGACTCAAGTCAAATACTCATTGTGGGAGCGGTCGCGCCAGATTCCCGGCGTCTGACTAGTAGCTTGCCCGCTGAGAGCAAACGTTCCCCGCTGTTCCCGATAACTGAACACACCCCGAGACACCGAGTATTCCGCGTGGGAAGGTTTGCTCCCCGTTTCCCCGATCGACACCGAACATTATTTTGACATTCCCCTGTTTCACGAAGATAAGCTTGACGCATCAGCTGTGAGGAAGAGGCTAACGCAAGATATCCGAAGCAGAAGGAGAAGAAGGAAAATCTCGGAAGAATAAGTAATGAATAATTAGTTCGAAGCTGTATCCGACCGGTCCCAGATTCGCGTGAGAGCTCCGCGATCAGGGTTGCTCGGAAAAGTTACGAAGAACCTGAGGTGGGACGGAGCCGAGCGCGTCTGCGGGAAAAGAGCTCTAGGTGTGGGACAGGTACGTGTACTGGGAGTCTAAGAGGATTTGGCAAGATGCGAGTCCCTAAATTACCGACGAGATATCCTAGTCGCAGCTTTGGTGAGTGAATAAGGAGGAGACATATTTCGCCCCGGAGCGCGCTCTGGGGATTAAGATTGAGAGCTCCTTATTGCTTTCTTGCTTACGCAAGCGCGCACGACGCGACGGTCGCAGTCACAATAGGCTCCGGACGCTGAATGAAATTTCGAATGCGGAATACTTCGTCCCACCGAGGACGATTTTTTTCCCGGTCGAAATGCAACGTGACGTACATATCTCCGTGCGACCGACCGCCGCGGCGTTCGGTGGGACTGGGTGCATTCATTAGTCGATCCGCTTTTCTGACTTGCCATTCAGGCCCAAAAACATTCCGCTCATGCGGAAGGACTCCGAACAGATTGGAGTTGAGGCAACCGAGCAGCCGGAAGAGGTGTTTAGGACGGCAAAACATCAAGGGAATGATAACGGGGAAAAAGCAGCAGGGAGAAGGGAAGCAAAGCAGGGAGCAAAAGGGAGAAGAACTCGAAGAACAGAGCAGGCGATAGAGTGAAGTTTGCCCAATGGAGCCTGTGATGGAGCGGTAGTTCCCATTAATCCCGGCTTTCGTCGGATTTCCGCGGAGGAACCACGGCCCGGCGCGCCGTGCTATCGAGGGATCATTTTCCATGGAGTCGACCTCGCGATATTCGTTTATCTATCTCATGTGATCGTCTCGATTGACATCGGGATCGGGAGCTCCTCTTACTCAGCTCTCGTTCGGTGCCATTCAAGCCGCCGCAGGATCGTCACTTTCGCAGCCGTAAACGTCTGGAAACTGGTGACAGCGGCACCTTCCGCGTATTGTTCGCTCGGGATCTGGAAACGGAGTTATTGAATGCTCTTAGTCTAACGAGGTCTGGCGAACGCTTCGTGAGTCGGCAAGAAGATGTTTCGCCCCCGAGTGTTCGTTCTTGTTTCGATTAATCAGCCGCCGGGTTTCCCGCCGAGGCAAGCCCGAGGCATCGACCGCGCAGTTGGGCTAAATGTTACTTTTTCCCTCCCGGGCTCCCGACATCCACCGCGCTACCCTCAATGGATGGCTAAATCATTTACGTTGAGGAGATCAGCCGCTTTAATCGACATACTCGACTCGATAGCTTCCCGCTCGTCGATTGCGATACAAGCGTTCTGCTACTCTTATCGAGGCGTTAGGAAGAGAGTCGGGAGCCGTCGAGATCAATGAGTGGAGAGGGAGAAATCGCTTTCCTGTGAACACTTCTGAGGAGCCTCCCATGGGAAGATCGGAGGACGCGGAATTCCTGAGCCGTTGATTTATTTATAGAAGATACTCCACACCTCTGGAAGAAACTGTCTGAAATTTGATCCCTGCTGCTGTGCCCGACATTTGAACTGAGCTTCGGGACAGCTGTTCAGAAGCGTCCATCGCTCACACGGTAGAGATTATTGCAACAAATAACGACGTCACCGCACTCCATAAATCACCAACTCTCGCTATGCGGGCGGCTGCGGAGAGTTATCAAAAATAAAACACCATCATTTGAGGGCCGCCTGGTCCGAGGGCCGGACAACTTTTCGTTAAATCGACTTAACACTCTGTCAGGAAGCACTTTGTCATCTTTCTGCAGGAAACCCACTCCGGCTCTGGCGTGATACACGAAAGGGCAAAGAGGACGATAAAAGAGGGCCGAGAGAGCTGAGTAGAAAAAACAACGCGTCACGCGCGGGAGGAAGAAAATCAGGGCAACGGGGAGAGAATCCATTACAGTGTATAAAGAACGGATTTCTCTTGACATTCCCCTTGTTCATCAATTTCTGCCGCTCCCTACAACAAGTAGAGTTGCTCGGTGACGGAAGCTCCGAGGGGACCAGCGCGGAATAGTTAAACGGATGGACCGAGCACAGAATGAATGCACATCCGTTCATCGGATAGGAGGAGGAAAGTCAAGCGGGGCGGGGAACCTATGCCCCCATACGACAGGAGACCCGAAGCTCAGAAATAGCGGACAGCGTTCCCATCGGCGACGAAGTACGTTTGGCTTATCCGATTGAGCTCGTGATCGCCGCTCCCACTGCTGACGTTCTTTCGGCGCAATGCAGAACGGCTTTGCGGAAGGGATGGCCGGCACTGCGCGTACACAGTCGAGCAGCCAGACGAGTAACGGGCCAACACTGTGTACCTTAGAGATTAACATCGCTTGTTATCTAATTAGCCGAATTCCGCTGACCTGCGCCCTTCCCCACTCCGTACTTCCGTACACTCGATGTACCATGTCCGTCTCACGAATGACTCAGCTGGTTGGGTGTTGGAGCTCGTTCGGTTCTGGTTCCCTGACGCGAACGGTGTCCGTCGTTCGATCACACAAACCCGACACCCCCGGACCGAATGATCCTGCTTTGTGATCCGGGGCATGAATGGCTAATCCGTTCCGGATTATCAGGCGCTTGCACGTCGCTCGTCTTTCAAGGGGATGATAGCGTCGCGGTTTTCCGCTTCACAATCCTTGCTGTCGTCGCCAGCGAACACAAAGGAACTCTGGAGTCTGAATGCCTCAATAGCAGAACTTTCCGTGATTGAGGTCCCGTATAATCTCCGTAGGAAGTTCGGCGTTCCCGTCGATCTTTGCGTGCTCCGGATCTGACAAGACTTTTCGGGACTTGCACGACTCCAATCAGCTCCGTCTTCGGGGATTTTGAAAGTTTCGGATTCGAGCTCCACCCGACGACATCGTGTTCTCGACCGCTGTTTACTCTCGAGACGCTGCCTCCGAGCAACCACAAAGACCTGTGGTCCGCAAGAGCCCTCGAGTCCGCTCGGCGCGCCTTTGAGGGTGGGCGAGAAGTGGGGGCGGGGGCGAGGGGGGGGGGTAGGGATTCCGTATCACTTGACCGAAGACCCTCTACGTATCTCTCCATCAAGATACTTACGACGACATCTCGGGGTCGGGTCCGGACACGGAGCACGTCGACGCTCGCGTCAGTGAAATCTGTTCCACGAGTTCCAAATCCCAAAATATCAGAACAGCAGCGCCCATTCAATCGATTTGTGGTCTCGAGCATCGAGGAAATTCCCGAATTATGAGAGACCTTCTCACACGGAAGCGGAAACTTCCGTGACATTAGCTACGACGCGTCGCTTGTTTCTAATCAGGGGCCCCGGAGTTGCCTGTTTCTACTGAGAGCCAGCTCTTGAAGTTCGTTTGTGAAGATTCTCAAGACGAAGTGACTCCAGCAATTCCGTCGCCCGACCGGCGGCGTCCCGCTGCAAATTCACGCTTCAAGCTGCGGAGCAAATAGGCCCCGCGGCACACTCGGTCTGATTAGGGTTCCCTGTGCGCTGGAGGGGAGAAAGACCTTCTTATTCTTTCCCCGCCCGCCCCCGGTAAGCACGCGTCCCTCACGCTCTCAGCCCCTGTCCGTCCTCTCAGCTCGGAGCGAAGTTGATTAGCTCCCGGGATAGTGCTATCTGCTCGCGGCAGACGTCTCGGAGACGTGACTGTCTCTCGAGGCGACGTCTTCAACAGAATTCAGGGTGATGTCTACGCTTCCTCGCCGCCGTTCGTAATCAATGTACCGGAGAAGCGCGGAGGATAAACCGCCGCGATCTCCTTCAGTGTCTCGGAACGATGTCCGAAATGGGTCGAAAATCGTATCGTGGTTTTTTGATGAATTATGAGCGGCTCCTCTGGCTCCTTCGGCGAATTCGGAGGTTTTTTCACTTCAATGAAATTATGAAATTTCGCTCGGGCAGTGAACGTTGAGGTTGCCGAGTCCACAGGCCTCGTAGAAACGTCCAGAGTTATGGAAGACGCTGCGGAGTTCCATCCGTGCCCCTCGTCAACAATCACGAGACTTCCCCATTCATTTGAGAGTGAATGCTGCAAGAGTCGCTCAAATTGAGGCAGCAATGGCTGCGGACCAGGCGGTCGTCTTTTAGCCGCGTGCGGAACATGCATCTTCCGTTGCTCCGTCCCCCTTCAGCCCCGCATTTCAGAATTCTCTTCGCCACTGCTCCTCGTCCCTCCCCACAAAGGCGGCTCTAAACCGGAGCGTTGGATGCTGGAGCTTCGTCGACTTCGGGACTCGTGGAGCTAGCGCAGTCGACTCGGCTCTCGATGACCCATCTCCCCAAGTGGCGAATTCTCGATTCGGGGCTAGGGCAGGCACGGGCGTCTCGAGAGCCGGCGAGCGGGTTGGAAGCCGCGCAGCCCCCGGATCGCCATCACGATTTTAATGATCGGCGACGCTGCGCAGGGAGCCATCAGGGCATGCGGTTATGAGCTGAGGAGAATACTACAGCAGACCATCGAATAGAAATTCGGCTTCAACTCGAGAGAAGTGTCGAGATTCTTCCCGCTACCGAGGCGCTGATTCTGGTCGAGGAGAAGGCCTGAGAACTGATCTCTCTGAAAAAGATCCTTGTCTTTCTGTTTTTCGCTTTCACCAATTATTCTGGAATTATTCTATCCGTCCTCCGCCTAAAGTCCTAGAATTCATGGGCCAGTGATGTATCGGGCCAGGATGATGATGGGGAAGAGGATTCGGCTTCGTCGGGGGAAGAGCCATTGGCCGCTTCTGCTACCCAGCAGCTGAGCTGACTGAACCCTGCGAAACTCGCAGATAGTCTGAGAAAATCGGTGCAGAAACCCCTCCGAACGAGTAGTTCTGCAACACGGCTTAGCATTGCAAATCTGAAAAAAATCGAGGCTCTTAGTTTCGGGCTTCGCTCCTTCGCCTCCATCCGTCACGTGGGAGCCTTCCTTTCTTCACCCCCGAGTTGGCCGCGTCAGGCTCCTCCATCCGCGTGCTCGGTCGGTCTCCTCTTTCTGTTCTCGGAGTTGCGCTGCGGTGTTGCTCTCGCCCGGGCCCCGGACGGACGCGTCCATGTCGGTCTACATCATAGGCAGAGCATCTGTTGTGAGTTCCCAAGCAGCGGAAAAGTTCTTGACCTAACGTACGGTATTCTCTCGTTCTCCATCTCGGGCGACCACGCCGCAGACCACGTATATACAGTCGTCTCGAGTTCCGACTAAGTCCAGACATTCGCTCGTCTTCACCGAGATCGATAAGAATTTCAAGTCGACCGAACCGAGGACGGTATCGAGCTCGACTGGAAGCGAGGAAGCGTGTACCGAAATCCGAGGCCGGGGATCTGAGGGGTGTCTCATCGCGGCTCCAGCAAACGTGGGGGGGGCGTGGGGGTGCGCACCGAGAGGGGGGCACTTTTGTGTTGCTATCTAATTTTGCCGATGTTGCGTCCGAGGCGTAGAACCACGCTGCTGTGTAAACAGAGTCCAGGGCCCCGGAGAAACGGTGGTCCTAAGAAGGAAATTGATGATGGCGCTATTCCGGAGTCTGTTTGATCCAAGACAATAAATTTCCTGCCGATGTTCTGCAACTTTTGAAGTTCTCGCCCCTCCCGCCCTCCGTGGCTTCCCGCTCGCTCGTCCGTTGAAGTTGAACGGAAACTCATGAGCGCGTGTTTTCTATTCACAAGGCGAGATTCCCCTGCCGCCGCCGCCGGGGACCTCGGCTCCTGCCAGATATGCGTTGCCACGCTCTCTTCTGCCTAATTCGAATAGGTGGGATATGCGATGCTTCCATTTCTCGCCCATTCATCCCGCGCGAGAAATTCGGACGACGCGACCGGTGGGCAACGGGCGGAACTTGATGAAACCCGCACGTCCCTTCGAGCGTTGGGGAAATTAACTTTTAAATTAACAACTCGCCTCACGGTGGCAGGGTGGGGGGAGAGAGGGGGAGTCCAGCGCCAGACCGAACGCTTCGCGGCGTTTTGACAAGCAACCAAGAGCGCAACGGGGCCCGATTCCCGCCGCCCGAGAGTCGTGCACGAGACCAGTGAGAGGAGCCTCAACGTCGAGTTCTGAAAGGTCCTGAACGAACTGACGAAGACTTACAGAGAGACTCGCGAGGAGACCCACCCGGAGACTCACAAGAGGACACAGATGGAATACGAGGAGGGAATTGATGTGCTCGGCCGGTCTGAGGAGTCTCTTCCGTAACTCTCGGCTCCTCGATGCTCATCATCGGCTCCTCCCTCGGGTGTGGCCTTAGGAACGAATAGAGGGGCAGTTGCTGGCAGCTCACACTGGAATTACGGCCTACACCTTGTTTCTTGTGCATAAACAATCGAAGCGCTGGGAAGGAGCCTGGTGAAATATTCAACATCTGCACTGGCGATGTGTCGTTCCGCCGGTTTTCCTGCTCCAATAGCCATCTATGGCTTCCATGCGCTTTGATTGGATATTCGATACTGGCAGATTCAAGATACGAGTCGCGCGGCGTCCGAAAGGGCAACCGTGATTGAGAGCACTAGCGGAATCGATGGTTAGATTCGTTGATGACCGACTTTCGAATTGATTGCTCCTTGATGTTATGAAATGCGTGGAAAGGATTCGACTCCGCCTCCGGAGCGATATTGTTCGGCTCTCTACCGAAAACGGGAAGCGAAACGAGATTGTACGACCGATGCGAGATCTTCCGTTCGGGAGACTCATTGCCGACTCATAGCCCATTGCGGGCCTCGCTCGTGATCATCCCCGTTCTGATTGTTGTTACCCATTAGAATCACCAATTATCTCTTGCTCGCATTCATTTTTATTCAGATCTAGTAGGTACCACGCCTCATTCGCTCCATGTCGGCTTTTTATGCTTCATCATTCTCGAAGCGGCTCCCTCTCCTATGCACTGATCGCGTTGGACGGGAACCGGTCGCGTTCCCGTCTCCGTGGGACTAGGCAACATTGGAGCTCCGGCCTGCTCAGCTTTAGTCGGGGAAAGTTGAGACCTCTTCCGCGGCTCATTTTCTCCGATGGCTCCTCTTGCCGGCAGCTTCGTCAGCGACTAAGCTGGTCGAGTACGAACCGACTGAAAGTCTGACATGTTCTCCACCGCAGATCGGGAGATATGTCTCCTCAGACGTCGGCCAGTGGGCTGGACCGTATCGACTTTTGAGGAGAGTCGATGTCCCACCAACGTCCGACCCACGTATCTTCCCAACTATGACGGCGACAGATAGTTGAGGAGTCCTTTCGAAAACAGCCCGTCGTCGGGGGATTTCCGTTGCGGTTCCCTCTCCAAACGCGGTCTTCGACTTTCCGATGCGCTTGTACGAGAATTGACGGGACGCTCAGGGCCCGGGTGCTTGAGCGAGAGGGACCCCCGGCATCCCCGTTCGTTTTTATCGAGTCTGATTCGGTGCTGCCGATGCTGACTCGGGTGCTCTGGGAGAAGTTCTGACCGGAAAAAGCGCCGGAAATAGCGTCGAATTTTGTGGCCCCATTCGGTTTATGGCTAATCTAGCGACTTGTCCTGACCAGCTCTTTGGGTCGATGCTGGGAGGCTTTTTCGGTAACGTCCTACACGCAGATGGGGACAACCTGCGACTGCTCCGGGAGAGGGCCTCTCCCCGGAACGATCCACAGTCCTGCTCCTCATGATTTCGGCCGATGTCGAATCGAATCCCCTATACTGACCGACCGAAGAAGTCCCTTCCGACGCTCCGTCTCGATGGATATCGACCTGAGTTCGGAGAACCGAAGCGAATTCCATGTTGTTGTTCGCGCCTCCATTCCGTGCCCGACTCTGCTCAGTTACCGCGAGTTTTCTCAACCTCCATTCCTCTTGTCCGAGCTCTATTCCCCTTCCTCGACCCCTTACCCCCAGAATCAACCCACAGTAGCTTCTTTCTTATTCCACCCACGAGGAACAAGGAGATTCCTCGCCTAACATTTCCAAGATATCTCGACGACAGGCTCCAGGTCTTGTGCTTTCTTGCTCCTTGCGAGATCTGCTTTTCTGTACGCTCTGAAGTTTCGCTGGGACTCTTCAACTTCATCAGACGCAGACGCGAGTCGACGGGAGTATATGCCAGAGGCGAGTACGAGGAAGTTTCGGCGACGTGAATTGCGGCCAGCTAGCGCTGCGACCGTGGAAGCCACGCGGAAAGTGCAAGCGGACTGAGTGAGTCTGCTTCGAGATTATTTGGCGGACGCCTCCGTTTCTGTTGGAGGGAAGGAAAAATTTCACGTCCGCCGCATCCTGGAGCGCATCTATCAAAGCAAACCATTTCCTGTATTGCTTTCGTTCATTGGCTTGTCTGTTCCGACTTCCGACGTCCGGTAGATTCTTCCATTCCTCTGGGTCGGTTTGTACGGAACGATTCGAAAATCGAACATCCCATTCTCGGGCGTAACTGTTCCCGGAAACCGATTCAGGACAGCGGAAATTCCAAAGTTCGACCGCCTAGACGAGCTCGGGAGGGACCGCGTTGGCAACGAATTCCCGAGTCTCCTCGTCGGAAAATTAGTGGCGAGGATTGGGATTGTCTCGATGTGGCTCTGGCGACTCCGCAGTTCCTCCCTCGGTTTCGCAAGCTCCGTTCTCCCCATGGATTCTCCAATTTCTCATCGTGTCCTGTCGCCTTATCCATAATTTACAATTTGATTCGCACTCAGTGACCCAGCATCGTCTGAGCGGGCAAACGGAAGGAATCATAAATTCAGCAAGAACGTAGTTACGAACAAATTTATACCCGAGCCCGAGTCGGACAATGAATGCGTCTCGATTTTCCCGTCCGTCCTCTGTGCTCGTCGATCTTCCCTCGTTATTTTCCCTCTGAGCAGAGAGGATCTCTCAAAGATGATACGAACTTGAATTGAACATCCTCGAGCGTTCGGCGCTGTATTCGCCCCGTCCAATAAAACTCCGAAATCGACGGACTATTAAAGGACACCACGGCGTGATCGCCAGACGTATCTTGTCGCACTCAACTGTGCGACTATGTCGCCTTCGCCTCGTCGCCGCCCATAATGACGACGACAGTCGATGCCGAACATATGCGATTCTTTTGCTGATGCGGAATTATTCAGCGAGACGGTTCCTAGTCGGGTCAGGCATCGGCAAATCATTGGACGAGGCGAATGTTGAGAACAACGTCTGATCCTCGGGGTGGTGTACCGAAAAACGTCTGCCTGAGCTCATCTCCTGACACGTTCGGACCTCAACTGGGAAGCGTGTAGAGGGGAGCGACTGGAAAAAAAACGTGAATGGATAGAAGACGAGAGAGTCCGGTGTGAGCGGGAACATTTGGCAGACATCTGACAACAGGCGATGAAGACATTATTGGATACTCATGACCTCATTAGACGCTTCCGTGAGGGAATTACCGTTTCTCTATCCCCGTCTAGCTCTGACACACGCACACCTCTCACCTCCTAGGTCCTGATTACCGACGGTCTCTATTGCGTCGCTGCAGGACGTACTATCGGACTAAAGGGCGAATGAAAGCGAGGACTCGCATGCCGAGCAATCGACTTTGTCTGTGCTAGCGCTTCTGTCGGAACCGGTCGGAGAGATGCTCACTAAAAAGTATTCGCGTCTCACTTTGACGTTCGAGGCTCCCAGAATCTCGAGTTATCGAGGCTCTTCAATTACTCGGATCGATCGTTTTTCCCGCCGATGTTCTCCTGCACCGTCAAGATCAGACCTCCCGCTTTCGATCGGTCCCGGGCACTTCATATATTTAATCACTCGAACCGCATGCCTAAGTATCCGCTATCCGCCGAGGCTCGAAGTCTCTGGATGTCGATCGCAGATGCGGGATCGGTTTCCTGACGGCGCGGCGTTTGTAATTCGGCCATCACGAGTGCGAAGATGGCAGATCGAAGGAGTGCATGAGAAGCTCAAAATTGTGATTTCCTCCAATGTCTCCTTTGTGTCTGAGGGAGTGGACGACGCGAGATGACGGAGACCCGCGATTAGTTCATTGCTTTCCTGATCGTAATCGGGTCGGTGGCTCAGTTTCCTCGGAAGTCCGACGGAGAACTTCGTCTTCCGTCTGCCTTCACTCCGGAGCGCTGCGGGCGTAATCGCTCCACCCCCTTGCGTGTTCGTTTGCATTCGCCCGTCGTTTTACCTTTTCCCCTCTCCATTCGTGGGGGTCGGGCTTTCTTTCCTTTTCCTTTGCTCCAAGTCTTTTCAATTTCGCTTCATTTCTTTCTCTTCTATTTCCACACGGGGACACAGCTGGAAGCATCCCTTGCTAGGTACCTAACGGGCGAGATTTCAGCGAAATCCTTCAGGATATATATTGCGGGGATTTAGTGTTTCGGGACAACGCCGACGCCCCGTTCCTCCAACGGCTAGGCTGCCCGTTCATTTTTACCCCACCGAGATGGCCGACGCCCGTTTGCCTGTTGAACGGAGGGCAGAGAGGACGGTTTTTTAATGCTGTATTCCTGTTCGTCGATCGTATTTATTTTTCGGTCTTTCTCCCTCCATTCAACCAACTGGTTCGCGGGAGAGCGCAGCCTTGCTCCTGATCGAAAATCATGAATAATATTTACGAAACTTTTGCCGTGTTAGTACGAGACTCCCCACGTGTAGCGAGGTGAGCAGACTTCAGCCCTCGAGCTCGATACCCATCG
Source organism: Galendromus occidentalis (assembly GCF_000255335.2). NCBI lineage: Eukaryota > Metazoa > Arthropoda > Arachnida > Mesostigmata > Phytoseiidae > Galendromus > Galendromus occidentalis. The sequence continues at coordinate 313,635 of NW_003805516.1, read as the reverse complement.
GCCGAGTTTTAAACCTCCGCTAGCAGACGTCTCGTATCGTCTCGCTTATTTTGCGAGGGACCAGCTGAAAAAACGTTCAAAGAAAACTTTCGATGTGCGGCCGCGTTTGAAAAGCCGAAGAGGAATAACGAAAGGCCACGAGCACCGACGAGAAGCAAGCCGCTCCGAGGCGAAGGCGGGAGAAATGGAAAATGGGTTCTGGTCGGGAACGGTGGGAGGAAGACGGGGAACGGACGGAGCGAACACTTCTGAATTCAATGCGTTTTAAATGGCGAGAAAAGGCTGGGAATTCTGCTCTCTCGCTCCTGACTGCTCTCGGAGCGCGATCCAGGTGACGTCGACGTCTGGTTTACGCGGACGTGTGTACGCGTACCTTCGTGAGGAAATGTAGCGATGAGCTCTAGGACAGAAACGCGTACGGAAACTCGATGGGAACACGCGCCGTCTTCGCTGCTGCAGCTGCTCATGGTATTTCCCCCGGTCGAAGGAGTAATTCGTGCGTTCGAATATCATCGCTCGATGGGCTTCCATGACATGGCCAAACGTCGGAATCGGACTATCTTATGGAGATTGAGGGGCACGGCCAATGGTGGTGTCATAAATCGGCATGAAATGATCTCTCATCCTGTGCCCCCCAATTTTGGTTCATCAAACAACAGAGTGCTCCCCTACCCGTCGTGCTTTCATGACTCAGCTCGTGAGCATTCGGTGGCTCGTGGCATTCGTTTCATTGAACGGTCTAAAGTGTTTGGCTTGCCTCGGTTCTCTTCTTTCTGCTCTGCTCACTGCATGGCTGCCCACTGCACATCCGTATAACGAGAACTAATGAGAATAGGCCACAATATAGATCTCTGCAGCCAAGGGTGAACCGACTCGTGAGAAGGCTCGAGCGGGAGAAGGCTCGCTCCGTTTGACTGCATTCTCTGGAGAGACTCACCCTGACCGATAAAGGCTCGACAGCGCCGCGAACCACTCTCGGGCCATCAAAGAAAGTATGAAAGGCTTTCACCGAGACGTGTCAGAATCGCTCGAGATGTCGTCTTTGATCGCCGTCATCTTCTGCGAGGAGCGCCGACGAGCCCGAATAACTCGATCCTTCCCCGACCTTCCCGTGTCCTCGCTCATCGAGATTGAAACCCCACGATTTCGTACGAAAGATGAATCTCTGCTCCATATCGTTGTTTAATGCATGGAAAACCAGCCGTTTCCGGTAAGACGACCCTCCGACGAGAGGTAGATTAGATCCCTTTTCCGAGGATTCTCTGGAATCCGTAGTAATAATGGGAGCAGCTGCGCCACCTGCAGCCTCCGCCGACTGTTCTCCCCGACTGTCGAGCTGCAACAATGAGGAGCGTTATTTCGGAAGCGAGCAGCTGTTGCAGGACATAGCAGAGGGACGGAGAAACGAGAATTAAGACCACGATGACCCCTTGATGGTTTTTTCTTCAATGGAGCTCCTGCTCATTTCATTGTTGCTGAGGTGATGCGGAACAGTCGAGGCCTCTGGACGTAGACACGGCGAGGAACGGAGCTCACGAGGAAACGCGGAAACACGGAAGAGGGATCAGACGAGACTTTTCCATGGGCTTCGGGACATTAGAAAAATGGGAAATGAATCCTTTTTCGATGGATATCGAACCGGGGGACGACTTGCGATCTGATTCGGTGGTCGAGTAGAGCAAAAGCGCATCCGGAAGAAAATCCGAGAGACCTTTCCTTATCACTGACGGGAAGGAAGTCGATCCTCCCTGGCCCGGATCAAATCCACGGACGAAGATCGAAGAGCAGAAGTTTCGGTGCTTTCTCCGCGAGACCTTCAGGAGAGGCAGAAGAACTCCACGTAGCTCTCACGGCTCGTCGATCTAGTCGTCGACAGCTCGTCGATCTCTTGTTTCTGAGAATTTCCCGAGATCGGTGGGGCATGGGCGGACTCCGAGGCCGTGACATCGTAAATATAGAACGTAAAACAATATCACGATGTCGGCGGGAGAAGTCAAACATATCAATCGGGCCGGCGGCACCGGATATCGCTGGCACGTCCGATGGTCGTCCTCGACTTCAGTCCCGCCGTCGTCTTGCTCGAAGTATTACGACCCGTGAGGAGTTTTGAGCCCACTCGAATCTATGTGCGACCTGCACCGGATGCACGGGGACGTCGTCGGCAGTGTCGCAACACGCTCACCGGAAGCAAATAAAATATTGAAGAGAAAAATTGCAGTAGAATCCGAGTTTGACGACGAGCTCTCGGAAGTTAGTTGCTGTACGGTCTCCGCTGATTGGTTCGTCGGCAGTAGCGCTCGTGGACCGCTATCGGAAGCGGAGGCACAGCGTTCGCTTTTCTTCTTCCGAGCGGTTTAATTTCCTCGGGGATTCCATTTTGCAGAGAACGGCCAACAACGACCCTTTCCCTCCCGGATGATGGCGATCGAGCAAGTCATCTCGCAAACCTGCGACGACGTGGTTAACGGGAAAATGCAAGCGCTTCTGCAGAACTCGGAGTTGATTTCTTTTTTGCGGGGCGTGGACCTGCTCTTCCCCTGCTCCAGAAGGGTGGGGGCAGAGGAAACTTTCTCGGCGCACTTCTCGAAAATTTTGCGCTCCCCAGCTCCGCTCCTCTACCGCTGCAGACGAGCGATTTTCACAGCGCTGAGTCTTCGACGAGACGCCTGACAGGCGTTTCTCGCATGTTCTTGAGTTTTTCGGAGCTCCCGCATTTCCCGCATGGAAACCCTTAGGAAAACGCTTCGACGTATCAATCCCAGGGGATTTACGGCCATGAAGGAGCAGCGAATAGCTGTAATCCCGAACTGAAGCTTGGAATCTCCGTCGATCTCGGTGTATTTGTGGCGAACCGGTCGCCCGAGATGGGCACTAGATCGTGCCGTGTTCGCGTACGGCCAGCTCTGCGTGACAGCCAGCTTTGATAACAGCGACGGATGGGCGACATCGAGTAGTTCATCGAAATTGCGGCCGTATTATTAGATGGGATCGATTCTGCACAGAAGACTCTGTCGTCGATGGGTCCGCTACCGCGCCTCGGAACCCGCGCGCGTTGCCCTCGCTCAGGAGAACCCCCTTTTCACGGTGGTCTTGCGTGACAGAACCTCATTGATCGGTAAAGGTCAATTGAAATCTGATATTTCATTGGAGATAACTGCGCCGACTGTCCGCGTGTTGCGTGCCCTGAATTCCCCTTCGCGAGTTTCCCGCTGATACCTCCATCCTCCTCCCGCTGATCGGGGTTCTTCGCTAGATCGTGCTGACGAGATTCGGAGTGATTCCGAGATGTGCATAAGATCAATCGCTGGATTGTCGAGGGCGATCGAGAGAGTGCCAGCATTGTGTTCGTGTAGCTCTCCTTATAATTTGGGTTTTTTCGGTGATCACGGATTCCGCATATCGTCCGATGCAAGCTCGAGGGTTTCCAGTGGCTTGCAAGATGGGTGAGGCGTCGCACGGAGCCGTTGTCTCATGCAAATGACGCGGATCCTATCTCGGAATAGAATTCGGAATGGATTCTTAAACCCACGACGCCGGATCTCGGATACCGTACACTGCGGATCCTCCCGCTGCCGTTCGGCAATGCTGGTCACGTGCGATGCCTTGCGTGAGGGAGGCACTTATCAAAGAATTGTCAGCGGGGAAAAGCCGGAGAGCGGGAAAGCAAACCAATGACACACATGGCGAGATGGGTATTCTGGCGAGCTCACCCACATCAATACCGTACAGAAAGACCGCGACAACGCTATATATCTGGAAAGAATTACTGAATTTTTGCCGCCGTTGCGGAGAATCTGGACTTCGAACGATCTTCATTCTTCCGAAAACGGTCAACCACTGGCGTCCGGGAGATTCACACCCTGAAGGCAGGGCAAGCCTCGGCAACGTTCCGCCGTCATGAGCAGCAGAACGGGTCGCTGTGATCAGGAATCGGTTTAGGGTTCCGCATCGCCGATTCCCACTAAATGATGTTCATGAACTTCATTTGGGAAGCGGTGAACACGGCAGAGAACAGGCTCGCGATCGATTGTGTCGAATGTATGTAGTGGCTGGGATTCCCAATGGAGTCGTTGGAATGCACCCGCTCGTGGTCCTTAACGTTCCGAATCCGCCGCGGGTTATCTCAGCGGCGCGGCGCTGGCGTTCCCCTGACATGAGTCTCCTCCGGAGTCGCCGCCTTCGACATTTGTATGCAAGAAGTTCGAGCTTGAACGTTCGGATTTGTATCGAGAGGGAACGAGGGAAGGATGGACGATAAAAAAAAATCGTTCAGATGGACGGTCGATGCCGCGTGTCTGTCTCGAAAAACTCACGAGTTGTGCTTCACAGAGATGTCCGAAAGATGAGGCATGCCGCCCGCCGGTCTGACATGCCTACGCCAGAAACAATGACTTACGTAGAACTTCTGCGGTTGGTAGCTTGATTGTCCCGCTGCGACACCCGAGTGCGGAATAATTTAATTGACAGGAAAACGGTGCATCGGAAGCGTTCCGCTAATCATAGGGTATGAGCCAATCGTCCGGAGAGAAATTTCGAGCGCATTTGGCCGCTCGGATGTCGATGTACAGCCCGCGGACTTATGAGGGCGACGAGAATTCGGTCTTCCGAGGTTCATTGAATTCGAGCAAAAATATTCGCAAACCTCCCCAAACCTTGAATCGTTCGACGACTCCGACTTTTTCGCGTCGATTCCATGATTCCTCGGGGCTAACCAGAGGCAAGAGTTGTGGTGCTGCGTCTGCGTTGGGCGGGATCTAGGATCTGGTCCTCGGCGCGTGCGGAAAGCCGATCGTTCCCTGAATCCAAGCTTGGACCGGGAAGACTACGAGCGCTGACCTTCAGAAGCCCCGGAGTATCTACCGGTCATGCAGTCACGGATCACCCGTTAAACGATAGCTCGCTCGAATCAGACCTTTAAGCGAGAGTGCCGTGCTCAGTCAGTAATTCGATCGGGCAGCTTGGGAAGCACCGGCCGTTCATGTCCTGGGAAAAGTTGTTGACTCGGCAACTTCCTAATAGATCTCTGCGACAGCGTTCTTCTGGGGAAACCCGCACTCGGTTTCGCACTTCACACGCCGCACCCCGAATCACCGCCTCGACATTTAACAATATAGCAGCGAAATTGCTTCCTCTGAAAATTCGTCCTCCCACTCCTTCGAAGATAATCGCTATCGATGATAATAGCTCCCAAAGCTACTGATGAATGAGAGGAGAGTTCCCGTGTTTGTTGCTCGGACCCCGACCCACGCATCTCTCTCGGCCGCCGAGCTAGCAAGCTCCTTCAAAGCAACATATCTGGCTTCTATCAGGTTGCGCTGGTTTTCGCAAGCACGAGAAACAGACCTTTAATGAGAATTATGAAGAGCTGGGGAAAATGGAGAACCCAGAAACAAAACCGAGACGACCGGGGCAACCGAGTGATCCGGCGAATCGACCTCTGAGCCCGAGTAGCCGACAACACGGAAGAGCGGTGGGCGCATCAAAAGGTCCCGTGTGCCCGACGCGACGCCGCAGTGCATCCGATTTCGTGAATGCTTGCCTTCAGGGGATGCGACTCGAGCAAGGAGCAGAATTCCTGCCATGATTAGCCATTCGGGGGCTCGCACGTCTTCTCCGCGGAAGTCCGGAGGCTTTATCTCGGCTGCTCCGTCTGGGTTTGCTAGAAGAAACTTCCGACGTGAATACCGCCTGGGTTCGCAGACCCAGGCCCAGGTCCATCCGAACTCATATTCATACTCTGGATGAGTCCGTGGAAGCTAGATATGACTTATGACTCGCCACAGGAGTCGGAATGATTGCGCCTACCATTCTTGAAGTTGCTGCCATCGGTGTATTCGTTCGAGGCGAAAAGTCGGAATAGTGTTTTGCCTTGTTTTGGGTGTTTCCTTCTGAATCGATTCCCCGAGGAGAGCCTCTTTTGCTTGCTTGTTGTGTTCCCTCGCTGCTTTTCGTGTGGCTCCTTTTCGTTTCGGACGGAGTCGGCGAGTCGCTCGAACACTGTGTTGTCGTAAAACGAGTCGAATCAAACGAGTCCATATCAAGAGCGCCCGCTCTACTCTCGGTGTATTTTCCGCGACGTTGACGAGAACGGAGTAGATTTCCTGATGCAGTCACGAGAGACAGATCTTTGAAAGGATGGATCGAGGAAAAAAAGGAGCACGCTTTGCGACGAGTTCGCGGACGGCAGTGAAGAGGTTCCGTGGAACAGGAGGAATAAGTGAAGCAAGGACTGTAGCACACAGACTATCCCCATCCGGGGCGATATTGTCACTCAGATACGTCGCAAGACTTGGGAATAGAAACGGAGACGTACGGGCGGGAAAGGGGTGTGTGTTTCGGGGTCTAATCGTATATCTTCGTTGTTCCTAAAGAGGATGCTTTAGACGCCCGTAATCCCTTAATGACCTCTTCCGTGGGCTCGGCTCGACGGTGGCCACGGGGACCGGAAGAAGAAGGGCGAAACGGATCGGTCGGGAACCGACCAACCAGAGGGATCCCGGGGATTGGCTCACTTCCTGACTGCCTCCAACCTAGAGAGTTGTCGCGTCTGCAGATCCCCGTTCCGAGAGGCAATCTTCTCAGCTGTTCCGTTTAGATGCGGCGAGATGACGGCTCTCGATCTCGTTTGCGAGAGCGATCAATTCTTTCCTAATTCTCCTCTTTGTTCCCCACAGATGATGCAGCACGCTTGGAACAACTACGTGAAGTATGCATGGGGACAGAACGAGCTCAAGCCCATCAGCAAACAAGGACACAGCGCCGGCATTTTCGGCGATTCGAAGCAGGGAGCAACGATCGTCGACGGTATGGACACGCTGTACATCATGGGTCTGCACGACGAATTCGCCAGAGGACGTGAATGGATAGCCAACAATCTCGAAATAAAGGACTTGGTAAGACAACGATAGGTTGAGATTCGGATTCTAGAAGCGCGAGTCCGTCGGATCCGACGGATTAAGCGTGTGAGGTGTGCTAGAGCCGTCGCAGAGTCGGGCTGGTAGGCCGTAAGGCCAGGTCTGGGGTCGTTCAGAGGGGATCGCGACCTTATTCCTGGCGGAGGCCTTCATCGTTAAATTCAACAATCGACGTTGATACTGAGCTCCGGAGCCTAATAGGGAATATCGAGGCGGGATGATCCTCGCTGGCGCTCCCCAGAGCGGGATCCTCCCCGGGAGTCCTACTCCGAGATATTCGATGAGGGAATCTTACCCGTTTTGTGTTGATAGGGCGTCCTTTCTGACTAGAAATTTCCCCACAGGATTCTGAGATAAGCGTTTTCGAAACGAACATCAGATTCGTGGGAGGCTTGCTCACCTTGTACGCCTTCACCGCCGATCCCGTAAGTACCGTTCCCCGCGCTTCTCTTCGAGGAACTGCCTTCGTCTGCTTATTATTTTTGTTGAGAGCTATTCTCCCGGAGCTGTCTGAATTCCCACGAGCTGTCAGACTTGGAACGCTGAAGCCAATCCCGCGGACACTAACGAAACTTGATCATTGCCCTTTTGCAGATGTTCAAAAAGAAGGCGGATGAAATAGCGACGGCACTGCTGCCGGCGTTCGACACTCCGACCGGTATCCCGTATGCCCTGATAGTTCCAAAAACGTGAGCTGAGTTCCTATAATGAGCGCTCTGGTGGTCCGAAACGAATTATGATGCCCCGCTTTATATGTCGTCCGCTCTGCTCGGACTCCCTGGTGACGGACATGGTCGCGGCCGTGATCCTCCCGAATAGTTCATGTCCCGTCCCCAGCGGTGCTCGTCTGTTACTCGCCGTATTAATTTCTTCTCCTCGGATTCCAGACAAAAAGTAAAAAATTACGCCTGGTCGTCGGCTGGCTGCTCGATCCTGGCCGAGTTCGGGACCATGCATCTCGAGTTCGACTACTTGAGCGAAATCACCAAAAAACCCATCTACCATGAGAAAGTAATGAAAATTCGCCGGAAACTCGCTGAAGTCAAGCGACCCAGTGGGCTTTATCCCAACTACCTCCATCCCAAAACCGGCTCTTGGGGTCAAGGTGAGCGTTTGAATCACGATTTTTTATTACTTATTACATTTCTCTGCTCCGTCATTCATTTTGCCTCATCGACCGATTGATTACATAAACACATTTTTTGGAGCACGTCTGCCGCATCGCAACCCTCCAACATCGATTCGATCTTCGTCCAACACAATCGTTTTGGCTTTTGCAGAATTCATCTCAATGGGGGCCCTAGGCGACAGTTTTTATGAGTATCTTCTCAAAGCTTACGTACAAAGCGACGGTGAAGATGTTCAAGCGAAAGAACTCTTCGCGAACGCCATGGATGCAGCTGAAGAGCATCTTCTGAAGAGGTCAGAGCGCGAGGGGATGCTGTTCCTCTCGGAAATGCGATATGGCAAAAATGAGATGAAGATGGACCACTTGACGTGCTTTGCCGGAGGCCTGTTCGGATTGGCTTCGACTTACTACCAAGACAGAGCCGAGAAGTAAGTTAACGTCTTGCCGTCGTCAGCGATATCGCGCATGTCCCGATCTCTTGGCAGGCTTCTCGAGCCCCTTCTCTCGGCCGGAGCCGACTTCTCTGACCCCAAGACCATGCCTGACCGAGCACTATTAGATTTTCATCCGATTTTTCATCTGACGAGAATGAACTCCTCGATTTGACAGGGTTCAAGCCAGAGAAAAGCCCGAAACGTTTTTCGTGGATTCCCATCATTGTTCTACTTTTAACTCTTTTCTCTCCTCGATCTTGCAGGTACTTGAGAATCGGCGCCGAGCTTACGAGTACATGTCACCAGTCCTATAACAGATCGGACACCGGACTAGGTCCCGAAGCGTTCAGATTCAGCCCGAAAACCGGAGACGCCAAAGCGATTCGACAGACCGAAAAGTACTACATCCTGCGACCCGAAGTCATTGAATCCTACTTCTATCTGTGGCGAATCACAAAAGATCCCAAATATCGTGATTGGGGCTGGGAAGCCGTGATCGCGCTCGAGAAATACTGCCGCACGCCAGGCGGTTTCAGCGGCATCAGAAATGTCTACCAGAAGGACTCGATCAAGGACGATGTCCAGCAGAGTTTCTTCCTCGCGGAGACGCTCAAGTATCTCTATTTGTTATTCTCAGAGGACGACCTTCTGCCCCTCGACCAATGGGTGTTCAACACCGAAGCTCATCCTTTCCCAATTAGGAATAAGAACCCCATTTATAGCAAGAACAAGCTATGAAATTCAAATGAGGCCGCATGAACGTCAATGGAGAGGATCGGTTCGGCGCATAAACCGTCAGATAGGCGGAGGTCACGCACGATTCCGGACAGACTCTCGGCCGCCAGCTGATGGTGGGGTGGTCGGCGATTCATCGCCAGATCTCCATTGAAGCATCGCCTTCCTCATCCCTGGGCTTCAATGCTGAAAAGTATCTCCGTCTTCGAGGAAAATATCGCAAGATTCGATCGAGCTTGATGCGGAATTCGCAACGCATTGAGTCAAAGCCGCTCATGAGAATTCCGGGGAAAAATCTGGGGGCTTCTAAGATTCATTGGGTGGTCGCGCCCAAACTTCACTTCTATTAGTTGTTTTACGTTATGTTGCTCAAAGTATATCGTGTTTCCCCCGCCATATTCCCTTTTTTGCGCGAATGCGTCGTCCCTCACATGTGTTAGTTGTTCTACTGATGATGATGATGGTGATCAAGGATTATTATATAATGATGATAGTGATGATGGAGATTGCGAGATGATCATGCCCACCACGAGAACCCAAATGAGGATTCACGACGAAGATCGTGTCAGGGACAAGTACGGGTGCTCTGATGGTGAGAAGCGAGAGTAGCCTTGTGACCTCGAATCTAAATCCCCCGTTCCGAATGCTTCTACCAGCTTGTACGAGGCGTTTAACGGGAGGTAAAACTCAAATTAATTCCGAGGTCTATGAAACTGGATGCCGATGTCGACATGGTTGTCAGTTAGCGTTATCCAAAGCATCCGATCCGGCAGTGGGAAGGTTGCGAGCTAGACGAGTAGTGTCTCGAAGACGACAGTGGGAATGATCGAAAGGACTTTGGGTTTTTTACCTTCCTCCTTTACTTTCTGCCAATTCTTCCGATGATGTAAATACGGACTCGAATTTCTCTTATGGAGTACTCGCTACATTAGACCTCGTCTGCTCCCATTGGGGGGCAGCGAAGTTTTCCCCCGGTGGAGCTTGATGCAATTTTGAATGATTATGATCCATCGTGGTGAAATGATGGACGACACCAAAAAAATGTGGCAACAGTATTTGTCTCAGTGGAGCGGTCTCCAATCGACCTCGGCAGCTCGCTCAATGCTGAAGCAGCTAAACGACTTTATTATGATTCATTTTAGTCCAAGTTGCTTTCGGGGCTCGTGATTAGAGCCCCTGGGTGGGAAACCATGATGATAATGATTAGGATGATGATAATGATGATTAGGATGATGATAATGATAATGATATTACTAATTGATGTGGATTATGGTGATGTCGAGTGGAAGATTAGGAATCAAACGAGGAGATTACCACGTGCTGGTGATGTTGTAAAGTGTGTAAATAAGGCTCCTTGGATAAACACGAATGATCTAGTTTGCCTGGTACACCCACAGCTTCCTTATTCCACCCTCTGTATCGATGAACTTACACTGATTTCATCTTGGTTCAGCCGTAGCTGCGGCCATTTTCCGACCAAAGAGCGACGTGAAGGTTATCCATGCCTTCGTCTGGTAAAGAAACAGATTGGAACTCTCCGTCTGTGAATCCAACTCAGCGGAATGCCTAGGAGGGAGGGGGCATTATTTGACCACATACGAAGACTCAAAGTACGCGACTGGCCTTGATAAATAATAATCAATTGAGGTTCATCCGAAAGCTCTGAAGGTTCCTGCATCTATGGTCCTCGATATGCGCTGAGGAGTTTCAGGCTCATACCGAATTCTCAAGAGTGTCTGAGTCAAAAGGTGATTACGTTCCGAACCACAAGTCGAGTTCCGATCGAGATAAGGGGCACGAACCTGTGGCGGGGGCAGTCCAAACTCGAGGATCTCTTGGAATGCTTTGTCAATGACGCGGGACGGAGCTCTGTGGATCCGGGATCACAGTGAAGGTA
>NW_003805516.1:294282-302506 GCF_000255335.2 Galendromus occidentalis | reverse complement strand
GGTAGTAAGGACGCCCTCGCCCCAAGAAAGCTCACGACAAGAAATTTTTCCATCTATAAAAGAGTTGAACCAATTCTGGAACTTTCGTCTGGTCGGCGGCTTTACGACCACGACTATCTAGCTTTCACCTTCTGTTGCGCTTTCTGACGATGTCCAGCGTCATGTTGTCCAGTCGGTTACCGATTACAGGTGATCACTCAAGGTGTGGAATTGTTTATTGAGATGACTCAGTCGAAGTTTACATAACGACAGAAAACAGTCAGGTTGTGGTTGCACTATGTACAGCCGTGATTCGACGATCCGGACGGTGGCTACCCACTCGTTCGAGTTTCGTAACATTGTAATAACCATAAATGTCTCCGCAACCGCTTGGAGCGGCATCGATGAACGCGGTACCGCTTCGTAGAAGTAGTTCTTTGTCCCCAGTCGGTGAAATTGTCAAACAACGATCGAGGAAACTCCATCCTCCGGCCGAGGATGGCGCGCCAACTCTTTTCCTTCTCCGAACGGTCTGAGGTTGGCAAAAGAAGGCGCTCCCTGCGACTTGGCTGTCAATGCGACGGCCGCTCGGCGGAGACAAAATGGTCTGTCTCGGCGCCGCAGCGAAGTTCATCTCGGCATCTCTTTTGAACTTGTTATGTGTCCTCTCCGATATGTCGTCGACAGATCTCGGGTCGCACAACGAGTTTTTCTGACCAACGACATTCTAATGACGCTCCAGTCAAAAAAAATGCTGGGAGAATCCACGAGCTTATCCCATATACGTGCAGTGGGCTCCCCTTGACGGGCACATCGTTTCATCGAATCACTCTCAGTCCCGGTCACTTCTAATTTATTGTTCGGGTTCTGAGGAATAGTTACGTTCGCCTCATGGGATCTATGGCCGATCTTCACGCACTCGAGGAATGCGGGATTCCCTGCATCCCGGGAGCTATTTTGTTGATCTTCGACTCTTCGGGAGATGAGTGAATATCTCATTGTCAGACGGGCAGTTTCCATGCTGCTCGTCTCACTGGTCATCCACACCTACTATTGTGTCATATGAATACCCAGATCACAGGGGAAGATCTTTACAGCGCGGGCCGAAGGAGCGGGTTCTAAAACAATCGAACGCCGGTCATCTATAAATCTCCGGGCCCCCTCCGGAAGGAGATTAGACATTAGAGTCCTGAATTCCAGCTTCTATCTCTTGAGGATATTTTGACTTGATGAAAGGTATCGGTCACCGATGACTGTGACTCGGTAGACTGCCGCGTTCATGGGTCTCGCCGATCAAGACTCCCTGCCCGGGGTTTTCTTACTTACCCTCACTCTCAGAGATGCGAAGCTCTCCCACAAACATGGCTCAGAGCTCCCTTTTCGACCCGGCAAGACCCTGTCTGTGGAGGCGAGAGGATGTCGGGTGGTGCATCCGAGACTCTGTCAGCTGTTTCGTGAATGAGAAGTTAGTCGAAAAAGGAAGAAGGACAATCATGCGAACAGCTTCTCCGGAGAGCTCAGCCGCCCGACCTTCGGATGAGAAGACCTTCCGTCTGGTCTTCATGCACGGGGAAGAGCTCGAGCTGAAATACTCTGTGCTCATCGAATCGAGCTCCTACTTTAGAGCGTTATTATTTGACGACGCCCCTTGGAGAGAGTCTTCGACGTGTTCGATCCAGCTCGAGCAATGGAAGCGGGAGGATTTCGGCGCAATCATCGAGTGCATCGAAAACGATGACTCCTGGAAATTCTTCAGACTGATCGAAGGTAGAATGAACCACTACTTCAAAGTTCTCGACTACTTCTCCTTCAATGAATTGAGGAGCGAATGCCTGAAGTTCAAGATCGCGAATTTATCAGACGACAATGTTTTCGGCGAGCTCGAACTCTCACGCCAGTATCACCTCGGCGAACTGAGAGAAAGATGCATAGAGTATCTGCTATCGAATCTCTTCCGACTCCTGGAAGTGGAATCCCATAATCGACAGATGTCCAAAGAGCTTTTCCAGCGTCTTCTCGAGGACGAGCGCCTAAAGGTTAAAAACGAAGACGAGATCCTCCGCGCGATCGACTTGTGGTGCTCGTTGGAGGATCACGCTGCAGATCGGGAAGACGTCCTACGCTCGCTTCGATTCGCCCATCTGACCAGGGAAGCTTTCGACCGATGTCAGCGAGAAGCCCGAAAGTTTGAGAGTCCAGAGCTCCGTGTCTTGTCGGAAAGTGCTCGGTGGAGTGATCTGGACGAAAGCTTGTTCATTGCTCGACGAGGTTGTGGGGTGCATTTGCATTTCTTGGGGTATAGTCAGGGGGTCGATCATCGATATTGGGAAGACCTGCCAGAGGACCGCCACCCACTGCAGAATAAGCTCATCTACTGCACCACGAGATCCTCATTCAGCCCAGTCCAGGGAGCCTCCGGAGCGGCGCCCCCCTTCCCAGACGAATACATGATCTATAACGAATCATGCGCTAGTTTCGATCTTCTCGGTGTCCCGATGAAAGTCTTGGAGGATGTCGGTATCAGAGTTCCGGACCATCGTCCATCCGCGGGACCGTCGCTCTCCTGTTTCAGGAAAACGACCCACTTGGTAGCGTTGCCGGTCACTGTTGGAAGCGATCTACACATTGCCCACTTGGACCTCTCCACCGGGTCTCAGGAGCCTGCGATCCTTGCTGGAGATATGGTGAGGATAACGACGCGTGGATTGGTGGGGGGACGCCTGTACGATATTTCGAAAAAACTCAGGATCAATCCCAATCGTCTGCCGCTACACCGTGCCATCAGTACGCTCTTGAATGCGAAGGCGCATCCGCTCCGCGTGGAAGGCGACTGGAAACTGCTTCTGCTGCACAGAGAGGGCCTGATACTCGCACTCGGTAGAGAGCCGAGGAGCGGACCGATCATTGAACTTCCGGAAGAGTACCACGGAGTGAGCCTTAAAGGCTATGATTACATGAGCGCGGACTCCGACATGGTCATCGTGGGCGACATGGCCTATGTGCTGTCGAAATTCGTTCGCCGCAAGTCGCTGTGCCCTCGCCGCCTGCGACGAGGCTCCGAGGCCTACGACATCGAGATCCGAGTTCGTATTGCTGCTGTCGATTTGATCGAAGGCAGAGTCGGTCGGGGGGAAATATTGGACTTGAGTCCGCTCATTGCCCGCAGCCAGCGGACATCGGGTGGTCTCCTGGAAGTCGCCCTGAAAACCTTTCACGATGAGGTGTTCGTCGTGGGCGTCTCGAACGTCGTCACGCACAGGGTGCCGGAGGGACCCCGACTCCGATATTTCGTCCATCGCATTGGGAGGTCAAGCGGCGAGCTGACGACGACCTCGGTGGTCGACGATTCTGGGGTCTGTTGGGAAGAGCATTCGAGGAGTTGCAGCTTCACTTGGGAGGGACCTCTCGTCCTTGCTGACGCGTCCGCCTGCGAGCTCGCAACGATGCTGCAAGTGAAGGTGGGCGAGGAAAAAGATCCGGAGCGGAGAGCGAAGCTGGGCCGCTTCTGTTGGTCGACTTAATCCTATGATGAGCGCAGTGCCTCCCTGGTGGGAAAAATCACATGCGATATATACACAATATGCAAATCATGTTTATACACACTCTCATGTTCATATACTCATGTATTTTTAAGTCATTGGGAATGACACCAACTCGCCGGATAGGCCGGATACAATGCAATACGAGTAAAGGACGTAGATTGGCGCAATATTTCAATATGCCGACTTATCTTGTAATATAAGATGGAATCCGCAGAGCATTATGTGATATATGGAAAACACTAATAAACTTCGGTTTCGATATGAGAATTCCACAAATAACAAATGAATAAAAGATTGACAGAATTTACCAAAGGGAAAAATTATCCCTTCATTCTTTCTTCTCGTTCCCACTCGGGCCAACGCTGGCGAGTTCGGACGCGGCTCGCGACTTTGGAGCGACTCGAGAAAAGCTCCGGCGTCTTCTCTGGGGACAGGTTTCAGGCAGCATGCGAAATCGTTCTTCGGCGCCATCTATGGTGGAGGAGACTCAGACTTCCGACAGCGCGAGCTCAGACATTTGTTCCGCATCGATCAATATATCTGATCCGCCATGAATTTGATCCGTGGTGGAGGGAGGCAAGAGGGGCATCGATCCCCGGGAAGAAAAGTCCGCTCGTAACTCTCAAAGTGCAGTCTGGAAGGGATGTGGGACAGAGCGCAGTCTGGCTCCGACCGGTCTGAACGTAATGTGTATGAACACTGCGCAAACAATGAGCTCTGCTATAATTATCAGAGCAATTCTCGCATGAATTGCTTCGAGTCCGGGCCTGGACCGAAAGTCGCGCCAAAACTTCGCTCGAGGAGGCGTCGTTTCGGCCAGTGCTTGCAGCTTGTTGTCATCTGTCATGTGGTTCGAATGTGTTCACCAGCTGACTGAGAAAGCAGAATCGCTATGATATGGTGGTGGTGTGTCGAAGCGGTCGTTTTGATGTTCGCCCTTTCGCCACGATCCCGACCCTTTCCGCGAGAAGCAGTCGCCGGGTTGGCGGTGGCCGTCGGTACCGCGGCTGCTGAGGCAGCAACTGCTGCCACACAGTTTGCGTTTTGCTGCCCTTAGCGCTACTTGTCTTGCTGTCTTGCTGACAAACCGACGGAGCGAGCCAGCCACCGACCGACCGGCTGCCTGCCTCCCGGCCGACCGACCGGCTTACTGACGGACGGTTGCTTTCGCGGTCTAAGGTTGGATGGAATAAGGAAGGGAAGCACACTTCCAACAGTGAGAAGGCGTACTGCGTTCGTGCCGCTATAAGTACAACCGAAACCACGGCACCAGTCCAGTTGTTCTGGTGAACTGTTTGTTCGTTCATTCGTCTGGATCGATTTCCGTCGCTTCACAATGTGCGGTGAGTCTTAGCAACTGTCAAAGAGGAGCGCTCTCGGAGACGCGCGGTTCGAGCGATGCCGCTAAGCATAGAGAGACTCTTCTGGTCACGAAAACGGACAATTGCCAATTCCTTGGAAACTCGATACCTTTGAGAGTATCTGCGTGGAAGAAGCGGCTGAGAGCACGAGTTTTCATTATTCGTTATTCGAATCCGTCTGCGCGGGAGTATCGCTGCTGAGCTTCCTGGGGCAGACTTCAATGAGCCATCGTCGACGTATAAGTTCCGAAGGTTTCTGCTGCCCGCGGGAAATCCGACAATGCTCGGAGCGCTGATAAAGTTCAGGGGACCGAGTATAAGTTAAATTCGGGAACAGAGCATGAACTCCGCTCTCGGGTATCTTACTTCGCCATGCTATCGGTCTGCGCATCCGACACCGGATTGGGACTCCCGCTCATCTGGTGTCGGCAGTTTGCGGAATTCCCCGAACAGAGAGCGGGGTGTCGAGCTTGAAAGGAACGAGAGCGCGTTCGAGATGAGGCTCGCTCCCATCAGATGTTCCGCGGAGCACGTGTTTCTTGTTGTGGAAAATGCGGTGCGCATTTGAACTCCGTACCGTCAAAGCTCTGTAAGCACGGCTCCTCTTCGGCGGTTCGGCGAAGTTGATCGAGATGCTGTCAGCGGGTCGGGATGCCGGCATGCGAACCCTCACGACGCATATCCGTATCCTTTCGGATACGACGATGCTGCTCCAAGGAAATCGCATACGAACTATTCGGCCCAAATTCTCCTTGTTCGTTCTTATACATCCGACAATTTCAATATTGTTCTCGATCCCTGCCTCGCCGCAACGGGCGCTCTGAAACCTCGACTGTCATCGGATCGACGGGAATGGTATTCATCACAACACGAACGGCTCCGAATGAAAGTTGAAACTATACGGGGATATTGAAGGTCAGAGTCGGAGCTTGAATATATAAAACTCCCACGAAATCTTGAGTCAAGCCCTTGCAAATCGAAATCATTATTGGCGCGCCTAGATATTGTTCATCATGGCTAATTAGCGCAACCTCGCTTTCGCCGTCATAGCTCGATAATAACTTATCAGAGACAAGCCGGAGGCATCACGACATATGTAATTGAATAATTTTTCAACAGATAAAGCGCGCTCCTTACGTAAGCCACCCTGTGAGTTCGATTCATTTTTCGCGCGAGGGCTGATGACGGCACGATGCGCGGATAGTGTCGCTACGTTTTACCCATCGGGTTTCTGGCAGTGAATCGAGTGATCTCGTGGAATGGGGACTCCCTCATGGCATTGCGAGCGGGAAAGATCGTGAAGGGGGAGATGTCGATCAGCGCTCCGATATTTCCTGGCCTGAGATCTAGTGAGGGAATTTCTTCCATGTTTCTTCGCCAAAATTAGCGTGGACTCGAACTAGGCCGGACTGCCCCGATCTCACTCAGTCATATGACGCTAGGACACGAGTCTTCATCGTGAAATACGGACTTGGAACCAGCTGGCCTTGGATTTTGACGATGTTGATAAAGCCGTTAGTTTCGCGTACGGAAGAAAGCGGGACTCGTTCGGAAAGTTGGGCATCGATCCCATGAAGGCAGCGACACTGATAAGGCAGCGTCAGTTCGTCTGTCCGCCTCTGGATCGGATTCCCTTTTCGCCAATGATGGGGTCTGCGTCCATGCGTTCAGATTGTACGCTCGCCGTGGCCGTCGACAACGTTTCCGCTAAAAAGGTTCCATGAACTCTATGTATCGGTCAACCGGGGGAGCGACATGTCAATACGTCTCGCAACTCGCATTCTGCGCGTATAGGAAGCGTCTCGAAGGGAAGGGAAATATTCATCAGGCGATAGCATCGCAGGCGCTCTGAATTACATGCGAACTTCATGTGTCCACATAACTTGACTAATTGGCAAAGTAATTCGTAGTTTACGGCGTTCGCACGGTACACAACCGTGGAACAAGGTGTGGCCGTCACTGCGGTCGTTTACGCTCGTTTCGTCGCCGAGCAAATAACAAGTTCTGACAACTTGATATAGCCTTGTCCTTTCGATGCTGGATTGCGAAACTGACGGAGGAGTCGGTCGACTTCGATGGCCCCCCACTTGGACCGTGTCCTTCACTTTTTCGTAAAGAACCTCGCGGACACGTTGCCCTCATTGCGTTATGGTACCCGTGTGAGATGGGCGCCCAGTCGTTCCGCTGCGGAATACCGGCTTCCACGTACGCTTCGCCGGCTGACTACCTAATCAGGTCTCGGTCGAGAGGACTCAACAAGTCTCGCGAGTTCAACATCGCTCGCTTCTATTTTTGTCGAATCTGAGGATCCTCGCGGCGGGGGCGGCAATGTCGACATCTACGTGACTATTGGCACTGTTTCGGTATGGCATGAGAGATTCCGAGAGTGCGGTGAGCATGTAGTGTGAGAACATGTTGATGTGCCTCGAATCGGAAGACTTCATGGCTCAAGCTCTCGGTGGTGCAGGGAAGAAACTGCGCAAGCTTGAGGTGGGGTTGGTTCTGTTCCGGTCGTTGACAAAGAATGCTCGAGTGACTAGAGTCTAGTCTCTAGTTTGTTGTAGTAGGCTATAAGCCAGTCAGGTGTTTTCTCGGCCGGTAAACTTATGACCTCTGATTGCAGGAATCTTCGCCTACCTGAATTACCTCGAACCCAAAACGCAGAGAGAGATTTTGGAATGTCTCATCCGAGGTCTGAAGCGACTTGAGTACCGAGGATATGACTCATCCGGCATCGCTTTCTGTGGGGGCCCTAAAGACAATCAGGTACGTCATGCTTCTCCAGAGCGGGTGCGAGCGCGCGGATGGTATTCATGCACTCAAGGCTCCCTCCGGAAAGGTCCGGCAGCATTGAATTCGTCGCGGAAGACAGTCGCGCCCGTGACTCTCTTCTCGGAAGTCCAAAGATCTTTCCGAAAAAATCTCTTCACGTTTGAAATCTCAACAATTGTCGGGGCCAACGCATCTTTCTGATAGATAATTGGAGGCGGTGCGAGAACGACACTCCATCGTTCCCATGAGGTCTATCAAGGGGTCGGGAGCACTCACGGTGTTAACTTACTCTGTCCAGGTTAAGGTCATTCGGAAGGAAGGCAAGGTCGCTGTGTTGGAAAACGCGGTTTTCGAGTCCGAGGAGATTGACTTCGATCGTACCTTGGACAGTCACCTCGGAATCGCTCACACCCGATGGGCGACTCACGGAGCGCCTTCCGATCGGAACTCCCACCCGCAGCGCAGCGACGTTAGCAATGGTTGGTGGATGAAGATCTTGTTTACGGAGTGATCTATTGCTCCGAGAGTTTAGAGTTGCGAGGAAGAGTGGCTCGGTCGGACTCGAGGTCG
>NW_003805516.1:152809-294262 GCF_000255335.2 Galendromus occidentalis | reverse complement strand
CGAGGGTCCAGCTCTACTTCTCTGGCACGGTCATTAGACCTCGTCGATACTATGGCGGTCTGTCTCTCTCTCTTCCTACAGGAAATGCATACGTGGTGCTTCGTGCCATCTTTCACAGAGCTGGGGCCCTAGGCTCCTTGAATAGAAAGAGACGCTTATGTAGAACTGAACGACAATAATAAAGATATCATCACGCTGATTGATCTCCTTTTTCTTCTAACGATAGGCTTCCTTCAAGGCGTCGACGCTCACAAACATTCAACGCTTTTCACTAAAGAGAGGCTGTGCGGTCTGACGTCTGACTGACTGAGTGAGAAAGCCCCTGTCGGTAGTTTTCATGGAATTCGTTTATTTTTTCCCGGGAGAAGTGGACGAGCGCTATCAAGCACAGCGAGCTTTCCAGGGCGCGAGGCGTGATGAGCCTTTGAATGTGTCTGATGAACCGGGACGAAGGGTACATTGAGAGATCCCATCTGAATGAGAGCTCGATTCCCAGCTGACCAAGGATTATCGAAGTGCCGGGAGTCGATTCTCTGGCGGCGGCTTCAATGGTCACACGGCGCACAGTGGTCAAAAATCAATACCTAGGTGGACAAAATTATTTCGATGATTTTTTCGATGGAGTTCCGTTTCCCGAATGAGGCGTGAGACTCGGAAAGGGTTTCCGGCCTCCAGCTCGCCCGCGGAGACGATATTTGAGGTCTTGAGGACGTTGTTCATTGAAATATCCCACCAACTTTATGCATGCAGATTTGAGAGAGACGAATGCTCATCGACTTGTTTCCTGCTCGACTTCCATGTTCCTACAGGAGTGGAGACCGCGCCAGTTTGCCCGTGAGTCAGACTCGGAACATCGTCTGCTGGCGCTCAAGAGATCGCTTTTCGGCGGTAATACTGGAAACGAGCTGTTGGATGTCGGATCGCCGAGATGACTCGCTTCGCCCCCGAATCGCGAGCACCGATCGGGATCCATATCCATGCTATTGTAAAAGAGGGAATCTTTCTCCACAATCGAAGCGGATCAAAGCCTGTAGCGAATTCTGCATCCCGGTATCTCCGCCTATGGTCACCCACGAGCAGTAAAAGAGAGGAAAAAATATTCTAAGACAGCCCAGGCCGTCTCGTCTGAAGCATGCCCGGCTATAATTCGATGTCTCCGATGAAGACCTAAAATCAGCGAAAATTTGACTTTTTTTTTTTAAAGCCCTTAGCGCAAAAATGCGCAGAAATCGGAGGTGTGCTTCGAAAAGCGGAAGGAGCTTTTAAAAAAAAAAATTCCTGGGGCAAGCCGGGGCAAAGGTCCTAAATGAGCAGTTTAGGTTTTCGCCTATTGTCGGCCACGAAAGAATTTTCCCTCGGTCGTATCGATACAAATCGCAACCCTTCGGGTCGGTGCGTCCTTGTGGGGGGTCATCCGTCCCTAATTTTAGTCGTATCGGATAGTCTGAACCATTCAAATTTGAGATATGGGCGAAAAACGACCGAATGATTTTGTCCACCTAGAAATCGATTTTTGACCACTGTGCGGCGCCCCGACGGTGACCCCAGCCCGCGCCGCCGCAAATGATCGGACTCCTCACGAAGTTCCGAGCTTGATCGCCTTCCATATTCTGCGAGGATTGGCTTACGTAATGAAGACTCTCTTTATACCAGCGGATGAGCTTGTTTGCCAACACGATTCCCTCTGCTCCATATTATAGGTCCTAGGAGGATATTCTCCAACATTGAGCGGACCATTGAGATCTCCGGTAGGCATGAAAAACATGTGACGCAATGAGACTCCACCGAACATTTCGGCGGTTGGCGTCTAGCCAGTCTCAGTGATCACGGGAAGCGGAAGCATTGTATCATCTGATGAATAATCCGCGTGTCAGAGTTCAGAGACAGATGCTTGAGGCGGGGAGCTTCTGATGACATAGCCATTTATCAAGGAGCCGAATCGCCGACTTCTTCCGAATTCCGCGTAAGATAATGGGATTTGTTCTCCAAAGTTTGAGAGTTGGAGTGATCGTTAAATGTTCCGTAGACTTGTAGATCGCTCTGACGCCTCTGCGGGGCTGTAATCATCCTATCGCTTCCATCTTCCATTCCCGGAATAAGAATTTCCACGTTTCAGTGATTTCCCGACTTTCGGAATCGACAGATTTTTCCAATCGAGGATCAGAATTCGCTTTGATTGTAATGGATGTATCGAAGCAAAGCATTTCGCGACGTTTCTCCGATCTGCGGATGTAGTCGTCGCAGGCTCTTTCGCGTCATTCCAGACTAGATTCTTTTGTTCAACACAGAACTCATCCTCTGCTATCCGAGAGACTAGTTCGGCAAGAGTCCCAAAGCAGCTCGTTTTTCCCGCACCTACTCTTCTGGTAATAATGGTCGCTCCAGTCGCCGAGGACCATTTTCTTCGATTTGCTTGGCATTCATCGATCTCCAGGGAGTCTTTGTCGGAGTGCGACTTTCCTCAGAAACGAGGCTTTTACCAAAAGACCGTTGCGTTAATGACCAACGTGCGTCGCAGGCATTGTCCCAATTATCGTGAATCTCTGAGTGGTGTCTTTCTCCTAGTAGTTGAACAATTGCTCTATCTGTAGATTGCTTTCCCGAGAGCGCCGCCGAGGCGAGCATTGGAGCCCGATGTGATCCGAGAGTCGTAATTTGGCGATGTAAATAACATCGACTTCCAACCAAGCCTAATCATAACGATCGCGACAGCTGCGAATATATCGAATGCTAGTGTCATGCATAATCCGGCTCGTATCATCTCTCTGTCGAGTCCAGAAAAAAGTGGAATGTTCGAAACGACGGAGACGAGGTAATCGCTTCCTGTTGGTCGCTATTCTTCGTGTCAGAATTTGAAGAGGATAACTCAGTCAGACGCACCGCGACGATATGGCGCCTCAGCGGTCGAGCTACTTGTGGACGAGCAAGTAATATTGTGATAATAACGCAAAGACAACCCGTTTGTGTGATGAAAGCGATGATAGATACGCTTAATAACAGTTAATCTGCTAAGCGCGAGGAGCCATTAGCCGTAAACGTGACAAGGAGACACTTATTTAATGGCTACACGGAAAAGAAGCTGGTCGATCCCGGAGGGAACTCCGACAGAGCCGTCCGAAGCCGAGGAGATGGCCGCTACTGCGAAACGGAGTTTGAAAATATCTGTCCCTCGTCAGACAAGTCCATAGTATGATAGGCGACTGTAACAGATGCGAGGAAGCTGTCTGTCCGAGCACAGACGCACACACGGTCAAGACACAATCATTCCCGAGGATCAGTCGGCTTCGATGCAATATCCTGCCAGGGATTTGTCACTACACGTTTTTGTTTTATCGAAACGCTGGGGGAAGCCATCCCACGCCTACGCACAGCTTGAGATCGAAGTTTTCGCTCCCGATTCTTCGGATGCCATAACATAATGAAAAAAGATTGGGCCGGATTCGAATAACTATTGTTGAAAGATCCGTAAGCGTCCGGAGATCCGCGACATGTCATCGCAGAGGACGCACACGAAAAAATGGTTGACGTTCCATGTGAGATTTTCCTTGATTCCGAGTTCCAGCCTTGAAGAATTTGGAACTCAATTCTGATAACGAGCTGGAGGATCCCCGGAGTAGCCCCCGCTGGATCTGTGTGTGTCCGATCGCCTGCGTCGGGGGAACAAGAATCGACTGTTGTCGTTTCGAAGAGAACTGTTCCGATCTGAGGTCAAAACTGGATTTTTGTCCCCGATCTACCCTCGCTAGGGGAGCCGCGTCAATCGTAGAGCTCTGAACTGAGAATCGGCTCGCCAAAGAGCAGGCGCTATCCGAAGAGCGAAAGGAGCTTGTCGGTAGGCTCCTATCTTATCCTACGGACCGCTCGGAATTCCATGCTTTCATCGAGGCGAGCTCCGTTTTCGTCGGCGTTACGTCGCTGGAGGAGCTATCTTGGACCTGCATAAGGAGCATGATATCTTGGGGCAACATCGAGATCAATAATCACCCGGAATAGAGTCTCGAATTCACAATATCGAAAGGGTACTCGCTTGCTCATCATTGAAGGCAAGAACAGCATCGCAATCGGGTGCACCTAGACAGTTGTTCAATGTTTGAGAGGTTATGAAATCGAGGCCAAGTTGCCGTGCGTGAAATATTGCTGTATCTGCCGCGGACAGCCATCTCGATCGAGTCTCGATCCTGGCAGCAGACAACTACTTTTTCCCATCGAGTGTTCTCCGAGCTGACTTGGCCGCTTCTCAATGAAGACTCACAGCAGTTATTAAAGAGCCCATTGGGCAGCAACAGCACTCACGCGGTCCGGACTCTAATCCGATATTTATTAAAAACAAAGATAATAGTTGAGTCGCTCAGCAAGCTGGGAGTCGCTTTTTCGTATTTTCAAAATATCGAAAGCAATGCCTTCTTCGTCATCGCTGTCGACGAACTCTGACGGCGCCCCCACCTGAACATGACACGGAACTCGGGACCGTTCACGCCTAATCCTGAGATTCGAAACAATGAAATCAATAGTGTTCACCGACCTGCGAGAGACGTCCGAACCTCACGTGCGTTCATTTCCCTGCGGTGGGGGGAACCATCGTCTATCGAGGCGACTACATATCTCTCGTCACGGTAATTCACAGGTGTTCGGTCTGATATCTCGGCTCGAGCTCATCGAGCCAAGAAGTTTGTCGACAAGGAACGGGCTCGTTATTCGCGGCTGTTTTTAGCCTGATGAGTGTGGGAGCTCCGCGCGAATGTATCCCGATGCCAGGCCGGGTCGGCTGTCGGACTCAGGAACGCAAGTCGAGCGAGGGCCGGGAGAAGACGGGACTGCCGAGAGGAGGGCGAATTGAGAGCAAAACGAGTCTCGATAAGGACGGACTGATCGGGAATCTTTTGTCTCAATAACACATCGGCAAGTCTCGCCTTATTGTCTGCAAACCAGACTTAATCCCGTCGCCCAAGGCTTCGCGAATCTTTTGTACGCGTGCCCAGCAGCCCGAGATCCAGGTCGTCAGAGTCTCCAGGAGTTGTTGGGCCTCGGGCACCAACCACCACCGTCGCCACCGCCGGTGCCGCCACTCGCTCGAGAGAGACGAATTGAGAGAGATGGGCAGCGGAGTTAATAATTGAGATGTTGATGGACTGCTCACCGCCGGGTCGATGATCGCTGGGTCGAAACCATCAGCTGTGATTGGCTTCTGAGCACTCGTCGGCGCGAACTCGCTCGCTCGCTCGCTGGTCACTCATCCCCTCCGAACACACCATCGGAAAGATAGTCAAAGAGTCCACATATCGTAATGGGGAGCAGCAGCAGCCGCAGCACTAGTTAGAGGCGTAGTCACTCGTAATTCCTGCCAGTAGGTAGGACGATGACTACAGCACGCGAATCGAATCGGTTCCGCCTATCTCTGGCAACAGACGCTGCGCACGTGAACTCTTGCTGAGCGTTTCGACAAACCCACGTACTCTTGCGTAGATTGTCCTCTCGAAACTATTGACGACCATTCGCCGGTCGCCGCACGGATTGGAAATAATCGCAGTCTGTCGGTCACGTGCCCGATCGGGAGTATGGACAATGTTCGAGAATTCGTTCTCCAATCTCGACGCAAGGAATCCCTCGGCGTATGCGTATTCGTTTCCTGGACAGACGTCCCGAGTTCTCGTCGTCGTCTCGAGGCAACCTGTCGAGGTTTAAGATAAGCCTCAGGAGCCGTACCGAACCCTCGGACTCAAGAATGCGTCGCGAATGAACAAATTACGGCGTTCTTCGAAGTACCCTTTGACTGGCTCCTGCTCTCGAGCGGTCTGTTCCTTCGCGCCCACCCACCGGCTCGGTCGGTCGGTCGCTAGTTTGCCACGCTACAAGATTCGTTGTTATGACGAGCATCTGAGGTGTTAAGAGAGTGAAGAGCTCGCGAGCTGACTTGGACAGTGGAAATGACTCGCTGGGAACCACATTTAAAGCGGCATACTTCACCAGGGAGGAAAACTTGGCTGAGGGTGCATCGGGAAATCTCGCGCGAGAATCTCGGTCCTCTCATTTCGAACTCGGTCTCGAAGGCGCGTGAAGCTGCTGGCTGAGAGGTGAGTCGCTCCACCTCTCCTGAGAATTCACTTTCTCATTAGACCGCTTTAATGAGAGAGAAGAACCGAGCTGAAGGTGCGAACCACGAATGCTTGGGCCCTCATGCATGGACTCAACATCATTGAGAATACTCAACAACAGGATCACTCCAGGGTCGAAATGGAACGACGACTGCGACGGCTGCGGGAGCAGCGAGAGCACCAAGGTTGTTGACGGCCACCGGGGAAAAATTGAGAGGTTTTCGACTCTCTCAGAATCGCGACATCTCCCTGAATTTGTAGGATGTAAGATATCAGAGGTTTTTGCGCTGCCTAGGAATCGTAACCTGCCAGAAGAATACGCAGTCGATGATCGATTGTCTTCGGGACGACTTCCGAGAGGACAGATCGCTCGCCGGAGGGGGATATGAAGTGGAAAATATGAGAGAGTTATTCTCCGGAGGGCTTTAATAATTCAACGAAATTTGACGACGGCGAAGGGCTGAGATATTAAGAACAACAGCAAGTGAGCACGACGGCGACGACGACTGGCCGGGCGCTAAGTACACCGATTCCGTGAAGTGATTAGACGGGCAGAGCAAGAGCTCTTCCTCTTTCCCGTTATCTCAAAAGCAAGGCAGGGAAAAGAATGGAAGTCTTTTCTTAGAAGACAGGTTTAATGAGCTGCAAAATTCATCACTCGTCGTTTCCTCTGTGTGTGAGTGTGTGCCTCCTTCCCTCCACGGCAGTCACTGGCTAGCCGAGCAAACGTAGAGACGGGAGCTCGCGCCTAGTCTCCGAAACCCCACGGGAGATTCTCACTTTCCCCTTCTCGTCCTCCGCCATCGCTTCTTATCTCTTCGGATTCCTCCTCGACAAGCGTATCTCGTCCCCAATCTGCTAAGAACTCGACTGAGTGATTTTTACCGTTCCAAATTATCCTCAGATTGACAGAGACGAATTTTCCGCTTTCATTGAGTTCACTGCTCAGTCTCGAGCCAGTGCCGCAGCAGCGATGAAATTCTATGCTCGATTTCCCGGACCCGGAGAACCCTGAGCGCACATCGGATCCAAGTGCTGAGCTCTGCTTGAACCCCGAGATAATGCGTCACGCAGAAGGTTCGAGGTTTCCTTGATGTTGTGCCAGGGAGTCCATTATTATTCAACCCATCCGTCCTTCGGAAAACTCGAGGCTAGGGATCCGGCCGTAATCTTGTCCTCGGGGAGGTCGTTCAGGATGTCGGAAAGTCTCCGAGAGAAACCTCGAGAAGTTTGCCAATTTTTGTCGATCCCCCGAAAAAATTCCAGCGTCTCCTTCGCGGGGGAATCCCCGAAGAGAGAGTGAGGTCCCCATCATACGCGGCAATAAACGCTATCGTATCTCACCGAGCTCTTCGGATAAATGGTGATGCTACCATATTGTCAGGGTGAGCAAGGGATCGGGCAGCCAGCTATCGCCCCCTCCCGCCAAAGAAACATCGCAGCACAGCGCAATCGATCGGAGATTCGCGGAGGAATTGCACCTTAGACAAAGCCGGAACAAGCCGATTGGAGCTTAACACCAGCGTCCGTAGCGCGGAACATTCGCTATTGAAGTCGAAGAGGACAGATGTTGCTGCTCCGTCGTTTACATCGTTGACCAGGGATCGGTCCTTGTCCGATGCTCCTTCGTGTGCTCTTATCTCATGAGGGAAGCTGTCTTTACGACGATTGCTCGCTTCAACGATGCCCCTGAGTGAGATAGCGAGTGCCCAATCAACACAGTGCCGGACCATTGAGTCCACACCTCAGATTACAGCTGCTACAGCTGAAAGAGACATCAAACGCTTCGGGCCTGAACGCAACACAGCCCCCATTTACGTCCGTTCGGTCCGGAGCTCATAAGGGCTGTTCGCTCTTTGTTGCGAACGGATTTTCAGGCGTCCGTCGACGCTTCACGGAGGGGACTTTTTCGGCGTTTGCATGAAAACCGTGATTGGGCTGTAATTCTGAACGAAACGAGCGCTTCGATTCAGTGTCAATAATCCGGTGAAATCGAGGCCGTATGGAGTTTGCTATCGTCTCGACGTGAACTCTTCTGTGGAACTCTTCTGCATTGATGGTTTTAGTAGCCACGGAAAAAGTGGAGCGCGGCGTCAGTTGCAGCGAACGCGCGAAACTCCTCGACGGATGCTTAACAAAGAGCCGGGATTCGGTATTTGCGGACATAATAGCCCGCGTTGAATAGCTTCGAGCTAGCGTCATTACAACGGAATCCATCTTGGCTTTATCTGGTAAGCGACAAAATGTTCCTCGTAAACTACGCTCTCGTTGAGGGTACGTCGACAAACACTCCAGAGCAAGCCGAAGACCACATACTGAAATGGAAGGAGTCGACTCCTTATAATTTCTGGAGCTATTCCGGAGGCGTTTCAGTGCAACCACAACTTTCTTGAGCAGAATCGATTCTGACTCGCTGGGGGGAACATCCAGAACTCGATCGGAAGCCCCAGTCGGTCGGGTGGAGTGGGCAGAGGCGAAAATCGCAGAGCCGCGTCGTCGTATCACTATCTTTGGCGAGTCCGCTGTAAACTTTTTGCTATCCAGACAGTTGGTGGCAGTTTCTGTCATCTGCAGATCAGTGCTGCTCCGCCTTTTCCGTGTCGAAGCTCGGAACAATAAGTGCAAATTAACAATGCAACCTCAAGCGACCGACGGGCTTTCTCTCTTTCACTGATCTGCTCCCGACTATCTTCTCTTTGTGTTTGCTTTACGGTGCACTCGTCGAATACGAGCGACAGGCATCGTCGTCGTAAACACTCCGTTGTGTTTCAATGTAAACTTTCGCGAAGTCCTCGATCGCCGAACGAAATAGTTGACTTGGCTCCTGGATGTCAGCAGCATATTCAGAGGATCTCCGGGTCTCCGTCGGAACATGTTGTTGAGTAAGTACGTCCGTCGCAGCGAATGATAGCCGGAGCTGAATGATAGTTCTGAGATGAATCGGTACCGAATTCGAATAAATCCGATTTTCGATAAATACCGACTAAAAATTCACTGTGCCGGCTCGGACCGTCCGTTCGGACAAGAGCTCCTCGGCAACCGGCAGGAGATGCTTCTGCAAGCTCTTGTTCGTCACTGCCTTGGTTGCCGGAACTTCTGCTTGCGCTAGCAATGGCGCGGCGGAACTTCGGGAGGAAAACTCCTCCGAGTGTCAACCAGCTGAGGTGAGGGTAACTCAGACATCTTCGGCCCGCGATCTCAGGGAATTAAAGGTTCCTCAGGAAATCTTCCGACCCGAGAGGGGCCGAAATGATGGGTCCACGTCGAAATTCCATACCATACGTGCTGAGTGAGAGGCTTGAGCCCTGGTGACCAGCGATGGGTAACCCTTGACGATGGTCACGTCCGGGTGCTTTTCGGGCGCCACATCTGGGCGGTGCACCATGATTCACCGTTAGACTGCGCAGTCCGTCAATATAGCGTCTACGGGTGTTGCCTGAGCCACGTCCAGCATCTGGAGTATCCGCAACTGGGAAGGCCACTTACCAGATGGTCGTCCCACGGAGAGCTGGCCAGTGTCCGTCCAGAAGGGAGACTCTTCGTGGAACACCGCCGGGATATCGGTTTCAGGTGCCCTTTCGGTCAGCTTTTCAGCACCCAATCGTTGATTAA
This sequence comes from Galendromus occidentalis, assembly GCF_000255335.2. Lineage (NCBI taxonomy): Eukaryota > Metazoa > Arthropoda > Arachnida > Mesostigmata > Phytoseiidae > Galendromus > Galendromus occidentalis. Next base: position 284,558 of record NW_003805516.1, on the reverse strand, counting down.
CTGCGTGTATCTCGGTACCGGATTCGACGAATCCGGCTCGCGAGTTCGACCCCACGATTCGATACTGCATTGAAGTGGATCGATGCTTCCAAGATCATCTGAATACTCGCCTTGAATTCATGAGCCCCACTTCCTTTGCAATACGCATGACCCTCCGACCTTTGGTGGGTACGAATCTCTTTCCTTGCGCGGCACTCCTCTCAGGGAGCTGTACTATAGATGTGAGTTCGTTTCCACATCGGATCTCTCCCCTTGGAAATCGTAGGCGCGAGTGAGTTCGTGACAGGACGCTAGTGGCGGGAATTGATTGCGCGGATCGAGCGCCGTGCAGTTCATCGAACAATTAGTAAATTAGAGAGCTCGTAGCCCGCTGGCTGCCCGGTCGTACGGAAGCAAAAATCCTCTGATGCAGGACGAACCGAACGAATTCATCTCATTGTCACTCACGTGAGGTGACTGACAACGCGGTTTTGACTGATCTGATACACAACGAACTTCTCGCTTTTGTTCTCCCTGTTTTTTTTTCTCTCTCGCGCTCGTCCCTGCCTCTCGAACGAACGTCCCTTCCCTGAATCGACTACTGGGCCTGAGTTGGGCGTCGAGCCATCCCGAAGCTGAGCTCACTGCTCCGGAAATTCTTCGCCGCTTATCGCTCACTCACTACGGTGGAGTTTGGAATTATTAAAAATTCATCCACTTAATTGAGTCATCGCGGTTTGGAGTCTAACCGCTCAATCCACTGCGTCATGGATTCAGGTTCGAATTTCTGTGACACCCGAGCTCTCACGTACGATGTTGCCGCCTTTATACAGACCACCACGAAAATATCTCGAAATTCGGGGAGAGTTTCCTGCGAGGTGTTAACGGAGTCCGGAGTCCCTTGTCGAAGCTTGTTTAGGGCCGGTCGTCGTGGTATGGGGCATCCGGCGAGTCATGATGCTCGGCGAAGAAAGGAGGAGAGAGCCGAACTTGTCGTCATCAGAATTCGATTTCATCCAAGTCTCGCTTGCCCTCCGAGTGCGGCCGCATATATGTTTCCCGGTGGGGTTCTCCGCTTGCCCTGATTCTGAGAGGGTGTGAAAACGCCTAAGAATCAGGAGAGCAAGCTGCGGTCATCGTTTCGCGATCAGACCGCAACACACAATCTCGGTTGCTTATTGCCAGTCAGAGGAGGCGCACGAAGCGAGCCCGAACGCTAATATCCGTCATGATAAATGGCTTATTTTATATCTGAGAAGCATTTCGAAAACAGAGTTACCGGCAAGCCGATCCTGCCATGGCTGAGTTTTGAGGCAGGCTCATTCACCGGGTTGCAAAAGCACGAATGAGATCCTAGCTCTGTGCACCTTTGATTCGGGTAGGAATCGTCTTGATTCCAAGATTGAGGAACGACGACCGATTCAAGCGTTCGGAATCCCGCAAATTCACACGAAGTTCACAAATTCTCTTCGCACCTCCCTTCGCGACCAACGAGCTCCACGTTCGGTCCTCAGGATCCTTGAAGCCGTTAACGAAATGTTTACGCTGTGCCTTCCCGCTAGTTTTCTCATTTGCTATGTTCGACCCGATCTGCGGCGGCACCCCGTCGAAAGCAACCTTTCATCGGCGGCATAATCGGAGGCTTTTTATTCCGTTCAATCCTCTCTCGTCTCTTTCTCCAAGTCGCTGTGTATATTTCTGATCTCCCCGTATATTTTTTATGGAACCAATCACGGCGTCGCACCCATCTGAAATCGAATCGATCCAACGCTCGCTCTGGAACATTCAGATCACCCAACGTTTTTATGAACATGTTCCTGGAATTCGCACATGATACCTCGACATTCTCTGAAAACAGGTTCCTAGCCGCACGGTCTTCCGTCTTTGACGCAAATCTTTCCTCAATATTCACTCCGACAGCCTCGGGATATTTGAAGCGGCAGTCTTGCAAACAGCCTAATATCATTGTAGCTCGGCATGAGTCCCATCGCAGTAAGACCTGATTTCATCGAAGTCGATGGAGGTTTGTCTCTCGAAAGAATAACTCTCTCCCGTGCCGTTATTATTATTATAGTTCCGATTCTATAGGTCCCTCCTCGCTGTTCGGAATCGAATTTCTCGGTTGGTTGGCTCATTCGCTATTTCTGGGCAGCCGGAGCGATGTTTATTCTGTACGGGTGCACGCCCCCAAGTTCATGAAGCGAATCGCTTACATATTAATTGATATATGTACCTGGAGCATTTCCGACATATCATTCCGTCTGCTCTTCGCTACGACCGGTATGAGTGTCACGACTTGATTGTAATTAGAGCAAGAATCACCCTCCGACGATTGAGTCGTTATTCGCTACCGCGTTCGACTTCTTGCTCTTCACAGAGGGGTTTAGGCTCTGTCTTGAAATAATTTATTCATCGTCTTCCTGAAGAATGACGAAAGATCTCGTCGATCTGTGAATTTCTATCAAGAATTCGGAAGAGTATCCTGTGAGGCAATGCCCGACTTATCGAATGATGACAAGAATCATCAGAGTGCTACCTATAGTGGGTCCATACGGCACGCTCTCGACTTCTCTAATCTCTGAAGCCCTCAATCAGCTTCGTGTAAGGATCCCATCATTCTGGTGAGCCACAGAGCGATACCGCAATCGGAGCCGCATATCCGATTGGAATTTCAAAGCCAGAACCTCGAATCGCGTACTCCTCGCTCTTCCAAGGATTCGATTCCACGCCCATCAACGAAACTCCATGCGCCGAAGTCGGATGTCAAATTCGCTCTTCCGGAGTCAAGAAGAAGGAAGATGACTCGGCTTAGAGCTCAGATTTAACCATCGAATGTAACCGAGTGAGGCGCTTCGTGTCGGCCACTCCAGATTTCTAGAAGCTCTTCTCTCTATTCTCTGTCACCTCTATCTCTATCGTGACGGTGGCGGTCGTCATCGTGATTGCTGCCGTGTGCAAGACTTTGGTATTATATGGGAGCGATAACTTATCCGAAAACTGAGTGGAACCCCGAATGTAATTGAAGATGAATCATGACCCGATCTCCATCGACTCCGCACTCCGCAGCGATTCAGATTGGGTTGTTTAGGTAAATTACGAAGGACACGGTTCCGGGGCCGTGAAACGATGTTTAGCCAAGCATGATTACAGAGAAGTTGAGCTGGCCTGCTCCGAGGCTCGCTCGTCAGCGATGCGGTGATCTCCTCCTCCCGTTTCCCTCAGCGCTCCGCGCTTTGATCCTCCCCCTCAAAGTGGGGCACAAAATAGAGATGTATGACGCCCGATCACTTGACGGACTGAGATGTGTCGCGCCCGCTCCTGCTCCTAGTTTTTTTCCCATCCAATCGCTCGCATGACCTGCTCCTGAAAGCGGTCACTCGCTGTCAAATCAGTCGAACTTATCGTGCAAGTAGTTTTAATTAGCGCATGGACTAGACCAGCCAAGAGTCACGCCCGACCATTGCTCCTATGCATGCATGGTGGCAACATGCAGACCCTTCGCTCCTCCGCACATTTCGTCTCGATCGTCCATTGCCAGCCGTGGCTGCCGCTTGACGGCTGGTCGCTCATCGGCCGCGCCCGTCCGAAGGCGAGGTATAAACTACGAGGAGACCTGCTCGTTCTCTACAAAGAGGGTTCACTCCCGATGCCTAGGCGGGGAACTTGAACGTTGTGCTCACCCGAACGGTTGCGACTCTTCGAATGAGTTCCGGGGGGAACGAGTCCCGGAGAGAAAGATTAAGAGATGAGAAGTGAAAAAGTGCAGACAGTAGCAAGCTTCTCGGCTTCTTCCGTTCTCTACCGCGTTCTTGGCTGGGCATAAAAAAAATATAATTAACTACTAGCTAGCAACAGCTCTCACCTCGAGCCTCAGCTCCAGCTAATAGAAGATTCATTTTTCATTTTAATTAAGAGAAATAATAACGAAGCGATGATTTTTTTCCTCTTCCTCGACTCCCAAGCGCTCGTTCCCCTCAGATTTCCTTTTCGTGAACTCTCCTCTACGGAGCGCTTCTACGGCCCCCGCTCCTCCCCCAGGTCCGCTTCCGTGGCTCCTCCTCTCGCGGTATAGCTTCCGAAGTCCTGATGCGGCGCTCGACTGTAAGTGCCGCTAATCGGTGTCTCCCTACGATCTCGTTTCGCTAATCCCCCTTGCCGGCGACGGCGATCGTATTCTTCGAGCAGCGAACACGCGTGAATATCCGGTACCGACTCACCGCGGTGTCGGAAACACTCTTCGCCTGGATATTTTTCATATTCATTTCTCGACTCGCTGCCGAAGCTGTCGTCACTAATTAAGCGAAAAGGATGCCCAAGGTTTTCGCTTGAGTTGATCTCCTCGGCTCTTCGTCCAGGGGCTCGACGCGGAATCTCGACTCTAATGAAGGACGAGGTCAGATGAGACGACCCGCAATCAGAGAATGCCGAATCGAAGAACTCTGTGAAGTGATCTCTTCCGAGTGGACGAATCGGAAACACACGCTATAGATCCAGAATTATCGACCGGATTTTGCAATTTATCGGTAGAAAGGCTCCACCGTGCGGTCTCCCGAACCTGTTTGCAAAGCTTTCCATCCTATCAAAATTCTGTGATCATAGAGCCATCCTATCGAATTGTCCAGATTATAATACTATATCTCACGCACACGGATCGACCAGAGAATCCGTCGCTCTATGTAATCGCCGGCTGCAGACAGCTCCTCTATCATATGGATGAGAGGCCTCTGATGGACAAGCTTGCAGTGACCATTTCGTAGAACCGAGCGTAAAACACGAGCTCACACTCTCATTCGCATTTCGAAATGCCATCGCATGCTAATTGTGATCGTGGGGGACTCGTATATCACAACAACATTTCATACGCTCGCCGACTCGTCATCAGTCCGGCCTCAGATTTCAGCTCGGTATCTATGACTTTGGTCGCCCATCGAACCGAATTTTTGCCGATTCCGGTTCTTCCCCTTTTAAACCATAGGGACACTGATCAATTGCCCCATAATATTGAGCGATCCCCCGGGAGGTGAAGGAGCTCAGTTTTCATTGATCTGTGATTTGTTTGTCGTACGAATCCGCGATCATTATCACCCGAATGCCCGTCCGCCACAGAAGGATCCCGCGATCTCAATTACAAACTGCGCAGAGAACGAGCCGATCTCTATCGTCGATCGATCGCTCCGATGATTGGCTTTGTGACATTTAAATTGACATCGATCTTTGAGCATTCGAATCGGTTCGTCCCAATTATCCCCTCGTGCGGTCGGCATCGGAAAACGCATAAATATCCGTAGCAATGGTCGATTTGCATAATTGGAGATCGCTCTTCTATCATCCATACGAATCAAGGAGCTCGCTAGCTCCGTGAGAAATCCACTTCCTTCCGAACGACTTGCTTCACGATTAGCGGAGCTGAGAGTCCGACACCGAAATTGTCGAGCCACGGATTTAAATCATCAGGTAGATGTGGCGATGAAGCTCCACTGAGGGAATAATAGTCGGAGTTTTATGCACAATTACTCCGTTTTTGGATTGTTGTAGCCGGGCTTCTATTAGCGAGATCGCGAGTCGGTGACGTCTACTGATGGAACGGCCCGTATCCGCCTACATGAACGAATCTATCGTCGACTACCACTATCGCCGAGTGCAACTCGCATAGTTGAGTACGTCAGTTTCGTCGTTCTGATTTCCGAGCGGATCGTTTTCTGCATGAAGCTGTGCAGTGGATGCTACTCACCAGTAATCGTCGGACCCACTTCGCGTGTACTCCGATTGCCGGGGAGTGCGTCTGGATTATTTTCGAAAGAGACATCCAAATCAATTTGTGAGTGACCGTCCTCATGTCATCATATTCTCATCTGTCTATTGTCCAATCGATTCAGCTGTGGACGTCATTCGTCTGCCTCGAGCTGGCGCGCCTCGCGGCGAGTTTGGACTTGAGACACTTCTTGCTTTTAGCGTCGAATGTTACCGGCAACTCATCCCGTCTGTCGGTCTCCCAGTCAAAACCAGGAAGCCTGTCGGTCGACAATTCGACTCACTGGCCATCCAGGTAGCCAGAGGGCGACTGAGCCACCCACAGTTTAATTACACTAATGCAAGTTTTGACATCTCAATTGCCGTCAGACCCACCGACCGACGGCTGTGTCGAAGCGAGCCCCTTCATATTCGCTCGCTCCCCAGCCCCGAATGCAGTTCTCATGGCTCGCTCATCGCTTCTCCCAACCTCGCTCCCCCTAGCCCTGCCGAGCCGTAATTCTGAATGGCTCACAACTCGTCACACCACCAGCCTCCAATCTTACCCAGATTATTTTCGATTCGTTCTCCGAAATCTGGGAGACTTGATCTTTTTTCCCCGGATAGAATGTCAAGCTGAGGGAACTTCATGAAATGGAGGCTGTCCGGAGCTCCTCTCCGTCATACGATCCGGAGGTGAGGAAGACCCGGGGAACAGTCAGAACTCGGCATGGAGGGGGGCGGGGTAGCGCTGGCGATCATCATGCTAGTCGTACGTGACCAGGAGCGGAGCTGGCTTTAATTGCTGGCAAACTAAACTACAAATTGAGATGCCAGTGTAGCAAACGACAGCTAAATCTCTAATGAAACATCTCACAGCTCACGCAGCCTACCCCCGCCAGCCGTGTCCCATCAGACTATGCGCGCTCCAACGGGAATCCATGGAGCCACCGCGTTTAGCCCCGAAACGGACCTACCGGATATCTTCCAGCTTGAGTTGATTCGGCCATCCTGAGGCGACTCGAAAAAATTATCCTGATTTCCTGAAGCTGGGGATCGAAGCTTCGGAGGGAGGTGTTTTCGAACTGAACGAGTAGCCTGATCGAATTCGTTCATCGGTGTAAGAAGATGCACTCTGTTGAGCATCGAAAAGACTCCACTAGGTGAGACCTTCGCACGTTGGTCTGCGAACTAATAATCGTTGATATATGTGCCGTCGATAGCTCTTTCGGCATATTAGAGCGGAGGACTGTAGAATGATTCGACAGCAATCACTAGGACAGTGGTTCTAATGCGGTTCGACGGATCATTTTCGTCCGGCGGCGCGCCCCACCATATGGATGATCATCGGTGATATCCTTGACCAGCGCAACCGCCTTCGTCAGCATTCCGCTGCCAGCAGCGCGTCGCGCCGGCTCGCAATCTGAACCGCTTGGGCTAGAGCAGGAAGAGTCATGAGTTACTTCCCTCATCTTTTATCTCCCACTATGAAGTTCGACGGACGCCATTCGCTCGTGAATTGAGAGTTCCTGTAAACGGAAACTTTGGTAAAATATTTAAGTCGATTCCTGCTCCGATAGGAGTCAGACAGCGGCTCAAGCATGTATTCCAGATGGCAATTGCCTCAAGGTCGTTCGTGTCTGGTCCGGCCCGACTTCGTAAGCTGGTAAGCGCCGACTATCACGTGCCGTCGATAGCTCAGTTGGTAGAGCGGAGGACTGTAGAGCAATAAGCAGATATCCTTAGGTCACTGGTTCAAATCCGGTTCGACGGATTCTTTTTCTCGATTTTAACGCGCCGCCGATTCCCTCAGGAGAGAATAGATGCTGGCTATGAACTCCCGATGCTGTCAGGGACAATCTCGCTTCTTGTGTCCTCTTAACTTAACGGGAGACCATGGCGGCTGGGCCAAGACGAGGCTCGAAGGACTCCTTCTCACGTGAGCTCCCGAGATTGATGCATCACATTCGCGTAGAGCAGGGGTTCCTGGAAGGGAGTCCTGGGACTCCCATGGGGTCCCGGCTGCCGCTCTCGGAGGCTTCGAGGGTCGCCAAGAGTAATTACCAACATGATTTCCTGGGAAAATATATACACAGCTTGAATGAAGATCGAAGAACCATAAGGCGTCTGAATCTCCTTCTTCACTGAGGAGCATCATGAGAAGGCGGAAAATAGTCATTGTCTGGCACGCCACCGACTAGGACTCTCGGAATGACGTCGCATATGGGTCCCGAACGCAGTCGAGGACGTCGGAGGGGATCCTGCGCCCAAAAATTCGAGAACCGCTGGCGTAGAGGATACAGAATTGAGTTCGACTTCCATCGGAAGCCTCCCAGGCCATCCCGTGAGAAGGCAGGAACGAAAACCGATCAATTCCGATCCAATTAGAGGACCACACCACGAGGAGGTATGGGTTTCGAGGTAAGAAGGAACTTCGACAGAAGTCATAGCGAACGGCGCGGCGGTACCGACGGCCATCGTCGACGGCGGCACGCATCGGTACCAGAGCGGTATGATGAAGTGAATCGTGATCGCAGCCGGTGAAGCCTCATGACTTCTGATTTAGTGGATCATTCACTGCTCCAGTCAGCCGATTCGGTTGTTGTTCGGTGGATCAGCTCGTCGATTGATTGTTCCATACAGCTCGATGGTCGAGGCAGTGCAGATCCGTTGAATTTGGAGGCATCATCATCAATTTCATACATAGCTTAGATTTTCATACGTGCTCTTACGCATTTTCATACATCTTAACGTGCCGCTGAACTCCCCGGAAGAGAACAGATTCTGTCGCTGACTGAAACCCCCATGCTGTCTAAGACAGCACTGCTCCTTGTGTCCTCGAAAACTGCGGGGGATTCCGTCGTTAACGGTCGTTAACATCGATTGTAGGTCCCCCCCACAGATGATCAGAACCTCGTTGTGACGTCGAGGAGCTCTGCATGAAAGGAGCGATACAATCATGCTCACAACAGAAGCAGACAACGAATAATTCGCTTCGGAAAACAGAGGAACTCGAATCGAGTCCGGCAGCTCCAGATGCGATGAGATGAAGAGACATGGCCGATGGGAAACGAGGGAAAAACTTCGCAAAACGTGCGAAAGTCTGCCATGCATGACGAAAAGTCCGCCATTGGAGAGAATGATACTGGGCTCGGTTCCCGTCGGCGGGTCGAAAAGAGTGGAGGGGCATGACATGGCTACATGACCACCGAGGTTGAACATCGCAATACCGGAACGCTAATAGCCAAACGCTTTATTGAATCGTGATGAACGGGGCCGTCTATTAATCTTGGATACGAGTAAAAAAATATCGTAGAAGAAAAGCAAGACTAGTCACAGGTCTTCGCCAGAAACGCTGCATCGGCGGCGAATCCATCTCGCTTTCGGTGCACGGTAGCAACTTTTCTGTTCCTATTTTTTTTCTGCCTGAAGCGTGAGTGCCGTATCAGCTACGCTTTTTAGAGTTTATTAAGCCACAGCGTGAAAACGACCCGTACACGTAATCAGAAAAATACGGAATCAATTGAGATGGTCCTGCCGAGAGAAGATACATGACATTGGTGAGTGAGGGTTCCTCCCAACGGGAACATTGAGATCGCAGATCTCTTAGCGGAGCCTTGCTGAAGATTACGCGGACATCTGACTTCTAGTTCCCCAGGTTGCTTCGAGTCTATCAGAGTTAGAGCCTCAGGAGAAATGACGTACAGTAGCTGATTGTGAGTGCTAATTCACGGTCTCACTACGGCAAGACAGAGAGTTTTCTTGCGCAGAAAGAATGAGAAAATATCAGGTGCGAAACCCGTGGAAAATATATGCCATTAGGCAAACGGATGAAACTTCAGCGAGCGAGAACAAATGGAAGCCGAGGTGAAGCGGAATGACGGAGGAACCAAGTGTGCTCGTCGTGACTTGAGCAAATCGAATATAAATCGTCGACGAGTTAGAAGTGCTTCGGACGGGGGATTCGCAGCTACCGTCCGGTAGATTTTTAATTTTTCTTTCGTGCTCCGACTGTTCGAATAGGACATACGCTGGCGAGAAAAGTTGGATAGTCGATGAAGACTTGTCTTTATTTTCCTCCTGATTTATCTTTTGTTTGCCTAATACAGTTTGCGCCGAAAGTCGAATCGAGCAGCTAATTCCCAGAATAAGATGTAGGACTCTTGAAAAATTTTCGACAGTGGAACTTACACACAATTTCAGAGACTGATACCGCTGAATTGCATGAGCGCTGCTCTGAGTAGACGGTGACGCTGAATTCGCAATCATTATTCTTCTCCCCGTGATTCGTCAGATTTATGTTCATGCACGAAGCTATCGCCGTCGTAAATGCTACTGGTATCTTATACTGCAGAAAGTCTATCAGGAAAGATTTGCCAAAGTTCCACTGGGTTCTAACGAATAGATGCAGATGGGCTCGCGACCGTAATCGTCCGACTCACGGCGACCTCCCGTGATCTATTCTCCGACCATATAGTCTGAGGGAAATTTCGAGCGAGGTCCAATGAGATATGATTGTCTCCAGATTTTCTCGGAAAATCGAGGAGGAAACCTCCTGCTCCCTAAGGAATATTGAGCTGTGAGATCGGCTGGGGAGCTGTTCGGTAGCGCTATTCACGGTTTCTGGCTGACTGACGTTACCCGCCACTCTCGACGAAAAATGCAGTGAGCCGAAATTCTGTTAGTCGTGTGCTGATTTAACACGCTTGCCTTGATTGCTGACTTAGCAGCATTGCCAAAGTCACCGCTCGTATCGGCTCGAACGACCGCTCGAATGAAGTCACCGATCAAGTCAACGACGACGTTGATGATGATTATGACTGAAGCTCGTTCGTTCGTTCGCTCGCTCGGTCGCTCATTTCTTTCTTCCGAGTCGGAGTTCGATAATGAAACTTGCTATGGTTGTTGCTGGTCCTTTTTCTCGGTTGCTTGTGGAGATAAATTCTCCATTCACCACGGTAGCTGTTTCAGACGGTCACGATTCGCGTCTCGCCGCTGACGGAGGTCGTAGGTCGTGGAAAAATACTTGTTCGGACCTTCCCTGCTCGCTGTGTCTCCCTTTTTCGATCGAATCATCGCTCCGGGAGCTTCCGAAAAGCACTGGACTCGATCTCTCGTCAGCTCGCGGAGGTGTTGGGTGAAGGGTGTTGGCCCTCAGGAATTCGCTATATGTGGGTTCCTGCGTCGCTATCTGAGAACACAATCACTGATTTTGCGCGAGCCGAGCATCGATACCTGGGGTCAGAAAATGCTGTCTGATGATGGCGGTTTTCCACTTCAAAGATGAGAGCGTTCGTCGAGCGAACCCCCAGGCTTCTACTGCTGGAAATTTGTCCCTCCCGAACACGGCAAGCTCGAGACGAAGGTCCCTGAACATCATTCCTCCTACTAAGGGGTGAAATCGCCCGATCCAATCGAAGCGCTACCGCCGCATCGGAGCGTTCCCACGCAACTCATCGTAAACTGAACCAACCTGTCGCCTGTTGAGCGACTTCGTCGCCCGGCTCGATCGTCGAGCTTCTATCACTTCAAACATTTGATGGCGTCCCTCGCTGGCACCCGAAATCAGACTAACACACAGCGAAAAACAATGAGAAGGAAGAAAATCTCGTATTCACGAAAACAGCCGATGACCAAAAGAATGGTCCGGGTTGACCGAAATGGCTTGGGTCAGCGAGCACCCTCGATTCGCCCTTCACACAACCTGATCATCCTTTATTTGTTTTTCATGAATCGGAGCTTAATTTTCCGCCATTAACGTCCACCGTTCAAGAACAGCGGCGGGGAAAAGCCGCGCAGACATATAGGTTATGAGATGCTAGAAGATGGTATGCCGTGAGATGAGATTTGTGGCAATCGGTTTCCGAAAATATGATAATTCGGAATAGTCGAGACTCGCGGCGGACGGCTCCACGAGCCGCCACGAAAAAAGGGAGATCGGTCCGCAGATGCATCAGTGCTCCTTTTCCCCACTGAAGCACTTTGGCTTATTCGTGAGCGGACTAAACTGCGAGCCGGCAAGCTACCGGCATTTTTCGTGAGCCTGTCGATGAAAGCAGATCCTCATAAATCACGATGGAGATAAAGCGAATAATTGTTAACGTTGTCCGACGCAAAAGATCAATTATTACAGCCGGTGACTCCGAACGTATCGGCTTATACTCCTCCCGACCATCTTGCTAGCCAGTCCTCTGCTCGGACGGTCGGTCGATTGGTCGATCGGTCGGTCAGCCGAGCAGTCAATCGAATAATGGATTCTCTGGATCAATCGTGCTCCTCAGCCACGAAGCCCGCCGAGATCAACGTGATGGAAACACATTTTACGGAAAGAGCGATTTCCACAAGACAGCGCGGTGATGACGATGAACGAAGACTGCATGCGCATGCTTGCAGTGCCGGTGTCTATCACACCCCAGGATCGGATTCGGTCCTCATTTAAGTCGGTCTTCATTCGGTGGTCATTTAAGTCCTTATTCCAATCAATCAGAAGTCAGAACCCATGGTATGCCACTACGATCGGAATTTCGGTCTCCCGTCTATCCCAAAGCTGAGCCCTACTGCCGTACAGAAGCATATCGGGTTATCGTCCTTTTTTTCTTGTCGGACAGAATTCAAAGTTATCGGGAGTCAGTATACGGGAGTAAGAAAATATATTTAACGGTTTCCGTTCGAGAGTTTAATCTGGGTAATTGTCTAAGCTTTGACTGATTTTGCCAAATGACTCAAAGCGATCGCTCAAACCGACGTCGCTCAGTCGCCCGGCGTCGGCGGCGCCTGTCTGGCTGTGCGATAATCAATTGAGACTTCGAAGCCTCGATTCACGGCCTGCTTCAGCCTCCGCTCCGCGGCCATTTTCTCGCGGACGGCAGTGGCGGCAGCCAGCGGCGGCACCGTGTGGACTGGCTCCGCGCACGACAACCTGTGCGTAAGGCAGGCAAGAACAACCCCAGACGATTAAAGCGACTCATGGCTCGGAAAAAAAGGGGGGAGAGAGGAGCGGCGTTGGCCAAGTGCGAAATGGGTGTCGAGAGGAAGCTTCTCCATAATGAAAAGAAGTGACGAGCGGCTACGGAAACCTCTAGATATATAATAAAGAAAGCCGAGAGAAAAGAAGTCGGCTAGGATATCGATCGATCACCAGCAACGCGGAGCGCCTCGTCACGAGGTGTGAATCGTGAAGGAGCAATACGACTCGAGCCATTATTGCCACTTAGAACATTAGCGTTCGATACCGCGCGGCACCCGCTTCACAGCAAGAGCATCGGCCACAACAACCACGACAGATGTGGTGTGGCCTGCCATGCTCACCACCAGGTTGGGAGGCAACTTGGCAACGACCAGCGGACGCCGAAGTGCGAACGCAATTTATTGTCTCAAATTAGGAAACCGCGGTCGCATGTTATCAAGACAGTGGTGCATGGACGAGCTTTCTAGAAAATTGCCTACACTGGAAAGAAACGAGAAATGGAGCCCGGTCCGACTATCATCCGAAACATCGCGATCTTCCTCGGTCACCGCTCGTTCGATTGCTGCGTTGCAAACTCTCTGATTCGTGCGATAAGGCGACCGACGCTGATTCATATCGAGTTCCTCCGAGTCTATCCGGGGATCTCATGGGTGCAAGGGTGTACGAGCTGCACGCAGCATCGATTCTTGTACCTCAATCATCCTCCCGCACACCCTCAAAAAGAAACAAACCATGCTTTCAACGTATTCTGCATACAATAGTGCGTATATGTACTTCCCACTAGAGAAAAGCATAAAATTCTTCAGCTTCCCCAGAGCACACGGATGCTCTCGGAAGACTCTAGGGCTCGAAGAACGGAAAATGAACGATTAGACGATGATTGGGTGAAGTCAGTACAGCCGTCGAAAGTAAGGGCTGCATCAAAAAGGTGCTCACACTCCCTGTGCAGCCTGGTTAGGCCCGAGCTCGCGTTCACGAACGTCCGCTCTCGTCTGGTTCGATTCCTCGATCACAACGTATGGATGTGATTCAACGCATCCGTATTCAGCTGTTGTCGCTCCAAGGATTCCGCTTATGGTAGCCGTCACCGCGGCTGACGAGACATCGCCGACGCCGTATGCGTCGTTCTTGTGACTTGTTCTGTCACGGGTCGTTTGCAAACCGCAGATGGCATTGGCCTGGGGCGATACTTGACAGTCGCTCTCTCTCTTATATCGAATGCACCCCACGTCGTTTTCTCGTGTTTCACGCTCTCATTGTCGTCCTCGGTGTGTTTGTTGTTTGTCTACGACCAACTACTTCTCATAGATCAACTTATCGATTCGAATATTGTTTCTGGAGATTCTTTTTCATCCCGAATTTAACCCAGGAACGAGACGGGTTGTTTCAGGTTCTGTCCCTGGAAGCCGATATCGACTCGTCGAGGCTGCGCTTTGTTTCGTGGCTCTGGAGTGTCGCGGTACGCTACGAGAAGCTTATCCTTCCCGAGCAACTAAGCTCAATCTCTTCTGATTCCTCCTATCGTTGTTGTCGCTGATATCGACTTATTCTCCTTGTTCTGGTCGAGCCGGTGGCAAAGCCCACATCGATCGAGCAAAGCACGTCCACGCACCCTCAACCTCACACATGATTCAAGTTGGCCGAGCTGCCGATTAGACAGCCGGGTAAACAGAGAGCGAATGAAGCGACCAAAGAGGGAACAAGCCACAAAACAGATGTGAACGAGTAACAACAAGCATGCACACAAACCTGCTACCGATAGATAGTGAGAGTCTCTCTCAGTGGGTCCAATAGGACTTGTATCTGACTAATGAGACACACTTAAGCAAACGCTTCCTCGCCACAAGGCCCACAGCAGCAAGCACAGAGCTCTGCCGGAGCCCTGCTATTCTTCGGGGATCTTATTGGAATTCGGAGCAGATCGGAGTTATTCAGGAATTTCAAGTCTTTATAGGCGCTTGTCTCCTGCAACAACAAGCCGGTGCTGGGGATTTCTTTGAAATTGAATCGACTTCCATCGAGTGAAAAATCGATCTAGTCGGAGGCAGATAAATCGCCGTGAGAATCGTCTCTCGTTGAAATAGGGCTCATTTTTCCAAGGTGTCTCCCGAAGTACCTAAGAGAGTTTCGAAAACGACTCCAGCTCCTTCTTCCTCCACTTCAACTGCATCCCCCACCTCCAAGCTTAGTGGAGGTACGTCCGCCTCGCTTAGGACTCGCTTGTTCCTTCAGTTGGTTCCAGTCGATTTGTCCGGTCACATCTCCGACCGGTCGTCCACCGATGCAAAGGTGAACGGACGTTGGTAAACTGCAATGATCAAGACTACGGGGAGGAGAACGAACAGGAGCTGCACTTGAAGAGTCCGAAAAGTAAGTTTAAGCTGTAGGCGGACTCTCGCCGACGACAAAGTTGCTGGACCGGGTGTGCCTCTCCTACTGTATGCCTATTTGTTAGAAAGGATTGCCAGGAACAAACGTCCACCCATTAGAGACAGAATGCGAGACCTGTTGCCAGGCTGCTTTCTCGCTTACTTGTTCGCCCGCCTGATTTACCTACGTACCGGCGGGTGGTGGGGATTTGCCAGGTACGGGAAGACGGATCCCCCTCGCCGAATGAGACCGGGACGGGTGGAAGATGTCCGCGGATTGGCAAATATCCTTACGCTCATGGTTTGAATGTCAACTCCGAGTCTCTTACCCCGCGTTGCGATTGGCAATTCACGCGGAAATGGATAAGTTCCGGAATGCAAATTTCAAGATTCCGATTCTCCAGATCTTGGAGACGAAAGTGACCACCTCTAGTGAAAATCGACCATTATTCATTCTCTTGCAGCCCGAGCTCAATTAATGCAAGATTACCATCTGCCTCGCGCTCTGCCTCCAGGGAAGGGAACGATCTTGCAGATGGTGTCCGACAGAAATAGGAAATCCGTTGTTTTCGGTGTGACCCTATCTTAAAAGCTTCTCTTCTCCGTCGAATTCTCAGCCGGAATGCTCCGACCTGTTGTTGTTCTTCTTGACAGACGGGGGATGAGTTGCCACGAAAGTTCGACAAAGCTGTCAAGAGTAAGTCTGGTGCGAAGTCCTCAGCGAAGCTTTATTTCGAACTGATTCTTTCTGAGGAGACAATTAACGCTTTTCACTCGACGGCGATCGACTCGGATGACGACGACCGACGGTGACGACAGTGTCTGCGAAAGCAGAAGTCCTCTGCAAATCAAAGTCGAGGCTCCAGAGTTGTCGCCATCTGGGCGACTTCAGTTGGCGCCAATGCCGGCTTTGAACAACGTTATGTTTTCTTGACGGCAGCCAAATTCGAGACGGACAACGGTGAAGTAACGGTGTAACGAAGAAGACAGCCGCCGTTTGGCCAATAAAAGACAGGTCGCTCCCTTTTCCGAGTTTTTTTTGTCCACAGACTTCACGACACTACGCTGTCGATGATAACGAAAATCCACCGAGACGGTCGAACCCATCAGCAATCCGAAGGGACTGCGGGATGGGACTCCGCGAAAAAATGCCGAGAGAGAGAATGGTCTCGGGACTTACTCTGAGCGACCTTCATGGATCCTCCAAAGCGGGGGAGAGCTGGAAGCTTCAATAGAGAATCGGCAATAAATCGGCGGAAGAGTAGAGAGTATTGAGACATGAAGGAACGTCGGATGGGAGCGACTTTGAAAGCCTTCACAATATCTGTCCAATCTGTTGACTGCTCGGTTTGGATCGAAAATACGTTTCGACGGAAAGTGTGCCAGCGAACTCGATGTCTCCAACTGCTCGGAGCGTGGGCCCAACTGCGCAGAAATGAGTGACCTCTCGGAGTATCGCGTGACCTCGCGTCGGATGCGACCTCGCGCTTCAGCTTCCGATGACGGATCGCCTGTACTCTGTAAATCCGCTCGCAATCCTCCGATTCGACCATTAGCCCGCAAAAATGCGATCCGATGTTCCGAGACACAATGATCCCAACCGTCCGGAGCCCCAGTTTGCCCCACTCAGCCGGAGTGGCAGTAGTTCTGCAGTTTCGCTCCGCGAGAACAAGGAGCGATACTTGTTCCCTCTTTCGCTGTTGTCATTCCCGTTCTCCGAATAGACTACAGGCTTGATGTCTTGACTGCCCATCTATTTGCCGCTACGCCCACCCAGCAAGTCGAGTCTCCGTGTGTGAGCGAGGGAACGAGCCGGCAATAGGAAGATCTGTGACCGAGGATTTGCAAACTGTAGTCGCCTCTGACTGAGATATCCACCTGCCACTCAGGTAGAATAGCTAGTAGCGTATCGGTCAACGAGCTCCCACCTATCGGCCTAGTAGGTCTCCCGCGAGCGGGAACGCTAGACCAGCACGGAGACGGGCGGGGAACCGGCCGGCCGCCTCCACTGTTGCTGGATAGAATTGTCCGCTCCCTCTCTCTTTCTGTTTATCCTTCGCTGGGACTCATTGAGGAGTTACCAAATAGCTTCTTAGGCGTGACAAGCAGTGGGTCGGTCGGCCGGCCGGCCCTGTCGCACCCCCTCACAGCAGCAGAGGAACAGACGACAAAGGAGGAGGAAAGAGGAAAAGGACGACGAGGCGAGATCGGGAGAAGCGATCTATCTCACTAGAGAATGCCGCTGTTATAGCCAATATAAGCACCATTATTGAGATAAGATAGCCAGCTCTGTCGGTTTGTCCGAGAGCGTTGGTCGACTAACCGATCGGCTCCATAGCTGCCACCGACAAGCAACTCAGTCGCCAAGATTCATGGGTACATAGACTTTGGGCATTCATCGGAATCTTGCGCACTTCCTCGAGACATGCAATTCCACGGGACTTCCGCATGCGATTCCCGCGAGTCAATTTGCTCTAAGCGGACAAGGGCGTAAAATATCGGGTCGACTTTCAGTACCGCACAGGATCTCGCCGTAGGAATCGTCGTATTCAGGAGCTAGACCGAGAATCCTCTCCACGCCTTAAGCTGAGTTCATGGGAGTGAGCTCCGTCAAGCCGACTTCTCCGTCTCGTGTCCAGGGCATCATAGTGATTTTTGATACCGACTCGGCCATCGGTCAACAGCAGGCAGGGATTGAAAGACTCCGAGGTCCCAGAGGACACTTGCTGACCCTTCAATTTTGCGCTTTTGCTTTTCTTGCGTTCTTCAACTCGGAGTTCGGGGCTGACCATCCCAGTCCGCGTCTTCGGCGCTGTCGTCTTTCTTTGACAACGGGTGTCAAAATAGACTCACATCAAAAATCACCAAGTGTTGCAAAAATGCACAACAACAAGTAGCGAGCGTTGCGGCACGAATCTCGGCTGCTCTAGCAGACCGATTGTTCGCAGTCCAAGGAATTCGCTCAAAAGCTCCAGCGAGCCGTCGCCATTTAAGGGATTAACTTCTATATTACTCGAGAAACGGATCTCTAGGGCTGAAAGTTATGATCTTACGGAATCGGAGTCCGCTGAGCCAACGTCAGCGATTATGGGAAAAATCAAAGAAAGGAATCGATGTGCCTTCTCCCTCCCACGCCTTGAGAGCTCCAGGAGCGCTCGACCGTGGAGTCGACGAGCGAAGCATTGGCAGCTCTGTGGAAAATGAAGTACTCGGAGGGGACGTTTTGATTGGTAACAGATTTGTGCAGGGGTCGTCGTTAGGACATGATGGTCCGAAACAGCATCGATTCAAGTGCTTCGGTCGATTGTGATGGCAATCGCTAACAGCACAAGGCGTCCAATAATCGATATGTGGGCTGGTTAGATGGTCCGCTTGCTACCCGACCGAATAGCTCACTCATTCGGCCGGCCGTGTCTCTCACTCTCCGAGCGACTGGGCGACCCGGAGAACGTGGTCATTCAAGGGCTGCCATATGCTGCTAGTTGTGAGCGAACAAATGAATGAATGAGGACTTCTTCTATATACGAACCATCGTATGGGACATACCACGGCGAGGGCAGATTGCGGAGCCATCTCCGCACTCTCGGCGGGGCCGGTCGGTGACGTCAGGAGGGACAAGACTAGGAGCGGTAGCGTCAACAATGACCACAAGAAAGCGAGGGATAAACCGCTTGCCATGATTCGGCTCATTTAGCCATTGAATACCGATAGTCACAGACTCCATCATCCACGTCCATGGTCACGCGTTCAAATGCTTCGCCGCCCTCTTCAACACCGCCGCATCTTCCTCGTCACCCCGGTCGCCGATCCTCGTTGTCTTCCAGAGAGGAAGACGATGAAGAACGGCAGAAGCGATCAGACCCAGTTAAGGCAGGTATACAGATCAACGAGCTCAGAGTCTCTCTCTCTCTCTCCCTGTCTCACTCGATCAGGAGGAGAGCTCCCTATATGGCGGGCAAGAACTACTGATGCTGGTCATGGTGGTGGCTGTGGCAGTTGTAGGGGCGGTGGCGGCGGCTGCTGCAGGGGGAACAGGGGAAAAGGAATGGCGGGAGCAAGGGCGGGTGTGAGATGAGGATCGGAGAAGCTCTCTTGTGTTGCAGTAGCCACTAAATTGGTCTATTATTACTCAGTTGGATGTCGAGAGGGGAAGCGTTGCCTCGCACGCATCGAGAGGTTCCGAGGGGGGACATGGGTCGCGAAGGAGAGCTTGGCAAGCTGACTAGCTGGCTGGCGATTCGAGCTCAGTAGTTGAAGGTAGAATCGCCCACTAACCCCTGTCATGGTAATGGGCTCAACAGCACCACTAGCCGGGTGGTGATTTGCCCTATTTCACAGCTTTTCCTATCTGTCTCCACATCGTTCTGTCCCTGGCTTCGAATCAAGGAGCACTTTCGTCTCTGAAAGCCGGCAAAGCCCACCAGTATCCGAGATTGACCGGTCCCGCTCGTTCAGCCAAGGGAAAAAAAGCCGGCTCGCTATGAGCTGCCAGCACCGAGAGACCTTCGTGAAGAGCTCCCAAGAACTAGCCGATGATAGACTCCTTTTGAAGTTCTACCCCGGAGGCTCAGCATCGGGGCGATCTTTGTGAGAGACGTTCGTCTCGACCAAGTGATCCGAAGGAGGTTTTAACGTAACTCCTATCACCAATCAGATTTCACGAAAACTCACGCTTGCGACGAGGAGATTTACTCGTCTTATCGCCCGCTGTCCATGTCCACTGTGTAGATGTTCCGAGCGGTTTTTCGAGAAGACCTCCGAGAGATACGCCTCCCAGAAATCGGGGTACGCTCTGACCGCGGAATTCGAAGGGATTGGGGCGAGGAGCTCCTGAAACTCGATCGAGTTTGGAAGTTTACCGCCGAGGACTGCGCATCGCTCCCACGGAGAGCCGCTCTTCGAGAATCGAAGTCGGCTAGACTGAGAGATCCATCACGCCCTGTGCTAGATCGGTTGCTCTTTCGAGGAACCATCACGCCCTGTGCTAGATCGATTGCTCTTTCGAGGAACCATCACGCAATTGTGTGAAAGGGGAATTGCTAGGATTTCATCCAGCCTTAAATATTCCCCGCTCACGGACGTCGTCCACTCCGGGAGTAGCTCTGCGTCGATTGTTCGAAATTTGATTCGAGAGCGATAATATGATTTATACGTCTGTAGCAGTGGAAACGATCCCTAGCTGCGAAAGGTGTTCGAAATGAGCAGAGCGAAAAAGAAGGAGTCGGAGGAGTCGCACACTCTTAACCAAAGCACTCCCTGAGGAGCGTCTGATAATGATGAGTAATGTGTCCCCCGATAGCTCCCCGATACGCAGACTACGAGTGATAACGACAAACGAAAAGCTAAGAAATGCCGTTCAACGCCTGGTAGCCTGGCCTCGTGCCGACGAGCCCGACCGAATCCTATCTATCTCTAGTCGTGCACTTTCGCTGCGGCGTGTAAAAATCGCCGTTTATCCACCGAGAAGTTTTGTTCAAACGCAAACACAACACCGATTTGCACCCTGACTGGGTGAGTTCATTTCAAGAGACTCTCCGCTCCGCCGTCTGTTGATCCGTCGTTTCCCAGTCCCGAGCCTTCGGCTCAACGAGAGAGAACGGGCTCTGACAGAAATGAGCGAGGTTCATTCTCACTGAGCATCGAGTTGTTTCATTACCTCAAATACTTTCGCCTCGACAGCAGCTACACGACCAGTTCATGAGACCGGAGCACTTCGCTGTTTCAAGTGTTTATCCAAGACGACCATCCATCCATCCCTCCAGCCGAGCAAGCAAGCGATCGGTCGGTCGGTCGACCAGCCGCTGAGTGTTCATCCGCTCGCAGCGTTTTTATTATAAGCTGCGGTAGCGGCCACTCGTTGAGCATTTTGAGCAATTTGGCATAAATGTACGCTGCTTTATGTCGTCGAGAGCTCTAATAGACACTTATTCGCAAACTCCACGGCGCAGCCTCAGCCGTCGTCACCAGCGCAGCGGTAGCGGCGGCCGCCACAACAGCTGTATCAACAGTCATTGCTTTCACGGCCATGAGAGGAGCTCCGGAGGAGCTGCGGCGAATCTATCGGCTTCCTTATTCGATGTATCAGCCTCCAACGTATGCGTGGACTCCGCGGCGGCACGCGATCCGTGCAAGTTTATGCTCCGAGCAGAAAGCCAGACTCGCGATTTTGACGTGATTGTCTAACGGGAATATTTCTAATCGAAGACACGTGGCGCGCCCCCGGATGAGTTTTACTCAGTTTTCGCTCCCGAAGCTTAGACACTATCGCCGAGGGATGTGAATCTCATGCATTTCCAGCAGCGAGTCTCATGCGCACGATGCTGAAATTCACTATCGCTTCGAAGGCCGCACCCGTCATGGCTAATTCCTCTGATTCAGGTTGGGTCGAAGCTGCCTGGGATAGCGATCTCATGACCCCCAGTCGATCAGGCGCAAGGTTTCGGTATAATGACCGGGAGGCCGACCAGAAGCCCGAATCTGCGGAATCTCGAAAGGCGAATACCCGTGAAAGAACAACCGCCCAGAAGAGTTATTCCCGCTCTTCCACTCTCAGGAGGTCTGGAATAATGAGGTGTTATTTAATGCGTTAGCGGAACTCGGAGACGACCGGGCTCTTTAGGTACTCATCCCATCCTCCGATTGAGATGCTGGCCGGAGCAGCTAACTTGAATTTGATGAAAAACCTACTCTGATCGAGCTCACCCGCTCAAAGTTTCATATGGGGCCCTCGGATTCAATTCATTCCAGACTGTGTCTGACCTCGATCAACTCTTCGTTCGAAAGCTCGACGGCCGCGGGTTGCGCACTCCGGTTTATTCGCGCTATATCCAACTTTATGAGGATCTAAATTTTTCGTCTACGCTATGACGATGAGCGCCTGGGCATCTGAGCTGAGAGAGGGAGCCTGATGAGCTCAGGCAACAACTGTCGGGGGCGGAGAATCGTCTTCATCAGAGATTCTTTTCTATTCTCTGAAGCCACGATGGACCTCTCAATTGATCGAAGAGAGAAGTTTAATCTATCGTATAAACACTTGATAGAAATGTACGAACAGTGCCGCCCCGATGATCCGCACCCCCGTTGATTCCTGGGATCAGTAATTTGCTATAAGCGGTGATTTTCTAACGGGAATTCCGTGATAATCGGCTCCTTCTCAAAAATATTAATTGACATCATCAAATCTGTTTTCGCACATGAAGATTTCTTATATGCACTTGTAATTTCCTTCCTTCACTCTTCCGGTTAGCAGCGGGTCAGCTCAGTCAGATCCGGCGACTCATAGTGAAGTAAGCATATACTGCCACAATGCCACAATACTAACACGCGGACCTCGGAATCGGCTTTCGATACCGCTCAACTCGGAAACACTTGGTTGACGTTTAATGAAGGTGAACTTATTGCAGCACAACTGAATTTCAGAACTTTCGGTTCCCTGGATATACATGGATTTACCTTCCCGATAATTCGCAAGTCGCTGCTTCCCCGGAGAGTTGCCTTCCGAAAAACGCGAATTTTCATCAGGATTCTGCGAGTCTACTGTAGTATATTTTGTTTTCGATCAACCCCTCTGGTACCTAGGACATCCAGTCGTTGTCGGATCTTCCGACGCATCGGTTGATGGAGAAAAAGTAGACGACATGCCCATTACTCTCTGCTCTCTTAATTTCTCTCCGTCCTCCTACATGCTTGTTCACCCACGTCAGCGGCATGGGAATCGCATGTCGGTGACACGAGGCCCCCCAGACCGGTCCGTGCGTCCTCCTCTCTGTTGGCGCGTCTCCCTCGTAATTGAATCGTCGTCGATTCACAGTGTCACCTACGACATATTGCCGAGGGAAAACAGCTCGCGTAATAGATTACAAGTCGCACTATCACAGCAAGACGGGATAGCTGTGTTATTCCGGAGTTTCTGTTTCGTTTCGCTCGCGCGATGCACGAAACGAGACCTTGTTTTCTTTAATTCGAATAGGTAGGACACGTCCTGGATGCAAGACGCTTACGAATGCTTAAAACAAAAACAAATATGCGTTTCTCGATGCCGACCTGATAAACTGAATAAGACGAATCACTCGGCGACCAGACGGCAGATGCCAAGGTGGGGTCGGAATCCCCGCAGATGAAGACTCTAATGTCTCTTTTCTGATCCGAATTTCGCCCGCTCGAGTTGTTGCTCGATATTTCTAATTATTTCAAGGGGGATTGAGCTCGCCATCGCTGTATTGTGTACAATGTACTTCCTCTAATGAGCTTACGCTGCGACCGAAGTTGTAGCCCCCTCGATCATTTTTCAGGGGAAAATTTCTTATTTTGCTATCAGTGATCTGATAATCTGGCTATGGCTTTCTAATTGCATCGCCAGTCGCCAGGCAGATGTCCCACGACTCGGACGCGGCGGATAAAAATATGTCGTTTTGTTGACAAAATCGATTAATCGGGGCCCCTTACCCCGCGATCGGAGATGCTCTTGGTTCCTTCCTTATCGATAATACATTTTCGACGATTACGATTACGGGGACAGTCTCGGTGTAGTAAGGACTAATACGTCGAATTCATATAAATTCCGACCTTACTCGATGTTTTCCTTCAATTGAGTCGAGAGTTTTTCGGCGACTTCGCGGGCCTAGAAATATCTTCGGATTCCTTTCGAGATTCCCGATCTTCATACTCCGTATCCGGCTAGTCCCGTCGACAATGCGTGGACATGTCGATGCTTCCGAAAGTAATATTAGTTTAAACACTGAAAGCTTATTCCTAACGCCATAAAGACGATGACATCCATGTAGAAAATGATGTAAACAAGGCTGTTGTGGAAAGATCAGTGTTCTCAGCGGCGTCGCCCGTCTATGCCACTATGCCGTCATACATAGAAATCTCAACCGTTGGGATACAGCCGCTCGCGCCGATGTTGGCGGAGGAGTCGGTGGAGATGGGTTTCGTCTCGGTGGTGTAGTGATATAGTTGACAATAACTCGGAAGCACTTCCGACCGCTTCGTGGGCTACGATGAGGAGTGCGGGGACCGAGCACGTCAACAGAGAGAAAAAGGATAGCACATCAGATTATTTTCGATTGACGAGACCTTCCCATTCCGCACATCGTAGCGGAGAATGATGCAGCGAAGCGATACTCGGAGATTTCTTTCTCGTACGAATTAATTACAGCTTAATCTTGACCTGCGAATTGGAGAAAATTCCATCTCGTGGGGATGCTCTCCGCGTCGGAAAGCTCACTCGTCTTTCTTGTTGTTCGCGTGCTCGTCGCTCACCGCTATCCATGGCAGAGACTCAGCTCTCGATGTCGGACGAGACTCAAGGGGAGAGGTCAAGCAATTCGTCGTCGATATTGTTGTCTCATCATAGGGTTAATGGGGGTGAAGTCCATGAAAGGAGTGTTGCTCACGTTTCGTCATGCTCCGATATTTCTCTCGACCGAACTCGTTTGTGGACGCTTGAATGGAACGGAATACTCGACTCAAGGGAAGCAGAACTCTCGGCTTTAACGATTCACGACGCGACGGCGACCATCTCAAGCACTCGAACGAAGACCGACCGGGAAGCCAATAAACGGTTATCCATTGTAGACGCCGGGCGCCCTGATTAATGTTCTAACGTTTTTGTGAAGTTGCGGTCCACTAGCGATGGCACCTCTCAATTTCCACTCCCCGAATATCGCCGACCCTATTAGGCGGATTTCCATGGGCTGCATCGCTCGCCGCTGGTCCTTTACCACGGATCGATTTCATCCTAGAAGTCGTCGCTGAATGTTTGAGTCTTTCTTCCTGACCGAATTTTCGGTGACTCTATCAAATGATATTTGAACTTGATCATGAAACTCGGTGCAGTCGTTCGCTCACGGTCGATTTCCGATGGGGAGGCAGACCGGGCTTTTTAAGTGACAGTGTTTCAAGTGAGTATATCGTTGTCATTAGCTGTTTTTTCTTCGTTCCGTTGATGTGTATATTGGATTCGTGGCATCGATGAGCTCGTCAATCAATTAATGGTGATTGGTACAAATGGGCTTGGCCGCCTCCGATGTTCTGCCTGCCTCGAATTAGTAAGTGACTGAGCAGCACAATGGCCGATCACCATCGGCATTACCACCACGACCACTGCGACAACAACAACAACAACAACAACGATTACCAAGTCCGCTTCCACCACCGCGAAGAGGCTGGCAGTCCAACATAGTAGTTCCCAAATAGCCAACGGAGAGGAAGGATAGGGCGAACGATCATTTTGGACTGCATATCCTGCCAGGATCTGGTCGAATCGTGAGGACCGGAGGTGGAGGCGCGAGAGCCCAATCTCCGGATCCGGTTCCCGGGGTTGAATACTCCGCCGAAGAGAAGCGATCTTTGGAAGATACCCGGGACCCGAATGGTATGGAACCGCTGTCGGTTTTGTGGCATATAGAATGTTAGAAACGTCTCGCGGGAACAATTATTAGCGGCCAACGGCGGAGCCGATTCGACCTCGATCTCGACTGATTGAGACACAATCACGGACGCTCATTGCTAAGTTTGACAAGTGCTTGATAGCCGCCCTCTTCTCTGTTCAGGCTGCAATCTACCACAGCAGTATTATCGGGACGAAGAGCACGATCCAATTGATTCATTCTCCGGCCCGGAATACCGCTGGCAATCGTTCCGAGCGTCCTTAACATTTTTTCTTTGATTCGTCGTATCGGTGACTATAGGTCTTCAATGGAAGATTTCGAGTGCGTCCCGAATCTTATCATACCATCAGTGTTCGTCCTCGACTAGGAGACCCCCACCGAGATGCTCGCAGAGGTCATTAAGCTGAAATTCTGGCCATGGCCGCCGGGCTGGGGCCCGCGAATGTTCCCGTTCATCTTTCTCATCCTTCGGAGTCGGAAGGATCGAGCCTAGCTGAGATGTGAGCCCATGGGCTCCGAACTCTTGAGTTCCGGTGAGACGTGCAATCAATTATCCAATCTCCATCATCGACTTTCTCCTCGCGAGATCCATTCAGTTCCGAAGGGTTCAAAGTGTTAAATTGGGACGTGGACGACGCGAACTGGATAAGGGCTGATAGGCAAATGTCCGGTCGTTTTTCATTAAGCCCCGGACGAAAGCGGCTCGTTTTCCCCTCTCGGCACAAATCCTACTTTGGATGACCGGTGCCTGAATGACTGACTGACTGACTGACTGACTGACTGACTGACTGACTGACTGACTGACTGACTGACTGACCGACCGACTAACTGACTGAGCTTCCTGAGTGTGCAGGGTTTGCGAGGTTTTGCAACGCCGGCAATAGCATCCAATAGAATCCACCCCTGAGGGTAGTTGTCCCCAGCAAAAAGTTGAGTTGCAACCTCCTGAGTTGGAGTCTCGTTTCGGAGTGGAAGGGTTTTAATTAAACGCATCCTTTCATTTGATTTCGACCCAGGACAACACCGCCCTGCAGGACGAGGACCGTGGCGGCAGGAGACCCAGGAAGATGCGTAGAATTAACTAAGTGTTTCATTGGAATCCGATACATATCTTCGCAGCACGGAGAAGAACGGGGCTGTTCCGGGCGGGCCGGACTCGGGGAGCCGAGCGACTGCAGGGCAAGAGGACGAACGGTCAGGCAGGCAGGCGAGCGGGCGGCGCGGGTCCATCAGAACTATGATGGGAACGCAGGCGGATGCGGGAGACGATCGGAGGGCAACCAGGCGCACCGATCTCGGAGCGGAATTCGGAGTGAGTTGGGGGCAATCAGAGAGGAAGGAGATTTCGCGAAGACTTGTGGAATGGAGGTGGGTCTTCCGAAGAGTCTGTTAGGTAACTATTTGCAATAAAGAATGGCAAGGGATTTTTTACCTCCCGAGTCCGTTCAGGGGTCTGGAATGCCGATTCCAGTGCGATCGGGCCCAGTGTTGCCTACACCGCGCATCGACAGACTATCCGCTTCTCGGGGCTCTCGATTCGAGTACAAATCGTTGCTGAGCGTAATCTCGGAATTCGGGAGAAGAATTCCATGGCTCTTATGCCGGGGGAACTTCGGCGCCTTTTCACCTCGCAGCGGAGCGACCGAGTCGCGGAGCTTCCGCTGAACGATCTGGGATGGATCGATAGAAAAATAATCGATATAAATTATAATCGAACGAGGTGCACCCAATAAGCGGCTCAAAAGCTCTGAGCCGCTTGAGTGAGAGTCAGAAAGAGTCGAGCAATGTGGCTCACTCGAACAGCGAGCGCAACTGCGAGACAAGCTCCAGAGATTGTGGTGAAAGACGTCAGAGCGGAAAACGGAATAGCGGACGCGCATCAATTAGTGTTGGCGAGACGAACCGGCGTCAGGAAAGATACGCGGCCAGAGGCTTAGATCGGGACGAGAAGAAAGAAAGATGCCTGCTCGCCTATCTATCAAAGGTTTTACAGGCTCAACTCCGGAGCTGTGACAGGTGTACATCAACAATCATAACACAGGTGGTCAGTCCCCGCTGATTCTCTTGATTTCAAAGCTCAATGAGAAGTTTCTCGGGTGTCCGTAACTATTCTTCACTATACGGCCTCAGACGCGTTGTCTTCTTTTGATTTGCCGGCTTCAAGGTGCCTTCGGGTTGAGCTCAGACGATCAGGAGAAAATTCGAGAAGGATTCCAGACTTTTTGAACACCAATTGCACCGAACAACGGTAGTCGAATCAGATCTTGCCACACCTATCGAGTACGTTCCGACCGAATTCATATGAAACTACCTATTGATTTGGGAAATTTAATTCATCAACCCATTCAGGACTCGAAAAATGCCTGTCAAATACCAGATGCCGAATCGCTAAGAATATGACGCAGGCGCGAAATCGCTTGTCTAATATTAAAAGTTTCCGCATCCGGAACTCGAATAGATCGATGAGGCTTCTGTCCTCGGCTGTGGGCGAGGGACGACGTGCGTGTAAAACACGCGAGACTGATGCCACCCAGAGAACGCTTGCCTCACCACTAAATGACATGTCGTCATTGTCATAATACATCCTCCCAGACCCGTTTTCCGACTGCTTGGACGGCCGACCGGCTCCACTGATGTCCTTAAACAAGTTTAATTGAAGATCATCGTTCTAAGCTTCCGGTGACTGCTAATTGACTGCCGGCTGAGCTGACTGGTTGGGGGCGTCGCTGAAGTGTCTTCTGCACTAGACTCGACGGGTAGATGGCAGTCGGGCAAGGGGGAGGGGGTCATTCTTGCAAGCTCGTTCCACCCGTCGGCGTCGCCCAGTTTTCGGTTGGGGACGCTCTGCCAACCCAACAAAGAAACTGGATGGATGGATCGTTGATTGCGTGCGAATTAATTGACGCTAAGCGTTTCGAACCACCATGGAGAACTTGCCTCTGTACGCTGCCATTTTTACCAGGGAGACTACACCGACGATTACATGACGATGGAGGGTCAAGATCGCAAAGGTTTATTTCAGCGGTGTATTGGTAGCTTCTCAGATCTTTTAATTCGTCATTTGGGCCAGAGGAGGGAGAAACCCACACTTTTTCAGCTCGACTGGCTCACTCAACCAAAAGACGAACGATATAGACCAAGCGGATTCGTGGAGCGTGGGTTCCGCTCCCAATAGCTCAAGCCGACGGGAAAACTCGGAAATAGAGTAGAAGACCCTCAGTCTTCGAAAATCGTTTTTTCCAGCGTCTCCTAGAACAGACTGGAAATCGAGCGAAAAAAGAGGGGAAAGTGAAACGGTGATATCTGATTGAGCTCAGTTTCGGGAAGAATCACTTATTCGAGCGATCTCTCCGTCATACGGGTCCCGACTGCTGCATCGAGTGCCCTCCTTCCCCACCTCGATAGTTCTCATCAAGCCGCGGACTCATTGAGACAAGGAATTCGGCCTTCGTTCCCGAGCTCTCCTCCAGTGGGGAGTCAGTTCAGCAGGTCTGATGTAACAATTTCTACGACTCGATCCCAACCGACCATTCTCGCGCTTTAAGTCCTGTGAGAGGTTGCAAACCATGCATATTCATGTTCTCTGAAACGTCGAGCGTCTGAGCTAACTACCTAGGTGCGACGTGTGGAATCCGCTCGAATCCAGGAATATTTTCTACCTCGCCAGATGATCGGTTTGAATCTCGCAGGGAAACGGCTCGCTACCTCTTGCTCCTGATCGGGATCGAGGGAGCTAACTAAGGCAACGACGGCGGCACGCTGGCGGAATCGGCGCTCTGAGGGCATCCGACACCGTCCTGACATGGAGGGACTCGACTCGTCTCGCACATAGGTAGCTTTCTCGCAGAGAATCGAAGTCCTACGATTAAGGACTCGGGGCGTGATTCGATCATGGCAAGCTCTATCATGCGCGGAAGCCCTCGGTTCGACAGCCGTCGATCGCATCGGAATCCGTCATCGGCTCCTCAACGAATCACAATTCGTCAGGAGAATTTTGATGTCCGATGATAGAATGTGGAGTCCACCGAATTTAGTCGACATACCGAACTTCCGAATCCAAAAAAACTCATCGGCAACTAGAACCTATCGATCGCGGAAATATTCAACATTCTTCGAAGTGAATATTCATCAATGTATTCGACGGAGTATTCAAGCTATGAGCTCCTCGAGAGTGTTGCCTGCGCAATTTCCCGAAATCACCCGTCTGACACTTTGAGATGTTCATCTCAGGGTTTTCCGTCCTGGCAGCGGGTCACAAAGCCTAGCATGATCAACGTAGCAGGTAAGCTATCAGCTGCTGCCGCTGGTGCTCTGGCTGTTAGTAGGTTCCTCGACCGATCGGCCTGGCCGACGGCCTGTGGGTCGGATGTGGCCGCCACGGAACAAGTCGCAGCCACAGCGCCGAACAGACCGGTGTCGCCGCCGCTGCCACGATTTGGCTCCTCCCTCGTCTCCCGGCGCAAACGGAAGACCGCCCCCGTCAAAGTTACGCGAGCGCTTGCTCCACTCTCAAGCTAACACTTGAAACGGCAAACGAAACTCTACACTACGGCACCATGAGATTCCCTCCTCACATTGACCGTAAGGACGGACCAACGGACGGACAGACGGACCAACCAACCGACCAGTCGACGGACTTACGGACCGCTCCGCGTTAGAAAGTCATTGAGCAACGTCTGAACTGTCGTCTTGTCGACTGCAGTCGACGGCATCATCCGAGACATCGGATGCAGTTACCTTCGATTCCTATGTTGGTATTTGCGGCGGTCCCTACGTCAAGGAACTCCAAGCTCTCCATCGTCGGATCCGAACGTCGGGTCGAGCTTCGAGGAGCGTGTCGGGTGCGAGGAAACCCCTGGAGCCGCCCCCGGCGAATTTTACCTTCTGTCCGAGGACGGACTGAGCGTCCGGAATTCATTCGATACAATCGATCGTGCGTCGTGCGCATGTGAATCTCCTCTAAAGTTCACGAAACCAGGAATAAGTCCACCTAGGCACTTCAGAAGTCCACTCGGAAATGAGTCACTTCTCAATATAATTATTATTATTACTATGGCGTTTGCGACGTCGTGTGCGGAATCCTCCGAATTACGTATCCGTGAGCATACACGCTAGCGGGGACGTCTTCGTCCGCCGGAACCTTGGATGCTCTCCAATCGCTCTCGTGTTTCTCATAGCGTCGAGGACGGGGTGGCTGGCATGATCGTCGATCCGAAGAATCGTCCGCAAGGCTTCTTGGCAAGGCTCTGTTGCCCCTGTCAAGGCTGCCATCGGTGTTCACTCCGAGTACTGTAAGAGATCGCCACTCACTCACTTGGCATTCTAGTAATCAAGAGCTGGGCCCAGAGAATCGTAACAGCATGCAGCGACCACTGTCTGACCCGAGTCCTGATTCGGCGCATTAGATTCCTAATGGAATCGCAGAATATTTTACGTTGCTGGGAAGGATAAGCAATGATCAACTTTTTCGAATTCTCGGGCTCAGAGGGTATCAGAATTTCCCGCCGTCCCTCCGTATGCTGTGCGTTCGAAGATCTGCGAGCAGTCGGACGAGCGCGCCGCGCGTGTGACTCTACGGCTGCGTTTCGATCTGGACGCGGCGTTTGATGCGCTTCGACAAGAGAATCCTTATCGGTGAAGAGCAAAAATCATTATCTCGTTCGAGCAGAGACTGGAGCTGAGAATCGACGCAGCAGAGAAAAACTCGCTGTCGAACACACATCCATTTCGTTGCAGAACATTTTCTTTCAATTGTTCGAGCCCTCGGCGAAACGGCCGCGCATCGATCCACCCTGTCCGAAAGCCAGAGTTGTGGAGAGACTTCTACGAGGGTGTTTGCGCGTGCGCTTCTAAATCCCGCCTCCGACTCGGCCCTGTCGTTGGGTTATGTTGTCGGCGCCGTACTCGTGGAACCAGTGGTGAAACCAGTGGTGGTGGTGGTGCTAGTGGTGCTTGTTGTGCTAAAAAGAGACGGATGAAAGCGTGCACGCGCTCCGCACTGTCCAAACCATCGGCGCATGGGTGACACGACGAAAAAAAAATAGCAACTGCCGGTGTCGCGAAATTATCGCGGCGAAAAAAAGAAACACCAACACCGTGTTCGTCAAAGATGACGGTGGAGACGGCAATTAGTGCTGCAGTCGTCATCGTGTGATTATCCCACCCATCGATTGGTCGGGTAATCGATCCCGACCTATCGATCGACGAAAGGATCCCCACCAGAGAAGACATCGGTGACGGCTCTGGAAATTCTTAAGCTCGGACGAACACGGAGGAAACCGTCCCCCGGTGGACTGTAGGGACTCCGGATGTTCCTGGATCGATGGACACGTGAAAAAACTCCTGGTGAACTGTGCTTGCTCCGTCTGTCATCTTAGAGTTCGGCGCTGCGCGATCTCTGAGCCTTTCCAAAGCAAGCAGGTCTCGGAAATTGGATTGAACGCCCCGTGTATACCTGTTTGATTCATTCGACAAGTGGCGACAGAAGGTACTTCCGCTGTGGGAGCCTTCTGAAAGTGTGGCCGAAGAGCTTGTTGCTGAAATCGGGACTCGAGTGACGTCAGGATAGATTCGACGGCGATTTTCGAATCGGGGGCCTCGGACTTGGCCAGGTCCCCGTTGGCACCCTCGGAGTCGCCTCCGAGCCACCATCCACTTGTGGGCGGAGGCGGTGGAGGGATCAATCACTTATGGCAACCCCATCTCGCTGAGATTGAGCAATCAATAATGACTTCGTGGCACGAGCATAGATACGCCTCACCTCCGAAGTCGCCAACGCCTCATTTCATCGTCGACATCCTGGGTCTGAAGAACAACAGCAATGGCCGGAACTTTTGTCCGTCACCATCGACGCAAGATGCGACGGTTCTACTTAACTCACGACCGTTGAACCTCGCTTACGAAGCCGACACATCGCGGTCTCCGACCTGTTCCCCCCTGAGGACAACTCCCTCCCACGCTCATGCTTTCCTCAATGGGAAAAACTCCGCTTCGCCAGCTCACATGGCCACTAGGAACCTCAATTTTGACGACGAGAAAGGTTGGTTGCGAATATCTAAATCATCTTTAGCGGCCTCGAGAAAATTTCGCTTCGGGAAATTCGGATATCGTCGAAATAGTCTGAAGAATCCGGAAGTGCTCTGAATAGCTAGAGTTTCGAGATATCGCGTATGAAATCTTCAGGAGCAAATCGTTCCTCCCGCGGGTCTCGGGTCGGCAACCGGGAGCGGGACTATTTTTTCGTCCTGAGTTTGTGACATCTGAGTTTTACCATGCCCGAGCAAAAATTTCCCCCTGACATCGGTAGTAAGTCCACGATTGCGACGACAGCCGGTCCGAGGTGGAAGAAGAAGCTCATTCCGATAAGTCAGAAGCGATCAAAGTTCGTCCAGAGACATTGCTCCTCATGGTACTCCTCCTCCAGAGGTCATTATTCGTCCCTCCACATGGTTCGCTCCCGACCAACTTTTTCAGGAAGTTTCGACTGCCCGTTCCTGCGATGCTCAAAATCTGCATCGGACTGGATTTGCCAGCCCGTTCCGTTGGGCTCGTGGGCCCTTCTGACGAGTGTCCAAAGGCTTTCAAAATGCTCTGCGCCTTCACTAGGTGGTTGTTAGACGTTTGTTTACGTCAATGCTCTCGTTTCGGCAGGGTCGACTGGGAAAACAATCTAGTTCCCTTCTTTCCATCAGAATCTCGCTCGACAGGAAAGGATGAATTTTCCAGACGAATCATTCCGATGTTTTCTTGGCCTTAGCCATCGTACTAATTGTTATCATGGCTATTTCGGAATGAGTCGAGATCGAGATCGGGCGTAGGAAATGTCCGACTCGCACCTGCGTGTCCCCCATGAGAGATCAGGATAGGGCCGAATATCAGGGAAGTCGGAAGTTTTCATACTCATCCAGTTAGTCGCTCTGAAAGCGCGAAAGAAAACACTGACGGTTGCTGTATCCTCATGAGCCGTCAGGTCAGAAGTTGTTCCGGTAGCGGAATCACGAACAGCCGCGAGCCACCAAAACCATTTCGGTAAAGATCATTTGCTCCATCCGAACGAAAGAAGAAAACTTGTTAGCGGTGAAGCGATACGGGAAGCGCGTGGATTGTTCCGTAGCGAGAACACATCTCTCAGCAGAATCAAAACAAAAGAGAAGAAAGGATCACCTACATCGACGGGACCGAGCTAATTTCGAATTTTAATTTCACGCCGAGCTTTGCGGATTGTTCGACCGGTGCGAAACTAATCTTCGGAAGTCGCTTTCGTATGCCATTCGCTATGGATAGAGGTCAGGGGCCGCTCTCGATTTTTGAGAATACACGATATGTATGTCGACTTGAGGACTCTTCTCTGCTTCTGATCTCGAGACGTTGGCGTCGGCGCGTAGGAGAACACGATCCCGATCCTCCGATGGGTCGAAATGATTCGATAATCCGAAAAGGGATAAGCGTCTACAATCAGCTGCCGGAACAGCGATCAAGCTTTTAGCTGGCGCTATCGGAGCTCGAACGAGCTCATTCAATTGAGTGAAGGAGCTTTGAGGCCCTTCCACTCCGTCAGCTTCTCGGTGTTGAGCACGAATTGGCTAAAGTGTGAAGTCGGTATTGTTTTTGCCCCTTTTTCTTCACCTTCGAGGAGCGATCAGGGAGAAAAACGATAGGACGCAGAGGATGACGAGGCCCAAGATCGTGAGCCGCTGATGCCGATGATTTCTCTAATAGAATACGGACATTGCTAGCCCATAAGCCGCCAACGAGCTTCGTTACGTCACGATACTTATCGTCGGTTTTTTCGTTTCTCTCGCGATGAGTCAAACCACTCATGGCAGCACTTGAGAATTGTGCGCTCGGATCGTCGTCGCCATCATCACGGACCCAATTAAAGTCCAGACTTCCCTTTTGAAGCCTCTCGACGATATGTGGGGCTTCGGAGCAGCGAACACCGTCCGTTCGAAGTTATGAACTTATTGAGAAGAACAAGATCACTACGACCCGCAGCTCCGGACCATGAAGAAGACTCCCGGTGCTTCTCACCGCGCTCCTCTCTCCCTCCGTCTCCCTTCCTGTTAGGGGGATGAATACCTGTATTCATTGATGTAAGGCTGCTCCGAGTCGGGGGCAACATTGTAGCTAACCGTCTGATGAATAGGCTCGATTCATGAGGAGTCGAGGTTTCGAAGCAGTGTTTCTCGGGTCGAACTGGATTCCGAGACCAAATCGTACTATCAATTCTAGAAATCTCTTGCCGTAATTCCCACAAGAGAGAGAGGATCTCGCGACCACAAAAGCTTCTGAAGCTTCCTTTTATACTTCGAGGAGTTCGTTTACGGATTGCGATGACTCATCGGACCGTCTGATTGGTCCTCGATTGACTCACCGATTAATCGCTATGAACATGTACATGATTTTCCTGGGGTCGAAATTCGAATAGAAATTCGATTCATTGACTACGCGAGGGCAAACAGGGATGTAGGCCAACCACAATTTCCAGCCGTCAATTTCGTTCGAATGAGACTCTCGAGAGGTGTAATTGTTGGGAGAGCTTGGTGTCAGTCAGCTCTTCAAGATGAGCTCACAGGATTCCTCGTCAACGTCCTCGTTGTTCGTAATTGCTAAATTGCTCGACCCATTGACTGAGGTGTGCTGTCTTAGCCAGATTTAATTACCCTTGTCAGTCGACTCAAGTCGACCCTTCGGATAGCGTCAATCCTCCAATGTTCGTGACAGACGTCGAAAGCTGCGAGCCACCGACGACGAAAGTCCAGACTTCCCCCTGGCCGACTCAATTGGAGGTGACTGTCTCGATAAGAACACCTTGGACCCTGGCGGCGTGCGTCAAGGGTTTCCTCCATCAGAGTCGAAAGAGCGACAGACAACCAGCATTTTTATTTGTCCGGAATCCGCCCCGAATGCTCAAATTCACCGGTTACAAAGCAACTCTCATGAATATTCGCCAGCGATTGAGGCTGGATCCACACCGTAGAATAGAACAAATCGGGAATGGCTTGAGCCCCGGCTGGATCGCGGGAGCGAACGATATGGCCGAAATCCCGGGTTCGGTTTCTCCCGTTTCGCTCATCCATCGTATTACGTGTCCGTCGAACGGTTAAACCTTCGATCGGTGGATCCGCGTCGTCGGTCGTTGTGAACTTCTGCTCGAGCGGAGCGTCGGATCTCCGTGAACGATAAATCATCGCCGTTCAGAAATTCAATATCCGAAGGAAAAGTTGAAAGGTTAGCGAATTCGTCCGTCGGAGGGCCGCTCTTGACGTGTTTGCTTTTCCTTCATCCCGGAGAGAGCGCAATCGTACCTGTGTCGTACAGAATTTTCGGCCAAGTGCAAAACTAATTAAGCTTCTGTGGGAGCGCGAATTCGGTGGCGGTACCGTAAAGACGATCGTGAGCTATAGACAGACATGAGCGCGAATATCTCCGATGGAAAACATTCCACCGAAGAAGATGATGCTAATAAACAGGATGAGAGAAAAAGTGGGGTGATGGGTAGGGCGCGCGTCTCGGCTTCGTTGCCTCGAACGACTAGATACCTCGTCGTAAATGTGTGATGGGGATTTTATAGCTGGTTGCGAATTCGGCTGGTTCCTCTCGCATTTTGTCAAGTTCGACGCTTCTTCTTCGCTGTGAGGTAAACGAAGTCAGCGAGAGAAGATCGGTCGGACAAAAGCACTCCGAGGCTACTGACTCACTGGACCGCTGACCATCCTGTTAGGATTATTTGCAAAATAAATCTGAATTTCCTACATAGTTTGGTCTCCACTGGCGACTCAGTTTAGTCTCAGGGACCGGCACCACCACCTCCAAGTGCCCAGAGACCGACGAGGCGACCGTGGGGAGCGAAGGCGATGGCAGCGATCGGAGATAGGGCACTTAAGTCGAGATCCATCTATTTCCACTGAGAATCGAGAGAGGAAGCGTCCAGAGCGACGATGGCCGCGACATCGGCAGTCATAACTTTCCTGCTTCTCCACCTGCGATATGGACGCCCACCGCCGCGACCCGTGCCCGACGCAGTGGATGACGGACGGACTGACTGTCGGTCTTACTGACTGACCACGGGGCAGAGTAGGCAAGAACAATGGCTGGGTCTTTGTCCACCAGCTCAAACTTTCGAACCATTGGCAGAGAGACCCATTCCATGGGCTCCGTGGAAATGCATCCGAAGACTTTTGAATGGATTGTGGATTTCATATTATAAATCATCGAGTCAGCCGCACTCCCCGGGAAAGGGAATTCACTCCAACAGAATGTTGGGAGAGGACAAGTCTAATTTTGAAGGCGCCTTCCATGCTCAACTCCTCACCGTGAGCGAGCTCCTTCTCGAGAAATATGGTTCTTAGTGTTGAGCCCGAGTCGGGAGAATCGAATCCAGCCCCGTGAACAGGAGCAAACAGAAGCTCGGAATGATATCATAATCAGAATCAGCGGGCTTTGATTGAGGGTAGGCATCGATTTCACGGCGCACCTGACGGTCGTCGTCGCATCGTGGTCGATGGACGTTCAATCTGCATAGAAATCCCACTATCTGATTGCCGCAGTTGACACACGAACCGATGCTGCGTACTTTCTAACTCGCTCGATCTGAAGTCGTCGACTCTCCTCAATACGGGAGTCATTAAATCGCTCGATCAGGAGTCACCCGTACAAAAGTGGGCTTGTGTACAGGTAATTCCTGCTCATGAAATCAGATACGACGGATCCGACCCGCTCCATCTAGTTCGCATCGGGAAAACGAACTGAACGCGGGAGGCGGTGATGACTTCCTTATTTGATCGTCTGACGAGAGTATGTGGTCAACTTCGACTGAAATGTTCTGGCGATTGTTCACAATCTGATCGAGCGGATCATCCGGGACGGAACTTCCAACCTGCCGTCAATCGACAATCCGAGTATGCAGAGATATCGAGGAGACTGAGAGAATTCGTCCGATCGCATTTTCGGCTCGAATGTCTCCTATCAATCAAGAATGGATTGGGGTCGCAATGTTTTTCTTCCATTCGAGACTCGATGACACTGAATTTGCCGTCCGAAGCGAACGAGCTCGTCGAGTACACACGAGAAGGCTAATAGAGCGATCGATTGGCAGAGAATCGATCGAGTCCCCGACAGACTTGCCCATAGCTCCATCGAATAATCTCGAAATGACTTAATTTCTCTCTGAGCAGATATGCATCCGACTGCTACCCCCTCAATCAACCCGCTCGGGCGTCCTTTCCATTTCCATGTCCGCTTTTGTTGATCACTCAATTAATATTCACCGACCGACCGAGCCTTGGATCGTCGGTTTGACAGCCCGAATACTTGGATAAATGAGACGCAAAACGAGTACGATCGGTGCTTCCGGTAATTCCTGCATGCATTGCTTGAAATTCGGAGGGCCCGGCGGATATCACAATGTAACTCGACAGAGCTTCGTACAATCTCGGCCTCTCATGAAGCCTTTGTTGTAGGACAAGCGATTCATACGCACAGGGGAGAGACATAAGCGACATATTCAGAGCAGGCTAAGCAGTACTAATACCCGGCTGGCTGAGTGATCGCTCAATCGCTGATTCGAAGCCGTATTCGGTCGTCGTGTTGCTTGAGCTGCTCCCAATTACTCGAGGCTAAAGAGGTCCCCGTTGAGTGCGCTCGTCAACTGCACGGATGAATGAATGCGCAGAGAGCTCCGGAAACCCCCACACGTACTTCGATTCCGGAGACGACGAGGAATCCAGGAATAATCGACTCGATAATCGACGACCGCGATGGTTTTCAGATCCCCACCGAGTGGAGTCATCGGGAGAAATCTACGAAAATAATGTTCCTGTTGGAAAGTTGCTCGCGTCTACTCGTTCGCCTCCGACTCGCCTTTCGCCGTTTTGATGCTTCAATGCTCAGTTGACTGACTGTTGACTTGATGCTGGGCTGGCGCGTTGGCTGACCGGCTGGTTCCGGCCTTGTAGGGTTTCATGGTTTGGAGCGGAGTCGCAAACATGTCACCGAGCGCGATATGGAGGCGACCGAGTGGAAGATTATTTGCTTTCGATACGCCCGCAGCCAGAAGGCAGATGGGTAGAAAGAACATCTCGTCATAGTCGTCACCATCATCGTCGTCGTCGTTTCTCTCGTCACCATTCCTGCTGTTCACTCATTCACTGCTCCGCTAACTCAGTTCACATCGCACGCATCAAAATCCCTGCGGAAATATCCCTCATGATCTTCGTGATCTCAATCACTTCTTGCGAGAGCGCCCTCATTATGCTCGAATTCCGCGATGCTGATAACGCTCTCGATTCAGAATTCAGACGCACGCTTCGGAGTCAACCTCGCTTTATCGGAATGGTCGCCAGGCTCGTAACCTCATCGTTTTCGTTTTGAGCCATTTCAAGTGCGGTGTCGATCAGATCATGCAACCGGTGGATGGTCTGATTCCTTTTCCTCCTCCATTCTTGATCCCACTCGGCATCGGATCCGATGGTTTTGAGCCTTCCCTCCAACCCCCTCCCCCTTCTGATGGGGCTCCGCCAGTCTCCGGAGTTCTTCACTACTGTTGCTCCCTCGCGCTATATATGTACCTATGCCGCCAGACCGCCGTCTTCTCAGACCGTTTGACGCCGCTCCTCGGCATGCTGCACGATTTGTTGCTGCTGTTTTTCCTCCATATTCTGCCATTGTCCGTTAGGTCGTCGTTTCCATTAGGTCCCATAGATACTATCTTGCGAATCATCTCGTCTCTCGAGAACACGAGCCCGTCGGTCTCTTTAGTCGGTAATCGTCGCTCACCATTATTGAGTACGATTACAAATCTGAGTCATTAGTCATTTGTGTGTGTTCGTGTGTGTGTGTGTACTTGGGGGAGCTGCGAATAGCCGAATGTACTCAGCTTCATCATCGTGTTCTCATCAT
The DNA here is from genome assembly GCF_000255335.2 of Galendromus occidentalis. NCBI lineage: Eukaryota > Metazoa > Arthropoda > Arachnida > Mesostigmata > Phytoseiidae > Galendromus > Galendromus occidentalis. Next base: position 245,220 of record NW_003805516.1, on the reverse strand, counting down.
ATTGCTTCGCCGATCTCTTCCCCAAGGCAAACCTGTCGTTCGTTCGTTCATTCGCTCGCTCGATCACTCGTGTGCTTGTGTATCGCGCAATCGATGTGATGCCGTTGCGGTGCGTTTTCGATGAAGATTCACTGTCGATGTCCTCCACTCACTTACCGAGCACCACAATTGCCGATGAGCAGTCCGACTCTATGTGTGTATACACCTATACACATTGCTCGTCGTTCTTATTGGCGGATCCCTATGCTGGGTTGCCCGCGACAGTCCTCAGTCGGACAACAGCCTACAGACCGATAACGCGTCGTGCTAATGCGGGCAGTGATGAATGCGATCGAGATTCCGCTCGATATTGAAGGGAATCGTTGGATCTCCATCGCCAAATCGCTTGTTGCGAACTCGAGAAGTCGTCCTCAGCATCCGAAGTCGACCGCTCGACTAACTGGCAGCTCGGCAGGGCGGTCGGTTAGTTGTTGAAGAACGGCTGACTCGGAGCTTCGAAGTGACGTTCCACGCCGCTCACAGCTGTCCATTTTGACGAGATGCAAAACTTGCTATGATATTTGACGAGCCGTGAAATTGGCCCAGCGACGGTCGCTTAGCTCAACCAGCCTGATTTTGCTGGCTCGTCCGACCGTCCGTCAACTCGCTCTCTCGGTAGCTCTCTCTTTCCTGGTGTCGATACCCGTATTGCACCGGCCCTGAGGCGAAAACCGACAAACAAGACCGGAGGGATCTGGGGAAAACGACCAGGAAAACGAGTGGGTGTAACTCGCTGAGGAAGAGGCACCTATCAACGACCTGGGAGCTCGAGGCTGATTGATCACTCGCTCGATTGACTAACTGACCAGTCGACCAACAGTCTGTGGACGGCCTGGGGGCGACAAGAGGGGATCGTGGCGCTGCGGAAAACTCACCGGAGCTCAAGGGAGCATCCGACAACTCGAGTTAACCAACTTCAGACATTTGCGGGACGGACATGAGTGTCTGTCGCGGACTCGGTTTGCGGACGGGGACGTGCTCACAACTGCTCCGGAAAGCAATCTAGCTTTCCAGGGATCCGACGAAAATTTATACTCTCACGATTCATGAGCACGCCGAGGAGAATCGATCGCGCGATCGATTCCCGTTCCATAATCGACTGCGATCCATCCGAGAAACTCCAGTGTGAAAGGGTGAACAACGATGAAAACCGCGATTCCGTCGGAGGCAAGGCTTCCTTACTATATACGAGACGAGGGAGGCTCGGAGTCGCGCCTTCTTTCAGTTCGCGATTGCTTCCCAGCTTTGCAGTTCCTTTCTTTGGCTCCCTTCGTGTTCTTTCTCCTCCAGCAAATAAGTAGGAGCAGCGCGTAAAGCGGATTTACAGAGATGAACGCCTGTTGTTGTTGCGGTGGTCGAAACTCGGTTTCCCTCAACTTTCAAAAGAGACAGACCATCGAGAGCTGTAGCCAACTTGCTCGGCTGGCTGAGCGAAGTGGTGGGAGCGGCGTCGAAGGTAAGCTACAAAGGGGGCAAAGTAGGAAGAAAGCGCGCGAAAGTCGAGGAGCGGCAAGCCACAGGGACGACGACGGAGGAGGGTGGGAACTGGAGGGACAATTGCCTCCTTCCGATTCAATATTTCCGCTACAGGAGCCGCGGAGCAGGAAAAAACACTTACTTATGATATTACTAGCAAATCCTTCCTCTCTGCATCCTTCCCTGCGTTTTGATGCTGTGGCTGCGCTGTGTATGTATGTTCGTGTATTTGGCTGTCTGCCGGTCTGTCTGTAAGTCGGAAGCTCGGTCTGTGTTTGTTCGCCTTCGTGAGGCTCCGGTTCAGTTGCGTGGAAACCTCAAAAGCGAGGACCGAGCCAAGCATCTCGGGCCAAATATGAGAGGAGCTCTAGTGGCTGTTGTTTGGTCCCTCGCTATTGTTTTGATAAAAACGAGCGTAGGAGAAAAATTTCGAACGAATTTCCAGCCTGCGGGCAACCCTGATCCCGGGCAGTCCCGTGGTGATGCCTCGATCCGATGTATCGGTTCTCTCGCCGTTTTTCTCCTTCGCAATTCTTCGCCCGTCTTCTTCTCCCCTCTAATATCCCCTCTCCCGTGTCTTCCTCTCTCGATCATATCATCTTGATGGGAAAGCCGTTGTCGTCGTCGATGTTAACTCTATTTCTTGCAACGACCTCTATCGAACGGCGGCGGCAGGAGGAGACTTAAAATCAATCAAACTTCTCGAACGGAAAAACATCTTTCCTCGGCTCTGAAGTTTTTTTATATCGTTCCCCCCGACTGCCGCTGCTGCTGGCCACGATAACCGGGTAAGAATAGGAAGAAAAACAGCGGGCGGCTCAGACCACTCAGCATTGATACAAAAAATGATATCGATTCTTGGCTGTACCCGCTACGGCCATCCGTTTGTCTCAGCATCTCTAGCTGCTCTCTCACAAACACGCATCGCATATATATCTGTATCCTCATAAAAATGAGACGAAGACGTACATCAAACAAGAGCCGGGTAGCTCCGTGGTGTGATTAGGGGGAAGGTTTTCGTCGGCCTTGATTGGCGCTATCGGAGAGTCATTCATGGTCATTTGGAATCCGTTCAAAACTCTGAATGGATCTATCGACCCATCACTTTATTCTGAGTCCGAAAGTCCGGCGATTCCTCGACGTGAGCGCTCTTTCGAGAGCGTGACTGCGGACCTTTTTCTGGGACATCGGGCGACTTCGTTCGTTGTTTGCCCGATGTTTCATCTCGTGAATTCACGCCTTCCTCGTGCCGAGGAGTGAGACTCTCGAGCTTTCGTGAGCTCTCATGAACGCTCCGACGTGGAGTCTGAGGCTGGCAGTGTTGAAGTGGGGTCCGCCCTTGTGTGTTGATAGCGGACGTTTCTTCTTTCTTCGCTCCGATGTCACTAATATTTCACCGCCGTCAGAGTGGCTCATTATCAATATATTAACGAAAAGACGACCGACGATCTAACGAACAATTAGGCTTTCGTCGGTCGCTTCGATGGACGGCTGGTCGAGCGAGAGCTATCGGGACTTGAGGGAATAGCAGCGGAGTATTGAAGTTTGCTGACGAGGAGAGGGAAGGAGGCTTCGCGAAGCTTAGCCAACGATCGAGCTAGGCCAGGTCAGCATAGTCGCCTCTCGTCGTCGATCTAAAGAAGATATTTAATCTGCTGTGTGTGGCTTGGGTGGGGCACATTTGATAAACTTCTCTTCGCCGTCTTTCTCGGCGGCTGCAAAATCTCTTATTGCTGACTGCTGTCGCTGCCGCTGTTACTCAAACACTCCGACGAGGAACAGATCTCCAAGCAGGGAAGAGAGGAAAAGAGCTGGACAACGATGCTCTTGGCCTCGGCCACTCTCTCCGACAGACGAATTGACCCATATTTGGGAGCAGAAAGGAACTCGGGGAAGACCCCGATATCGAAAGACTAGGAGCGCGCGCCGTGAACGGCGGAGCTGCATAAGTCTCGGGAGCTCGAGGTTCCCTAATCATAGCCGACCTTGGTGTCACCTGGTGGGAATACGAAACCACGGAAGATTTCTGACGCGTCACTTGAAGACACCTTCTCGCGATTTCCGTTCCTGAAGCCTGTCGGAAATTATGCCAACGGTCCATCCGAAGTTTTTTGCAAAGTCTGCCGACAGCGTACTTCAATCTCGGTTATCAGTGAAGCGACTGACTCACGTTATATTACGCTTGAACCAGTCACCGAGCTTCATTCCAAATGTGTTCGTTGACTCCTCCTGATGTTTTCGCTGCTTCCCGTGTAAATTCGCTATTTTTCTGTACGCCGCAGATGTCGGCAACGCAGATTCGTTCTTCTTGTCGCCGTAGTCCTTCTTATCTCGGACAGGCGGTCCCGTAGGAACGCCTTTTTCAGTACGTTCCGACTAGCGCAGGGCTCGAGGGTCGGCTTTCCCTTGATTTCAGAGCAAATGGAATCGTGTTCTGGCGCAGTTTCACTCAAATGAATCCAACCGTCAAATCCGTGAACTTCATTAATATGAACGATTCCGGTCAGTTGTCACACGCGCAGCCGGGGAATTTCTGTAGCTCGAAGCAGGCGCGCAGAAGGGAATTCTCCGGGAAGTCGGTTGACATTCTAGAATGATGTCCAAATTATTCTTAATTGGTATCATCGTTATTATCACTGTCATCATTATATATGGATGAAGAATGAATATGATGAAATGGAGAATGGAGGAGGAATCATTTGGGTACCTATCCGAGAACTCCCTCTTTGATTTCCTCTGGTCGTAGCTTCAGCTGAGCGCAGGCAACGCTTTCATTGAGTTTCTAGAACGCGTGTCTCACCCCAATCCTGTCAGTGATCGGTCTCTATTTAGATGTTCCGTCCTTTCTCGGGTTGATAATTGTCCCTATAATGCTGTCGACGCCGAACACACGATCCAGGTAGATTTTGAGGGAAGATGTAACAAGCCAGCGCGCGAGTCAAAGAAGCAGAGAGAAGAGAGGGGACCAACCCACGTTTATAGCCGTAGGATCGGCCATGGGATCCTGGTAATCATTCAACGACAGCGGCGGCAGCCGCGGATAATGTGTTAATATACGAGCTGTACACAGCGACGTATGCCGCCGATTCATCACGGTTGTTCAAGTTGATTCAGCCATTCACTCATACATTAAAAGACGTGCCGAAAAACGTCGACCCTAAGCGAGCATAAGTCTCCTTCGACTTCGGCGTGCGTAGAGCCTACGCTTAAGCTGGAGAACATCATCGAATCGATCACTGAATTCCTCTCGTGCCTCTCACGACGAAATAATCCACGCAAAAAGACGTTTTCTCTCGCCGACCGCTACAACTCAATTTACCACCTCAAAGTGAGGGTCATCCGAAGCGTGGCACACTGAGTCACAAGTCAGGACCCGGGCTCCAAGATCACCGAAACGTATGTTACCAGCCTGTATTGACCGCAACGGGGACTTCGACACTGATTCCGTCGTCGCCGTCGCTCCGCTCAATCCGCAGAGCATCGGGAAGACACTCGAGAGCTCCGTGTCTCGACTCGATTCGTACGAAGCCGGCGAGTAAGCAAGCTTTCTCTGACTGACAGGCAAGTCATCGAGCGGGAAGGCGAGCCAGCGGGCGACTTTTCGCTCTTAATAATGACGGCGATGTGTTCTGATTCTTTTGTGAGTGTGCGCGCGCGCGACTTAATCCGCTAGCCAAACAGTCATAAGAGGCCGAGAAGAGGGAGGCCGACATTTCTTTTTGCCATATTGGTCGTGGGCTGCTTCATCGCTTATAACAAAGACTTGCCTTTGCGCCGGCTGCAAGACGTGAGCTGAATTTGCGCACTTGGTTGCGAGGCGGACCGGAGAGGCAGAGGCTGAAAAAATCCGGCGAAGAAGCCTCATGGCGTACCGTCACGAGCGATTGGCATGACTATCTCACTTTTTCAACGAGTGGCATTACATGGCTGCTCCGGCGCTCGGCAATGATCAATCCCGTATGAGGGATCCATGGTTGCGAGAGATTACGAGGCATTGTACCTACATCGCCTGTTCCCGATAGGAGAATCGATCAAGCTGTTCCTGAGACTGCAACGCTTTCTGACCGCGGGTGATTGCGACTTCGAATTCGAGAAAAATCGACTGCGTCCCCCGTCTTCATCGACATCGATTTCGGGAACATCAATCTGAGCGTGATCCAGTAGTCGGTACTTCACAGAAACGGTCTTCATTCTGGTTTCTCTCTTGGTAATTTCGTCTTTTGATTTCAATTAGCTCCTGAATTATACGCGGAGTCGGTAATTCAATCACTCAAGTACCCGCAGGGTGGTCCCGAATACTTGTAGAAGCGCGCGCGACCATCGAAGCGACGAACAAGCCAGTCAACTTGTGCATCACGGGTCATTTGAGTTTTCTCATGTCTTCAGTAAAAATTGGATCGCTGGTGCGCGTAGCGGAGGTCTGTTTTAATGAAAAAAATCCCAATAGGAGCGTAAGCATGAGACAGAGACGGACTACCACTGTGGGATCGTTGATCAAGGGAAACATTCAACAAGACAGAAAGGGAATCTTCAGCTGAGAACACGAGGGCGATCTCGAAGCGTCGAACAGGCGGATAAAAAATGGGAACAGCGGTGGTTTGACGATTCAGAAATTTCAAAAAACAAAGATAAAGGTTAGTTTAGGAAATGTTCCAGACCAGCTAACATTTTCCATGTTTGGCTTAATTAGACGCATCTGTTTATATTCATAGTTTCGTCGTCTAGCGCTGTGAGTGCCGCTCCGCTGGGATCGAGGAATTAAGAGCGGTTAGAGAGATAATAAAAAAGCCAAAGGGGAAACCGAAACGATCTCAGGTCCGCCAACGATGTCTGCGAGACCGCGGCAGCTCCTATACAAACTGAGCATCTGCTCACCAACGAAGCTCACTGCCATCCTTACCGCATTAGGAACCTATCCACGACAGGAATCGGAGCTCCGGTGTTGAGGACACATCTAGATAGGACCCCAAAACACTAATGATTTGTGACTGGCGCCTCTGTGCCATTGATGAATGGCCATAAAATCACACGATGATGACCATTCGGTGCCGTCTGAAAGCCTCTGAGATTAGCTTTTAGTGTTTTTGGGCTCGCAGAGTCTATATTCTGTCGTCCTGATGCCTCGATTCCATGATTGGCCGTTCGTCTATAGTTCTACAGTGCCAGGCAGCTGGCTCTCCGCCGCGCCGTTGGTCGGGGCTTGAACGGCGTCAAACTGCGCACTCCCCTGATTTCAGACTCGGTCCCTCTCCGAAATTCCGAAAACCCGCGGATTAATTACGCGCTCTCGATTCCATTCATGACCGTCATATTCCTGTGTTGTTCTGTTCGAATGAGTGAAGATGCGAATCACTGAATCACGGAATCGCCGGGGACGGCACGTGGTTCCGGCAACTAGGGAGCAGTGATATTTTTACCCGTCTCTGACTGTCGTCGCGACTGGTGATAAAGAAGGAATCGCTCACATTTGAGAGGAGATGTGCGCCGAACGGAGGTATCTAATGGTTGGCCTTCTTCAGAAGCTAATTCCTATCGTTGTCAATAGATTTATCTTCAATTTTTATCACTTGCTGTAGGCCAATCGACTTGATTTAGGTGCCATTTAACACTAACAGATTAGTACTGATAGTGCGTCTCTTCGTTTCTCGCGGTAGAATGATGGCTTCTCGACGTCGCTCCATCGTACTCTCACCCGCGATGGGTTAACCTTAGTTCTTCACGCAAGGGGCCTGATACCGTGACCTGCTGCTCACATAGTTGATGCTTGAGAAAAAAACACGTTCCCCGGATATCGCATCGGTGTGGGAGGCAGCAGAAGCCCTTAGCAGCCCAACGCTGAATGACTCGCTCGTCGAGGCTCCTGATCATTGAGAGAACTTTTCTGACTAAGGCGACGGGGAGTTCGTCACCTCGAGAAAACGTCATCTCTCACTGATGCATAGCTGAATATATCTCTATCTATGGATAATTCGTGCGTCAATCGGGTTTATGCTCCGGAGAATCCGCTGCGTACCATCGGAAGTGTAAATACGCCATTTCAGCGGAGACCGATTGAAATCGATGACAAATGCTTTGGCCATCAGTCGGTCCCCGCACGTGATGTTGGCGGCTTAGAAATTCCAACGCGTCGGTGGGGCCAGATCCAATTATTCAAAGTTCAAGACATCAATCGCTCAGTGGAATTAACAATCGCTCCGAAGTAATGCGCTCTCGCCGAGACAGTAATAAAAAAATCGGTCCGAACGTTCCTTCCTCGCTGTAGCCTGACTTTTCGGCTTTCTTGGTAGCCGACACGGCGCTCGATAAGGGTGGTTGGAGTCGGCAATTCAAATAAACTTGCTGTATTTTCACGGAGTTTCCAGAAGAGATTCGCCGTTCCGAAGACCTTCTGACGGAACAGATAAACGCCAAACTTGAATATGAGCCGCACAGCGCCTTGAGAAAGCGACGGATGACGAACCTGATCAGCCGACGTCGATATCTACCGAGCTCTGTGCTTGTGCTGGAGGTTCCGGCGAAACCGATCCGGTCGACGGCCCGACGAATCAATCTGAAAATCATATTCGCCGAACCGAATCAGCGACTTCATATATATGTGGGCGGCTGATAGGCTATGTGACTGACTGATGTGAGTTGTTGGTGTCGTCGGGTAATACAATAAAAGTCGATTTGTTCAAGGCATGCGCTTAAGTTTGGCCTGTATATCTAACTGTTGTCGTCGTCGTCGTAGCGGTTTTATAGCTCTGGCTTTTTTACAGCCGAGATGAACACCGCCGCGACCGCAGGCGGGCAGAGAGACCATGGCGAGTGAGTAGGACGAGTAAAATAAGCGAGTGCGATCCGTACAAATCTTTGTTCCTCTCTCGTCCACTATCGTCTCTGTCGTCGTTTCTCTCGGCTCAACCTTCCCTCCAGGCATTGTGTTCTCTCGGAGGCAATGAGGTACTAAGATTCCGGCAGTCGAGCGGTCGGCTAGCGAAAAACCATAAACTACTAGCGGCAACAGCCACTGAGAATAAGGGAAGCTATTATTTCACAAAACAAACTCGAAGTCGCGGAAGAGCGTTCATTGGCCTCATTATGCAACTTTTCAAGCGCGGTATCGATATCATCTCACGAGAATTGTCTCCCCCATTGATAACATGTTATTTGTCCATGAAATCTCAGGATGAGAAACACAGAAAAAGAGCTCCCCCGGAGCAATTGAGGCGATGACAAAGTCTCTCTCGTTCCCGGATTTCTCAGCAAGTGTTTGCGTACTCCAGTGTTCATGAATAGGTGTTCGTTTAAGTGTGTGAGCGAGTGGTTAACTGAGCGGTGACTGTATTTGTTCAGAGACCATTATCTGATCGGGTCCGGGCGAAGATCCAATCGCCTGTACCTAAAGGTTGCTGTCGGCATCGTCACCCACAGGCCCTTCCCCACCGCCGGAGCTGCGACAGCTGTTTGTTTGTTTGTCTATGCGCTGGTTCATTCGGTCTTTCGTTTGTCATCGTGATCATTGCTTTATCCCTTCCTTGCCCTCCCTTCCTTCCTCCGCTCCTCATTCGACTCGTCCGCCGCGAGGGACTGAGAGAGTAAGCGGTTATCGCTATGAGTTATCGAGGGAAATCTCCACACAATGGAGTAAGTTGGAGGGACGTATCTCAATGGGAATTGTTCTGGAGAAAGAAGGACAGGCTGAGGCATCAGAGGGTTTGTCAAGACATCAGAAGACTAACACGAGCTTTCCGCAAGTCACAGGACGCTAGGTGGGAAGAGTGGCCTCAATTTCTCCTCCCTGAAATGCCTCTATTTCCTTGCACCCGACTCCTTGAAGGAAAGGCCGGCTCCTCACATGCAGGAGGCAGTATTTCCTAGCCGAGCACTTCGGCTCTGCGGATCCTTTCTCTGTGAGGAGAACCTGACGCTGGTAGCCAAGAAGTCGGAACTATCCGGCTATGAGGTCCGGCTTGGGAGACTACGGGGTTCCGCGTCATGTCGCCGCGTTATGGTTGATGTTTCGGGGCAACGCTTGGAAACCCTGATATTCAGTCTCAAAGAACGAGCAGGTGCATTCCATTTCTGGCTTCTTATGCTTTCTCTGCTGATCCAGACCTGAGTATGATTTGGAGACCTCACTCTCTCAGCACTTCCCTTGGTCTCTTCATTTCTCAAGCATCGGTTAGGCTTGCCTGGGTGGCACGTTGGCAGCCAGTCTCTGCCGTTTCGCTGCCCTATTTCCATGCTTAAAACATCGTTAACACTCAAACAAGGAGAGCTCTTATTTTCTTGCCTTCTCCCATTCTTTCTCGCTCTGTATTCATCCAGCTATCCATCCATCTCGGCATGTTCTATTGTCTTATGGAGCTGCAGCATTCATTTAGACTCTTGAGCGTTCGTTCTGACTTCCAAGTGATTATCTGTTTCTGCCTTTGACCAATAAATCTATTGTTCCGCGGAGAGAAGAACAGAAAGCCGACTCGATCCCCTACAGAGAAAACTTCGAGTACGTCCGACTGAGAGGAACGCCCGCGATTCACACTTGGGCTTGAACGCATACATTATTCGCGCACTTCATGCCGATGCGACTCGTTTCCTCAGTGAATGTGAGGTTGGCTCGGTTATGGTCGAGTATTTCACCCTTGACTCTGTTTCTTAATTTCCGCTTGAGCTTCTCGCCCTCAAAAATGCACGAGAGGGCAAGAAGCCGGGTTTCCGTGAGGAGCAGATAAGTCTAAGAGAGGGACGATAGTCGAGGGGTATTTCCCCCCAGATCGAGGGAAGTTAGGTGGAGGAGCGGGAAAGCAATCAGGCCAGACAAGAATAGTTCTGCATCAAGACGAGCACTGCGACGGATTCGGTGCCGAGAGGACTGGAAAAAACATTTTTCCATGATAGTAAACAGAGCGCTTCGCAAATTTCCGGATACCCCGAGGGACTTCCGTTCATGCCCCGCTCACCGTCTCTATTGAGGCTTTCTATTATTTCTCCGTCTTGCTTGCTCTCCATTCGTCGCTCATTCCCCAAAGTCCCTCCCGCCGCATTTTCTAATTGGTTCCCTCTATTTCTCGGCTGCTCCGCCGTAAAGTCTTCGCAAGCCCTGTATCTCACCAATTTTGTTTCGGTCCCACGATTCCGTCGAATGATGAAGTCGTTTGTTTTCCGGATGAGACCAAGAGCTTCGTCCCGGAGCTGCACGCGAGCAAGAACAGAGAGATACACATTGACCGACGTGTGTACATTGAGCGGCGCGGCGTACATTGACCCCCACTGCCCCGCGGGGAGGGGTGGGGTGAAACGGTTTTCCCAGAATCTGAGCTAGGCATCGGAATCATCCGGGATTGATGGTCAAGTGGGGAGACTTTCCTGCCTTAAAAGAACGAACAGGGCTTCTGAATCACTTCGCTGCTCATTCATCGAGCCTTCGCCCTGAGGGATTCAGTAAGATACAGTTTTCTTCTAGGTACTTATCCCGTAGAATCTGATGAAAGGTTTCGAATAATAGCGAGGGAGGCACCCCCCTTTTGCCCGGAGCTCGCGGATACTCCCGCCGCTTCGAACGGTTGACCGACCTGTGATGCTGCTCATCCTTTATGTCGCTCTTGTCTACGCAATCCCTTGCGGAGGGGCCAGGGATGCTTCAGAATGAATCCATGATTTCAGCCTATGCAGAAGATAGCTCCCCTAACGGAGAATATCAGTGTGAGGGATGAAAGGCGAACGCAATATCTGTTCACAATGCGAAGATTGTTGAAAATAGCGCGCGTGAGTATTCTCTTTCTTAATTCCACGTCTATTCCTCTATGAAGACCGGCATCGGTGACGTCACTAGTTACCGCAGCGCTGACAGCACGTCGTTAGTGAGCCAAGTGTACTATCCACTCGAGCGGCATCACCTCGCTGAGAAGTTTAGATAAGGACAACATTGACGACGAGAGACGGGAAGTCGACACTATTCATTTACTTTTCTGTATTCCCATTTCTATCTCCATTATCTAACTCATTTTCACTCGACCACTTCGCTACTTAGTTTGCCTCCCGTCCGGCGTAAATTCTGACCGACCACCTCCTCTCGGTCGAACTCATCTCCCTGATGGCAACGAGCAGAACTGAATTTATCGTTAGATCTTTTTATCCGCGCCACCAGTGTATAATATTTAGTCGATTCGGGCTCAGTGCTGCGTTATCGGTGCAGTGTATCGATTGCTTTTCGAAGAAGACTTGATCAAGGGACGAGAAGGAACCTCGAAGAATGGCTTCGCTACGTTTCGGCGACAACGGCGGTCAGCTGACTCAGCTGAGAAGTGCAGCCCATTAAAATCTATTGAGACCGACCGGCTGCCCATATCCGAAGCGACGGGCTGAGCGGACGACGGACGTCAATTCAGGAATCGAACGGATGTCGAAGTTGGAAATCGTCTCGAGCGATCGCCCTCCGGAACCGGAGCGCGTATGGGCGAATGCAGACTTTGTTCAACGAGCTCTTGCTCTCCCACGTGAGAGTACCTCCCTAAGCCTTGTCGCCCATCTGGGAATCGGAGTGCGTCGGTCGTGGCAGGGGAAATGACGGAGCAATAATGTTTCTATCCACAAGCAGTAACTTCGTTATGACGCTGTTCGATGACAGTAAGTCCGAGCGCGAGAACGCGTCAGTCTTTTTTATTCGCCTCCGATCGCTATTATGGGTATTATATTATTTCTCTGGAGAGGATCCGGTCGGATCACTCGCGCCGGAGCTCCGGCCGCGTGTTTATCTTGTTTCACGAAGTAGATGAATTAGCGGGACCCGAGGAGTGGCTGCGTACCTGAGCGAGCGAGGTGGATGGAAATTATAAGAGTCTGCTCGGAGGAACAATGAGGATGCGATCATGAGCGGGAAGAGAAGCAATCGTAGAGAGGGTGTGGGACCGGCGGCGCAAGCGAGGACCAATGACCAAACACGACCGAGGCACGAAGGACGTAAGTGGAAATGGATGACGCACGTGGAAATTGCAGAGGAGACAAGAAATGAAATCTTGAGGAGCCGTCTCGTTCATGGGCCAAGTTTCATCGAGTCCGGATACAGTGCGAAGATCACGTTCATTCGAACGAGGGAGCAGCTGGAGGAAATATTTCTTCTAGTAACCGCAAGTGGTAATTCGAGCGTAGTATCGGAATGTCGGTGGGATTGGAGAAAAGTCTGAAACCAGTTTCCCTCGTGAGCAAGCTCGAATAGGTCGCGGTGAGCACACTTTAGTCGGTAGGCGAGCAGCCGACCGAGCAATTAGTCATCACGGCGCCTGCTGCTAGTGCCGCTGCAGCTTCCGCTGCTCGTCGGCTGGGATTAAGTGGCCCGATTTATTCAATATTAATTATAGACGACCACAGCCCAACATGCTCCTCCGTGCTCCTAATCAGTCTTCCTTTTTTCCTGCGATTATCCCGCTCGAACCAAGTATGAAGTTCTGTTGTCGGGCTCATCTGAGCCTGCCCGGTTGTTTCGTACGAAGGATTGGGCCCGCGTGGTCGTCCTGACCAGCGCCATTTGGAACATTGAACAATTAACGATTGCATGTGGCACTCGGATTTCCTGCTATCACTCGGAAACCGGGGTACCGGCGATGAGAATGTCTATTCACAACGATTCCACTATCAGGATCAGGCTCGTGGAGAGAGGGTGGAGAATTTCTCCAGCGGGAGAGCGTCAAATATTTGGGAGCGTACGCGAATCGAAATCTGTTGCTCTCGGATTACTGACTGCTTGATAGCATCGCCGTTCATCAATCGAAGCGTCATTTCGTGAATATTTCCGGAAACTCGGCTTGAGGGAATGTTACGGGCGGTTAGCCGAAGCAGCACTCGACATCCTGGACGACCTCTCATTCGGGCTTTGCTTTCCTCCGGGAAAGTCAAGTGCTTTCTCCAAGAGCGAATGAATAATCATCAGGAAATTCGCCCCACCGAATTCATTGTCGTCATTGGAAAAATCAGCGGTTCGCGAGCTGGCGGCGATTATCCGTCTGATTAAAAGCGCTCCGCTCTCGATGGCCTGGACCCCGGTCGAGCGAGCTCATGAAAATGAAGGAGACGAAATTCAGCGCTTGTCGCAAAAGCGATGGGTGGCGATGGCAGTCCACCGCGCGGTCGGAGAGCGGTGGTGGCTCTTTTCCCGGCAACAGCTCCGCGCTGCCAAAGAGCCGAAGGGAAGTGGTTATCATTATTGAATTTTAATTAGCTCCCACTCCGTCTGTCTGTCGGTCGGTCCTCGAGTTCCGAGCTCTTCCGCTCTTCCATCCGCAGCAGCTCTGCCTACGGGAAAAGAGTTAGAGGGTGTAATTTGCCCAGACCCCGGCCCTAACTCTGCTCGGCTCCTGATTTGTCTGGACTCGCTTACTGCGAGCTCGCGGCTCTTTGGCCACGGTGGCGACCGATGATAATTGATTCGTCGGGGGGAAACGTTCGAGTGTCCACTTTTGCCACTCCAACGCTTCCTACCCGCGCGTCGTATCTGTCCTACGCACGGGGAGCTCTCGGCTGCGCTACGATCCCCGTAGAGCTACGGCTGTTCTTCCCTCAATGACAAATGAATTAAATGAATATCGCACTCCGATTGCGGAGCTCGGACTCTCGGCCGATTCAATCCCGAGACCTCTCGAACGAAACAATGGGGATGTACAGTCCTCTCAGTCCGGCGCGAGTATCCGTGCGTTTATCTGTTCGTGAGCGGGCAACGTTTCCCTCATGACTTTTAATGCTAATTGGTGCGTTTTCTACGTGATGTGTTATTAGTGAGTCACTTAGCTCTCAGTGAGTTCGCTCTCTCCGAGTCGCAGACCGGTCCTAGATCGTTCCTTTCCGTCCTGACTGACTGGGCCGGCGGCAGCTGACTGGTCGCCTGCTCTGCCTGCCCGCTTCTTCGGGTGAGGGCGGTTAGAAAATCGGCAAAGGACAGCTATCGTCTCGCCACGGCCGCCGTTCCTGAATCGAGGCGAGGGCCCATTTGAGCCCGTGGGACCAACCCATGATCACTGTAACAGTTTCTTGGTATACTGTCCACTGGAGAACCTACCAGCCAGCCAGGTAGTCAGTCATTCAGTCTCTCAGACGAGCAGGCGGGCGTGCTGACGGGGTAAGGGTGCAGGTAGCCGACACAGTATATCCATCCATGCAATCAGAGCCATGTCTCTAAGGTATTCCATCGATCGGTGAGAATTCGCGAACCGATTAGGCGCGAACCACTCCAGTCTCCCAGGTCCTTGGCCGATTTAGAGGCTCGTAAAGTCGACGGCCAGTCGAGCGACGGATTCCTTGCACAGCGAGTCGGCAACTCGTTTAAAGCCCGGATCGCATTTGCCTCCATGAGACTCGGTACATTTTCGCTGACTCTATGTTCAGAAAGAGATTTTCGACTCATTAAGGCGAGTGGAAGAAAAAATAAATTCAATGGATTTTCTGACGGTCGGCCGACGTCGTCATGTCAGATAGCTATCGATTCTGGAGTCTCCCGTTGTAGTCGTCGACGCCATCGTCGTGGCTCTCTTCTTCAATGATCGTGACATCCTGGATCGACCAAGTTATTATTAATTCAAAATTAGTGCTTTTATTGCCAGCGACCAAGACTACGGCGACCATGCTGATAACGGCGGAAGAAAATAGAAGAAAAATCCGTTGTCGATGGGCCGGGACTCGTAGCGCCTTAATGATTGCCGGAAAGAACGGTACGATGTAAACACGGCTCAGTACGACGGGAATCGTTCATTTGGTGGAATTGACGTTGCGTCCGTATGAATTGAACTCCGGATTCGGAGCCGGAATCAGGCGGGATCGAGATTCTCCACACCAGCGATTCATTCTTAAGTGATTATCCCCCATCATAAGTAAATAAGAAGTTTCCAGGATGGCCGGCGAGTGAAGACTCGATTCCGCAGGAGAACACAAAGGCTTCCGAAGCCGATAGGCCACAGTCGGTGGTCGCTAAAGCTTTCGCCATTAAGCGTTCCTTGATCAATGACTGATGCTGTGACACAAGTGTACCCGAATGAACGAGCGAGCAATGGACTAGCCGAGAGCACTACCCGAAAACGATTTACCTACGCGAAGCTTCCTTAGTTCGCTCGAGCTGCTCGCCATTGTTGAATGAGTTCGATGGTTTCGTTCTTTTCCTTTTGTATCTGATGACAGCCTGGCTAGTAGGCTCGATTCCGAAGAGATTCGGTCGCCACCAACGGAGGCATCGCATCGGCAGTCTCGTAGCCTAGCCGTCGACCACTATTAGTGGTGTCGCGCCCACTGATGCGAGATTCAAGCCGTGCGAGAGTGTCTCACATGTTGAACATTCAGACACCGTTCAAATAAATAGATAGAGTCGGAGAAGGAAAAAGGGATCCGAACAATAAACAACAATGTTCATTCGTTGTGTAGAGTGTGAGATTGGTTCGAAGGAGACGGCGACGATAGTGGCAGCGGCGACAACATGAAAATGAACAGGGGAGCAAGAAGAAGGACCCATGTTGTCAAGCTTACCAACGAACGTCGCTGCCGATGCTTGGAATGCCATCGGCATGCACCTTTATGGGTCATAGATGTATTGTTACTCTGCGAGCACTCATTCGACGTATCGACACATCTGTCTGGCCGAAAACACCGATGTTCCCCAAACTCCACCCGAATTCTCGCCTGTTCGAAATCCCTGTCTTGAGTCAGATTTGGAAATTCTCTCTCGAGACATATCTGTCGTAAGTTGTAAGTTTCCGATAAGATCTCCGAGACAGCGGATGGAACGACTCATTAATAATTGTTGAATTTCGAATTCTGTGTGGATCCGATCAGCCGTAAGGCTCAGACGAGGTGGTCATCGTCGGCGAGGCGAAGGATCAATGCTGTGAAATTCCTCTGAGTGTCACGAATGCGAGCAGGAGACCGGGGGAGTGTATTGGGAGGTATTTTCTGCTCGCTTCGACCCGCCTCGCTACTCCGTCGGCCGGCCGGCCATCGCAACGTTCCCTTTTTCATCGTTGTCGAACCCAACCCTGTTGAACGTCAATGTGTCCTGGGCAAAGGCAGGTACGTAGAGCAACATGAATAATCGCTATCTGGCGTCCCTGTGGCCTGGCCACGCGGTAAGCTCTTAAGCTGGCAAGCAGGACGGCTCGCTAGAAGACGAAAAACTAAGCGACGACGATGACGACGACGGAGCGATAGATGCGGATAAAGGAGGAGGAGAGGAGAAAAAAAAGACTGGGCCCAAAGAACAATACACTATTAGATTGGGCAGAACTCTCGGCTGAATCGCGCGAGCGCGAGCGAACGAGTAAGCGAGCGAAATTCATTGCGGACCGACAGATCGGCAAATGGACGCATGGAGAGACGTCAAGACGGCATTAGAGCATCTTTTCTAAGTGATACAACTCGCTCGCCGACCAAATGATTCTATTCTTTTCCCCCTGTACAGCGGAGTGTGCTGTTGGTCGCACTCAATTACTTGGGAACAGCTCTTGAACTAGATACTACTGATTGAGCAATAACTCTCTCCTCGGCATCGACACACTTTCATTGCATTGATTGATCCATGATAAAATCGGGAAACCTAAAATACGTCTGCGCTATTCTTTGGAAAGACCTCGAAACGTCTTTGGGCCTTGTTTTGGCCTTTCGTGTTTTTTTTTGTTCCTTGATCGAATTCCCTCTCCATCCTCGCTCTCCGTCTCTCTCGTCATGAAGAATTCCCACCACTTGCGCGAGACGTCGCTGGAGAAAAAATTATCAGCTCTGTCGTGATTAATTTTAATGCAAAGGCCATCTGTCGCGTCGCGAGACGTCGACGGGAAACAGCTGATTAGGACGAGCAAGGAGAAAGGCGATTGAGAGAAGTCGAGGGTCGGGGACGCAAAAGGACGGCGAGCGCGAGTCAGACGGCTGGCGGAAGGAATAAGGCAACTCCGAGGGGGAGGACGTCCAGCGGGGAAGCGAGACGAGAGTCTGGGAGGAGAGAGTCGGAGGAGGCCCTTATTGCCGAGTGAATTGCTGCCCTATTGCGATCTTGTGTTCCACTTAATTTAACCAGGGCAGGCCACCTAATTTGACTGGCTGGAGCTCGAACCCCGCGCGGAAGCCGACGGAGCGGACTCAGTGGCCCTCGGAGCTGCTGCGGCTTCAGCGGCGACTGCTGTTCTTCTAAGTAAGTGAGTAAGTAAGTAATAAAGAGTGCTTACTTTGCTCGATTTGACGACTAGTTAACGATGCCTTGTTAGTCCAACAACGCGAGTCGAGCCAAGATTATTGAAGAGGATAGGGCGAGAACGAGGGGAAAAGCTTCTTTCGACGCGAAACGTTTTCCCGCGAAATTCGATTTGCGTCCAACCCCACCGCTTGTGATGATAACGTCGTTGATGGGCTCGGAGTTGCTTTTCCTCGCTATGCTGCCCGAACGTCATTGCTTTCCGAAGAGCATGGATCATCAGGCACCTGGTGATGATCGAGAACACCCGAAACCAGTGACGTGGGTCAGTGGACTCCATATCACGAATCGTCCATCCGGCCTGTACGTGCGACCGGTTCGGAGCTCTGTGTTTTCGTGAAAAAAAATTCGTCCTTCCGGGGAGCTAGAGGACTACCGTGGTTCCGCGTCGCGAGACTACGGACCTTCTCCGGGGAAATCCCGAGCGCAGCCATCGCAAGAATCCATTTTGTCGGCTCTCCGCGGGAACCAGTCCTTCCTTTGGTATCAGGAAGCCTGGTTCCACACGGTTGAGTGAACTATAGCTTGGAATCGCGAAAACCAATGATTTCCACCATTTTCCCTGCGATGAGCGCACCTCTGTGTCGACACCCAACGTGGTCTCCGAATCTCTCGCTTGATCATGTTTCTAACATGTCGTGGGCTTCATCTCGCAGTAACGACTCGGAGCGTAGCTCATTAGGGGCGAATGCAAGGAGAGAGCCGCGCGAGGGAAGTGGGAAGGACGGTACGGCGATGAAAACCGGGGGTCGTTTCTTAGCTCCGCACTTCGTCCGCGAGCTCGTACTCCAAGCGGTCCGGTATTATCTTCAATTGCAGAGGGCGCAGACTCCCGCGCTCCACAGCGGAGGCATGTTGTGTCCCGCTAATTTCTCACTCACTTACACCCGAGCGCCTCGGAACATCCACGCACGGTCTGTTTGTTCATTAGGGCAGTGTCGTTGCTCTGGTCTTTTTCTTAGGCCGTGTGGGTTTTTTAATACACGCGACCTCTCGTAACGGAGCACCGGGAAACGTTCGAGTGGATTCGGGCAACGTGTTTCTGACGCCGACTGGATCCCCGCGTCGTTGAACGCGATCTGAATGGGAAGCGATCGCCGATTGCGACGAGAGCGAACGTCGTGGGGAACAAGGTTGGAAAACCTCAAAAGTTGATGGTATTCCTAATCGTCGGCGTACGCGCGGTACCCTTCGACGCCGTCGACATTGAAAGAGCTCAGTATCGGAAGGGTCGCTATTGTTCCGCGAGGCATTCGTCCGATGATTCTATCGATTGAGCTCTCTACCTATTCAGCTTTTAAAATCGTATCAAAAGCTCATCTTTCGTCAACGTTCAATGAAGACAGACCAACCAACCGACCGACGACTGAATTGGAGAGAATCGGCGGAGGAGGAACGACGACTTGTTCGAATAATGTCCTTTAAATTGAAACCCACAAACGGGAGATTGGGTTCCTCCTTTTACCTCTATTAAGCAGCGGAGGACCGGTGAAAAACTCCGAGTAGAGGCAAAGCGATTGGGGACTACGGAGCTTTGAGAAAGGAATAAGACCGGGAGCAAAGGAGCCCCATCGGCCCGACAGGGAGGGGATCCCGGAGATGATTATTTAAATTTTCGTGCGCTACCGCCGCACTTTTATTGGGCTAGTCGGCCACACTGCGGCGGAGGATAAAAGGCGAGTGGTAATACCTTCTTTATTACGATTCCTCAGTGTCTCTTTTTGTTCCCGTCGAGACGGCAGCGGCGGCGGCAGCGGCGGCGGCAGCAGCAGCAGCTCACTCAGCGTTACCTCGTTTCCCGTTGAGATTGTGCGGAGATTCGAGGGGAAGTTGAGGAAAGGCGCGTTACTTCAATTCGAGTCATCGTTGAACAGATTGGTTTTCCCATTAGAGTGATCGAGGCTGAACGCAGTCGTTTCATCAAACGAACGATCGATGTTTCGCCGAATAATGTTTTAAATCATTGTGTTCCTTGTTTGCGTCGTTCCTCCTCTTTGTTTATTCGCGGTGGAGGGCGAGGCACGCGCGGGGAAGGCCGAAGACGAATGCTGATTTGTTTATTGCTCCGACGATCCACCCTCAATTGAAGTCCACACGAATTAGAGGGCACGGCTCAATTCGCTCGTGCTTTCTGCGGGAGGCGCCCTCTCGAATCCTCGATCTTTATCTCGATTTGTCCCCACTAGCTCTTCTTCCCATCGCGGTTTGCGAGTGTATGCGACCGAATGAATGATGACGACGACAACGAGCAGAAAAGCCTGTCGGCCCCTGAACTCGCTTCGAGTTTCTACCTGCGCACGGCTGAATGGCAAGGATTCAAACGAGCAAGCAAGCAAGCGAGCGAGCCAGCAGACATGCAGGCTCTCGAGCGACCGGAGAAAATCCCAG
Source organism: Galendromus occidentalis (assembly GCF_000255335.2). Lineage (NCBI taxonomy): Eukaryota > Metazoa > Arthropoda > Arachnida > Mesostigmata > Phytoseiidae > Galendromus > Galendromus occidentalis. Next base: position 225,119 of record NW_003805516.1, on the reverse strand, counting down.
CAGCGCTTGAAGACTCCGAGTACAGGGAGACATATAATCTCATGGGTATTGAAAAAATAGCAGTCCTCCGCCGTTTTTTCGCTTCGGTGACGGGTCGAGGTTGCCGTGTGAGAATCGATGCTTGTTCTGGTAGCATCGTTCTTCCCGTTGACAATCATTATTATCTACGTTTCCGTGTAGCTAATGATCGTTCCGGCTAATAGCTAAGCAAAATAAACGAGCCACCATTTATTATTACTCCCCCGTGGTGTTGCCAGATAAGGGACAAGCTAAACTCTGTCGCACGATAGTGCGTAACACAACACTCGATGCTCAAGAACTGCACACAACAACAACAACAACATCAAATCGCGGCATCGGCAGTAGGGCGAGCGCAGCATCGCTCGAGCAGCCGCTCTTTCCTCTTTTTGTCCTCAAATTTGGTGCGCTGCCGCTCCTGTGCCCTCTGAACAAAAATCCTATCCTCTGTCGCTTTTGACTCCATCGCTAGCTCACTCGATACCGACCCCGCGCAACTCGTTATCGTGTTTGCTACCGCCGTCGCGCCGGCCTCCCTTTCCCCGTCGAGCCTGCAGGTGAAGCTTTCGACCTTTCGTTGCGCTCGCAAATGAAGTCGATTATCATGATGGCGGCAAGCGATAACAATGGGGGAATTGACGTCTGCTCGCGAGTTTGGAGACCGCGATGCTTCATCTCCGTCCGCAGGCTTTGTCGATACGACGGTCTCCGTCTTTTGAGGATCGGAACGCGACCGCATAGTCACTCAGTCGCCCATGAGGTGGACGAACACGACACCGTGCCGTGAACGACGAGGGCGCTGTAGGGTGGAAACGCAAGATCGAGGCGGGCGGGCGCCCGGCCCATGAGACTCACTTCACTTCAAGAGCCGGAGAAAAATTCCAAGTTGAAGGAGTTCTAAGCTCGACGCCACATGCAGGTCGCAACGAGATCCAGGTCCGACTGCTTATTATGATGAGCATTAAGTCCTCGTTTTTCTGCTTTGATATTTGACACCAATGGATCGACCGATGCTCCCGGCTGGGTCTGCCTCTCGAGCATTCGAGAGATGGAAATACAGGATTCGGATCTCGATGAAATCCAAGAGCGATTATTTAATGGGGTCGAGGGGTCGGGGAAGTATCGGGAAGATGACGGGGGGGCTTTCAAGGGGACGGCTGAAAGTCCTGAATGCATTCCCCAACGATGAAACGACGGCGACTGCATTCTGCGCCAGATCGTATTACTTTGAGTGGGTGGTCCTGCTGTATGTATAAAGTTAACAGGATGAGTGAACGGGAGAGAAAAGCATCCAGTGGACAACTGAGGTCACTCCAGTTGAAACTTAGGTACATTACGCTCGCTCTGAGACCGACCTGCCGTTCGGGCAGCCCCCCGATGGATCGACTTGCCTGAGAGAATATAAAGCTCTTGCCTGTCAGCCGCTGTGAAGGGAGCGAAGAATTGCGATTGTCCCTGACTGCGACGAAGACAGAACTCGGAGTGGGATAAGATACAGCCTTGGCACAGGAGAAGTAGGAGAAGAGCGCACTCGTAGCCCGATACATGTCGAATAATGCGTTTCTCCACGGTTTTCCCCTCATGTCGGGACCTGCTCCTGGACTGGACGACCTGGACTGTGGAGACATTGTTCTAATTTTCAAGATAACTTCGGGGTGGCTCGAGGATTTCCTAAAATCGGAGTGATTATTTCGGCGAAGGGGTGAAACTTCTTGCCGCACTGGATTTTCCCTGGACCGAAGACTTTTGATGTCTTCGGTCTGATGTGAAATGCGGCACGCGAGTTGCACACTGCTCGCTCCTTCTTCCCGTTTACTCATTCATGCATTCACAACCCCTCGGCGAGTAGCTCTGGATGATGCTCGCTGCATGACGACTTCTTGCTTGTTGGGCTCTTGGTATTTACTCGGAGGGGGCGTGGTTTGAGCGGCATCTGTCTGCCTCTGACACGCCAACACGGAAGTCATCGATACAGTAAGACCCTGTAGAGGGTGGGCATCGACGGTGGAGCGAACTCCCGGGGCGAAGTAACAGAAAAGCCGCTTCAAGCGGCACCATCAGCCGCCGTCGCAGTGGACAAACATGTTGGAACGCCCCGAGTCGCTCTCTGGCTCCGTTGGCGATGTCTGACATCTGATGCGCGATCTTTCTTGTTGTCCCCCGTGACTCGAGGGACGATGTGTTTACCGCGTCGGTGTTCGCCTGTTCGAGTTTTCCGGCGGAGATCCAGTGGCCGGGGGGGGGGGGCTTGGCCGTCTAGGCGGATAGATTTCGGGCTGGTGGATCAAGTTATGATGATGATTATTATGATGTGTCGGAGGGATCTCATGCAGTCGGTCATTCCGTGAAATGAGCGAGACAGCAATCGACTCCGGTAGACGAAAAGCCCGGGGAGTCCGACCCGCTTGCGGACGGACATGCGAGGCGCCCAATGTCAGTCCGAGGTGAACAGGCGGAAGAGAAAAAAATTCGTTTATAAGCTCCTCGGAGCTTGTGTGACTTTAATGTATCCGAGGCTGGTTTCTCTCATCGAAACGATGTTTGTGGCTTTCCTACATAAAATCAGATGTGAGTGGGGGTCCTGTGCAGACAATGGAGGAACGGACTGGCTGACTGACGAAGATTCGACTGTATGGACGGATCCTAGAGACTATAAACTATAAAATGCTGTAGGCCGACGACGGAGATGATGAGTCACCATGACCACGAGCCGCAAGCGGAGCTCTGGATGAATGACCGACCGAGTGACTGACTGAATGAGTGTGTGAGTGAGTGAAGCTGACTGCGGCCTAAAGAGTAATAAAGCACTCTAATGCTCGCATGATTTATGCCCCTCCATAAACTAAGTCGCTCTCGTTCGCTGTACTCCTTTCAATGAGGAGCAGGAGCTGCCGTGGGGGCGGCCACGGCCTCGCTTGTACTAGCAGCGGCGGAGCATCAGCAACATCATGAAACGAACAATTCTCATAAACTCAAAACGGTCACCGATCCCCATCCATCCTCCTCCCGCCAACGGTGCCATCCCCGTCGGGTCAGGTTTGCGAAATCTCAGCTTTCGTCGGAGAGCGAGGAGTTGTCAAGCTCGAGGCCGTCTCGATCAATTCTGCGAATTTTTCGCGATTCGGGTGATTCGAGATTTTTTTCCATTCGAGACGATCAGTCTATTCTCGAGTGGAACCATTTAAGAAACGAGGTGAACAGGTACCTTCTACTCAGGCTGTGCGGTGCTTATATGAAGAGACGGGCCTAGAGCACACCGCGAGCGCTTTACGTATCTGCAGATCTGCAGGGCAGCCGGATATATGCGGACTCGGGCCCGTCTGACGAGCTGACCTGCAGAGGCCACACATGTCGTCCTGTTAAATCATAATCGCTCAAAGCAGAGATCATCTTTGCGGGATGATGCTATCAGTCACTCTATCACAGGCACCCAGAGACGGTTATGTCCTGCCTCTGACATCCGTAACACCCGGAGGAACGGACGGACCGCGACGGCCTCGAGGTGAAAATTGTACAAAAATGTCCGATGCTTACTTCCTTAGTCACGGCCACTTGCTTCCGAAATAGACCGATTCGAGCAACACGCAGCGGACGATTTTAACAAACACTGTTTGGGTGGAGAAACGAATGAACCCACCACTCGTGCATTCACTCGCCCGCCCGCTCGCTCGTTCGCAGTCGACAGCGCACGACGCGAGGTAAAGAAGCCAAGGCGTGGTTTTGGGAATCTTTGTTCTCCAAGCGCAGGGAACCGACGACGACCACGGAGACGACCATCATCATCACAGCCACCACGGCGATCGGGGTGGGGAGGCGAAAGATGAACAAGTACTAGAAGGCGAACTTGATGGCCAAGAAAAAGACTCGAGATGCTTTGACGCGTGACGTCTCCTCTAATTGATCTACAACATTTGGCGCGTTAGCGATCACTCTGCGCGGCGGACCTACCTGCCCTTCCGCGGCGGCGCGGACATGTGCGTAACATTTCCGTCGTTAGTCAACGCATTAAACGAGGCGACATAATTTTCTAGTCGCGTTCTGTGGGTGCTTTCTCCCGTAGGTGACCTCTGAACGAAACTATTCGGCGGGTTTCGGCACGGGTAGGCGAGTTGCGCCAGCGCCGCGCCGGTGCTGAGCGATGCGGGGAGAGGTGACGCGCGTTAAGTGTGATTTCGATCCCCAGTCTGAGGATCGAGGGCTCGAAGCAGAACTGGGTCTTGAATCGGATCGAGAATCGCGTATTATGGACGCTCTTGGGGTCGGGTTCGACCCCCGATTTCAACGCCTCGCTGGCTATGTTTCGTGTGTGTCATGATTCTGGTCAGGTGAGCGCACCTATAGTGTTTCCCGAGTGTCGTATCTCACCCACACGAAGACTTTGGCAATCGACCCTGTTTATCTGAATAGCGTCCGTCCGGAGAGAGAACATCCTAGACATTAAGTCGTCATTAATCTACGGGCTTTAAGCGCTCTCGAGGTCAAAATTCAGAGAACATCAGCCCACAAGGGAGGATATACTTCTGGTGGTAGGTCGTTGCGAATGAGTTCGGAAATCTTCAGTGGACTCTGCCAGGCTCAGGGACGCTCGAGGGAGATCGTGTCCGCTGCTATATTATGTCTTTTTGTGCAGTTGAAGCAAGTCGTTCTGGCTCATGGGTCGAATTTCGCAATTGATCTCCGGTCAAAACTCAGGATCGCGATTCTAGCAATACGAGGAGGGTCTAGTCGCCATTCTCCGCTGATGGCTTCATGGTAAAATTGGATCTATGTAGCCTCGTCGCCGAGTGTGGCATGGACGAATAATAATCAAGTCGGTCACAAACGCGCTCGAGATGCCATGCTCCGCTCTGGCAACGCTGACTTATTCTTTCGCTCAGCCGGCAAGCTCGCTCGACAGTTCGTCCGCCTGGCTGGGCTCGGCAAGCGGCTACCAAATGAGTTTATCTTGCGATTATCTTTCGATTACACATGAACGTTACAGGTGTTGTGATCATTTATAAGCCTGTATTACCACAAGCTAGACTACGACGACAACGACTACCACAACAAGAACAACGGCAGCAGCAGCAGCTCGCTTCTCACAACACTCCGGCTTTCCGTCTCGAATGAGTTCTGCATGGCCAGCGCGAGGTTTGCATCAATCGTTGTGACGGACAGATCTGTACCGAATAGTTCCGATTCGTCATCCTCCGGGAGAGACTTTTTGATCAAAAATAAATGCGGAGATAACCTGCCTGGGAATTTGAACTCCCATTTCCCAACGTCCGAGTTAGTCTAGTCGAAAATATCGAAAACAAGGCTCGCATCAGAGCAACTCGACGCGATCTGGATGGAGCAGAGCTCTGAAGCATATGTACAGTTGAGAGCGCAGAACCCGACCCCGGTCGCTGTTCAGCGCTTTTTGAAAGAGCTAAGATTGCCATCTAGGTCTATTGTTGTGACACAAATGTTGAAATGGTCTTCCTTCCCTGGGAACACTGCTCTCCATTCCTCCTTCGGTCATTCTCCTGTTTTTTCTCCACATTGTGACCTAGGAGGTCGTGGCTGTTGTCACCAGGTTGTTGGTGGCTTTGGAGGCGCAGGCGGCAACACTCCTTGACGCCTGTGCGTGCTCACTGTAATAATTCTTCGATGTCCGGGGGAGGATTTTCAATAGACTCCGAACATTTATACTCTCACCCGTCCCTCCGTAGTCCTGCTAGCAACAAGCTCACGGCTTTCCCCCTCGAGAGGTCTTGGGCAGGGAGAGACACCCCGAATGTAAGATTGCCCTATCCTGAATCTTCTCGCGGAATTCACGGCCGTAATCTGTCTCCCGATCCGGAGTAGATGCCCCGGTGCTCTGCTAGATATATTCGCGTCGTACGTCTGAATACTTTTCTCATGCTGTTACAAATCGCGATCGGTCAATCCCAGCGTATCACCAGAGGGGAACTGGACTGACACTCCGGCTCGAAGCTCCACCTGTATCCGTTCCAAGAGCTTTCCCTGAGAAAGGGCTTGAATCGATCGAACATCTCGATATTTGAGACCATCAAGTCTCTTCGCATTCGTTTCTGGCAAGAACACTCACTAAGAGGAGCCTAGCCACGTGGTTTCCAGCTTCTCCACCAGTGTCGCGCAGAGGGCTGCGTTGCTCTTGATTCCAGTGTGAACCCTGTGTCGAGATCTTCATTCCTGATGTCCGAGCCGAATATCTGACTTGAAAATCTTCTCTTTTTTTTCAGTTTTCCTGAACAACAACAACAATAACTCGATCGAGCTCAAACGCAGAGATACCCCTCCGATGTCTCCCTTGGCGTTGACGACGTCTCCGGCTGTGGATTCGGATTGCTCGTCATCGGATCAAACCAACGGACCGAATTCCCAAAACCAGAGTCCTTCAGAGAAGGCGGCTCAACAGCAGCGCAAGAAAAAAGCACGAACAACATTCACCGGACGTCAGATATTCGAATTAGAGAAACAGTTCGAACTCAAGAAGTACCTTTCATCGAGTGAGCGCGCCGAAATGGCTAAACTGCTCAACGTCACGGAGACCCAGGTGAGCGTCATCGGTTTTCGAAGTGATCTCATTCTTAACGTTCGAGAACGGAACTCGTCCTGAGTATCTCGTCGAGTGTGATTGTGAGTCCGCCAGGCGACGGGAGAAGCCCACGACGACCGTGTCGACGACGGGTAGGGAGCAATTTCGACTAAGGTGTTTTGGGACCACTCATTTGGCGGGAGCTCGCAGCTGGGGGAAAGACAGGGCCCTTGCCCCAGTCCCACTCCCTCCCCATCGGGGGCGAAAACGGAGGGGCTCAGCGAGGCCCGAGGTCGAGCAGATGGACTGTCGGTGTTGCGGGGGTACCTACCCGTTGGGGAGGCCTGCATCGGTCAAGATTCTCAAAGGGTCCTGATGAGGACCATTCGCACGTATCGAGGGTATTCCGCGAACATTTGGGGTCGTTCCGGGGGGAAAGCCGAATATATTGAGTACTGAAGCAAGTGTTGAGATTAGGGGTGAGTCCGACGAGATCGCCATCGCATCATCCCTATGTGTGCGTGTATCGGGCAGCCCTCAGGGGGGAATTGAGCAACCTGTGGGCAAGTCTTCCGCGAGAGTGACCGGCTGCCGTCCCCAAGGCTGTCATTAGCTATTTCACGAGCAGTTAAATCTCGCGCCTTAGTTCATCAGCATCCTTAAGGCATCAGTGACTCCTGTCGATTAGTGTAGTCCTTCCTGATTTGCCTAATTACACGCTGGTCGCTCGATCCCCGCCGGTCAGCAAGCTCCCTCCCCTGACTACTGCTCTCGCCCGTGCTCAGTGAGCTCTGAACGTTCTGGCTGGATGGGCCTGCGACAATTTTCGTCCACTTTATTCTTTCGAAGAGCCCTATCGGGGGGACGTCGGAACACACAGACGTCAGAGACGCGTGAGGATCCGTTCTTCAGTGGGGGGAAAAAGACGTCCATACGATTGTGGGGGAACAGCTTCGTCGCGGCAGTCCTCGGAGCAGACCATAAATAAATAATGATTATGATTCCACCCCGGCACGCTCCCCACAATTTTCGGCTTTTTTTCCGTCTCGAGCTCGCGGTCTAGTCCGTGTTGCGGACTCGTCGTGGGCTTCAAAACATCATGACGCTTCGCAATCTCTTCTCCGAAAACGTTTTGAACGCCACTTATCACTAGTAAAGCCATTCCGAATGGAAAAACTCTACTACATAGCTTAAACGATAAGGTTCGCTGTCGGAAACACGTTCCGGTCGAAATCGTAGATACCTAAAGCGGTCTCGTGCGGAATCGTAAACTTTCATGGACTGGTAGTAGCTTTCGCTGGTCTTTCACGATTGCTTCCAGCGACTTATGGGCTCGAGCAGGTCATATTCTTATATTGAGCGTGCTATTCGAATGTTGCTAAAGTTTCGTTTCCGCACGCAGCTCTCACAGCGACTCTCACCGATAGAGATGAAGGAACGGAGTCGGCGTGAATGAGAATCGTAGAAGGAGGCTGATTTACCGATCAACCGAATGACCATTTGAGCTGACATCCGGATGAAGGCGCCCGGTAGACGCCTAATCGTGATTCTGTCGAATGGAATTCTCTCAGCTGCGGAAAATTGCAGAAGAAACTAATGAGCGGGGAAGCGAAATCAAACGCGGCAGCTTCCCCATCAGAGGCGCCACGCGCACGCCATTCAATCTCGACTGGCTCTGAATCCGGCTCGGAAAATTCCAAGCGCTCGACAAGATTGGAATAAGCATCAGTTTGAGCATTTTGATCATTCTGGGCGACTCTTCCCACAGCCACGCCGTTCTTGAAGCGCATTGGATGGCTTGTTCTTTGATCGAACTCGACTGATACAACGACGTATCTGCCGGAGACCCGTATCGGGAGCTCGATCAGAACAAATAAATCCGGTCGCCGAAAAAATTACTTCGTCACTTACGAACAACCGGATCGACGATGAAACATTGGAGATTTGGTTTCTCGGGTGAAGAGAAGATAGAGAGAGACGAAAACGGAGACCAGTTCTTCTTATCGACGCTGCTCCATCGTTTTCGGGAACCGTCGGCGATTCATGGACGGGGACAACAATTTACCAACGACGGGTGGCGAGCATTGGGCGATCGCTTGCGGCCGACGTACTGAGCGGCAAATTCTCAAACGATGCCATTATCGTCTGCTAATTGATTCTTCTGTGTCTTAAACTGTCTATCTCTTCTTCTGATTTCGCGGATCGATCGATCGAGCGACCAAGCGATCGAGCGCGCCAGCTATCCATCGACCGATTTTGGCGTGCCGTACACCAACGAGTTTTGCCATCGCTGGACGGCCACCGTCCACCGGTACTTGGTCTCTGAGGTTCCCCTTAATTTCTGCATCGAGGGGGTCCGCTATGAAACCGGAGAATCATGCACGAGAAAAGAAGTCGTGTGAGCGTTGATCGGGGAGAGATTCGACTTTTCAATTGAATCTCGCCAGAGGAAAATTTCGAACAGAGGACACTCTATAGCTTTCGCGACGTTAGCACAACCGCACGTCGTGATCATCATCGCTGTACATCTAAGGGTTTCTTGAGAAATTCGTTCGAGGACCCGCGAGAAACGATCCGTGAACGTGCAGAGGATAAGAACCAGAAATAGGCTCCTTGATAGAGAACGGAGATCCAGGTCTGAAGATGAAGGAGGACCCACGAATGTGCGGCTTCGAGGAAGCGGTGGAAAGGGATACGGCTCGAGTCAGCGAGCCTGGGATACCATTCATGCTGACGCCGAGCCTGCGAACGTTCAAATCAACAAAACATTCGAATCATAAGAACGTTTAGATGCGAATGATCTCCCTCTAGTTTGCGAGCAGCTCAGGGATGCTGGGGGCGGTTTTCAGAGGTCCCGATCGCCACCGTAAAGGTGAGCGATGAACGAAAACTGACAAGGAATGGAATATTAGCTGATCAAATAACGCTGATCATTTTTCTTCTCTGAATCGAATTGATTGAGGAAAAACGAAGCGACTGGCGATACTTGTGCTGTGATCTCCCCCGGCGGATAAATTGCTGGATGGAACGATAAAGTTAATAGGAACCGCACGATTCACTACGGAATCTCGGAAAAGATAATGAATACACCAATGAAGAGGCTCGAGAAGGGTTCTTTGGGAAAATCTTGATAAGTAGCAAGGGGAAGAGGTGGACTGCACTGTGAGCGTAGGGAGATCGGTCCTCGAACCCGGAGCCCTAAGGCCACTCTTTCCTCAACCGACGCCCCGAAAATGGAAACATCCGGGGAACCCGATTCTTTTTCACATCAGATGTGCTCCCATGGGACGGATAGGTTAAATTGACCATGTACCGATAATCATCGTCACAGAAGCATGACCGCAATCTCCGCAGCACGCGTCGAGTTTCTCTTGAATCCATTTCTCCTTTTCGCTCCTTCCAATAAATTTCCCTCCGCGTCTTTTTGATCAACTCTTCTGAACTGCTGACTAATCGTCAGAGAAGAAAAATAATTCTTATAAACGGAGTACCGGTTCTCGAGCAGAAAACCGCGACAAGGCGGGAGAGTCATGCCACGTCGTCATCTTGAGCTCGATAGTTATCAAGACTGATCTCGCGGCCGATAATATTCAATTGGTTTCGGCGTGGGAGCCCGGTGCTGGAGAACAGGATGGGTACGGACTGGAATTTTCGAAATCGCCGGGATCCAGCGGAGGAAACACCCAGAAGAGGATATGCGACGAAAAGTCAGAATATTGCCCACTTCGAGACGAGACTGTTGAAGAAAGAGATCATTGTCGACGATCGATTGGGCTGATGGGTTTCTGATCTTCAAGCGGTGTTGTAGTTGGGTCCCGAACTCTGACGGGGCCCATTCACGAAGCATTGAGAAGATTCGTCGCTCTTTCCGCCACCCGCTTTTGTTTCTGGCGATTTGGCTCACGCTTCGTCATCGGAGTCGCCAGCCGGCACAACTGTCACTCAACACCTTCTTCGTTTCACTCCAGTGATTCTTCTTCGCTCTGTGATGTCTGCACACAACTGTTACACGTACCAGATCGATCAATCAATCGGGCGATAAATCAGCCGATTTAGCTCTTTCGGCTTCACCTCAGCACTTAATTCCGCCAGGCGTGCGCTCAGTCAATGTGCCGCGAGGTCCTCCCCGAAACTCGTCGTCCCAGATCCAGAGGTGAATCGTTTTTCCCGGAACCATTCGGACGCTTCCCTGCAGAATACTGCACCGACGATCCAGAAAGCAGACACGATTATGAGGGAGAGCATCGGCCTTATCCGCTCCGCTCGCAGCGTCGACGGAAGGCCGGACGGGCGCTCGAAAAAATGCAACACTCTCGTCTTCAGGATTCTCTCTGCCTGAGACTCCTGCGGTGAGGGGGTCATGCCTCGTTCGTGGAAAGGGCAGAAAGCTTTCGGGAAATAAACGGAAAAAGCTTCGCCGTGCAGTGAAGTAGAGTAACTCGAGATGTCCTGCTCGGCTCCTGGAGATAGGCGCTCGACTGTTGTCCGTAGCCAAGTTGAACATCAGAATTCGGGTCTTGCCGACCCCTCCAGCGACCCTCTGAAGGTTCCCCGTTCCGTCCCGACCTTGAAGGGGTGTTTAGGGAGTATTAACGCTCCCTGACCGCGGCTCCTCATCCCGCACGCTCCCTCTATCTTACCGACAGCTCAATGGAAGGCGATCAGACTGTTTTTACATTTAGTCGAGTGTCGAACGATCGATTTCCCCCTCTCTCGTCAGCCTGCTATCACGATCGTTCACCACCAGCTCCGTTTCAGTGGCTGCCTCGCTGTTCTCAATTTGCCTCTGTAATCAGCGAGGGCAAACGGAGGGGCGGCCGTTCAGGCGATTGGCTGCCAGGTCCGGCTGATCGCGCGGTCCGCCGTTTGCTTCAAGATCGAGGAAGAGCTGGTAAAGTGAGAAGCTGGCGAGCAAGCCGTCAGGGAGCGCCGGACAATGATTTGTCCAAATGGAGACTCCAAGTCCGTTCCTTTTTAGGAGCGGCGACGGCGGCAGCGATCCCGGAGCGTTCGACATTCGGGGCGGCGGCGCGAGTTTGTCGACTGTACGACCTGTCCTCGAATTTATTTTCTCGCGAGTAAGCGCTCGGGAGTCATCCGGGGGTTCCAATGAGGCGAATTTTCTCCCCGGGATTTCAGACCCGCGATCCGACGTCCGCCTGATTCCCCACGATGCGTCCCTCGTTGAATGATTCGTCGATGAATCGATCGATCGGGACCGACAACGGAGGGGAATGAATACTGAATCCGATATGTCTTGTAGAGTTCGATCACAAGTGTGGGATAGTGGTTCGACGATCGAGTTTCACTGAAGTGTGGATGGCGACCAACGAGGCAAGCAACCGAACAGGCGGAGGACGACCAAAGGGAGACGACCGAAGGAGCGGAGCAAGGGTCACGGCGGATCGGCCCGTCACTCTCCTGATGTGTCTGTCCATCTGTACGGCTATTAGTTTGTCGGTGCGTCGTCCTGCTTACGGGGTGTCTCCTATCCGAGCGGGCGGCATCCTCACAGCGCCGAGACGGAGAAGGGTGGGAAGAGCCCTATTTTCTTATTGAGATGCCTTCGGTGTCGGTCCGCTCACCGGGACCAACTGAGATTCTGCTGATAAAGCTTCCGTTAGAAACAATATCTTGGTCAGCTCGCTCGTCGATGAGTGGGCTGGGTGGCAGCGGACTGTCGATTCGTTTGTCCGTTCCCTCGTCTCTTCCTCGGACGCCTAGAAGAAGGGTCACTTGATCATTATATCACTATTATCTCGCACTCCTCCCTACGGCTCGGGGTTCCCTCTCGTTTCTGCCAACAACTCTCCGCTTATCGCCGATTGCGCGCAATAATTACCTATTGTATCATATTTATGGATCCCGCGAAGGGCGCCGGGCCTCGCCGCGGAGGGTAAGATTCCGAGCGCACGAGAGAAGGGAAATTTCTTCGTGCGGAATCATGGGACGAGTGATTCTTTGAACTCGGTTCGTCGCGGCGCTTCGAGAAATAGCCGACGTCGCCGGTTCTCCCAACAACGTCAAGGGTGCAAGATTCTTAATTCGAAGAATTTTCAATAATTATAATAATTACTCCATTATTGCGTGTTTAAAGTATGAAGGCAAACGAAAATCTCACCCGTCTCGAAAATCAGCTCGGAGCAGATTGAGATGGCTCTCCGAATATTGAACTGGAATAGATAAACACAAGGATAGTCGGAGAGCTCAAAGAGACGCAGCAGCGCTCATGATTTTGAAGCTTGTCATTTTTCAGTCAGTCAGTCGATCGCCTGGTCTCTTCCCGCTGAGCGGCTTCCTCTCCACTATCTGTCTAAATTGTGTTCAATCGAGTTTTGTTTACACTCGAGAGACCATCGGTACCCTCCGCGGCAAATACAAAAAACAACTAAGAAAAGATGAAGAAGAAGAAACGCAGAAGGAAACCCTGCAGCCAATATCCCGACTACTGAGAGCAAAGATTTCCAGTGTCAATAAATGGGACGCACATCAGGGGCCACATTGCGGGGGCGACCGTCATGTTTTTCCGCGCGATGCTCATTACAACACACGAGCTGTGTTCGAGAGGATTCGAACATCAGCGATCCACATGCGATGCATGTGGGTGGACCGCCCCACTCGCCTGCTAATCGCGTACCCCCCTCGGCCAGATCGTATCGATACAGTCGCGAGCTTTTCTCTTGCGCCTCTTCATCTGAATTCATTGAACATTTTTTACATTATAAATTTATTTATTCGCAACAAGGCCCGATTAGAGGAGGGAGGGGGCGAGGTGAGCCTTTCTTCCGAGTCCCAGTTCCCGGAGCAGCTCCATAGCCCTGAGAGTTGTCGGACTTACCTCTTCTAGCCGCGGATGAATGATATTTTTCAAGGACTCACGACGTTTCTTCGTGAACAGCGTCTCTAGTCCGTTCGAAACTCGATATCGGGGGAATCGGGCTTGCGCTCTCGGACGCCTCAACGCTTTTCACTTGGAACAGGTATCAAGATGAGGCCGAGCGAACCGGGGGAAAATAGTTCTAAAAGGGATCACCCCAAAGACATTAGCTCGAGCTAATGCGGGAAGGGGCAAATAGCGGCAGAGATTCAGCGAGATGATCGGGTTGGGAGGGGGAGGCCGGCCTGGATGGCTGACGGGTTTTCGTCCAAATAAAACTCGTTAATAGCTAACCCCGCACAACCCCGCTATACATAGTTGGTCTGCCCATATGAGCTTTAATCGTCGCTCCATGCGGGTCTGTGGTCTAGTAAGCACTAATAGAGCTGTATGCTGCGGGCTGTTGCCTTCGTCGTGCAGACGTGCACGACTGACGGCCCGGGCTCGCGTACAACTGCGTGTCCCGTTTCGAGAGCCGTAGTTTTTCATGCTCCGTGCCGCAATCGCTTTCTCTCATCGTGGTGCACAACAGCGGTGCCATTCTCCTCTGAAGCTCTCCCATATTGTCGCTCTACTACCTGCCTACCGACCAGCGGCTACATCGGACGAATGCGAACCCAACACGGGTACCGGAATCAGCTCGTCGTAACATCATCATCATCACCACCATCGAACGAACGGTCAGACTAATTGTGATTTTTACTCGGACGGCCCCGACGAGGCTGCTGCCCAAGTGACTCGTCAGATTCCACGTCTGATTATTGTCATCGTCGAATGCTACCGTATCACAATGCTTATAAACGCATTCCCAACGATTTGCTGAGCTTCAACGACCGAACGACAGCCTCCGGGATCTTTATCAGGGCGGGCTCTTCCAGTCCGCGATCAGGGCCGAGAGCTGAGAACGAGAGAGGGTCCCCCAATTTTAAAAACAATTGTCTCATCGTTCTTTTTCCAAAGAAGATTCTCCGGAACGTTTCTGGTGGCACAACGAGCTCGGAGAGAGCCCGAGAAAGTGCTTGTCGGTGCTCAGCTCATTCGTTACGAGCGATAGTTGAGAAATGCGGAAAACTCTTGACAGCCAGAAGGATTCGTTCAGATCCATCACCTGTCCAGAGCGTTTTTTCCCCATTCACCACGAGCGAGGCGAAGCTGGAGACGATAGCGTAGGCAGTCTCCCCAATTCTTTACTTCTCTCATGGAGTGCAATAATTGTCACTGCTGTGAGATAAGACCTCGCTGGGAGCCGGCGGCAGCGAGTGAGTTCATACTCCGGGAAACAATATCGACTTCTGGGAATGCAACACCTGCGAAGCACGGTCATCGATAATAATGGCGGGGAACACTCACCAGCAGGCGCCAAAGTACCTACGGAGAAGGAGAGGAGCCTTCTTTGACGAACCGGATCACGAGTAGGAAGAATCACTTACTGCTATCTGTTGTCATGATACCAAGCAAAGATGATGACGTGATCTCGGACGGATCTTCTTCTCGCAAGATACACACTCGACTCAATTGACTGCTGGCGTGGACGGCGACGGCGCGGCATTATTTTCCGATGCCTTCGCCGGGGAACGGTGGACTCTGCTTGTCTTTTTCGATGCGTCTCTATTTGTTCTTCATTACGAGTTTATTTATGATAAGTGATTCCTATCACGCTCCCGGAGTATTTGTTCTAATCATTAAGAAGTTGGCCGAGGCCCGACAAGCGTCGAGAGTCCTCTAGTCGATCGTTATTGATGGTGCGTCAGAAAATTTTGACGGTGGGCGGATTCAGGGCGGGACGGTCGGTGGACTGCCTCAGCGAACGCTGGGGGCGCGATATTTATAGTGGACTGGAGGAGTACATACTGCGAATCGGAGGGACCAGACCGGAGGCTTTGGACGCTGCGAGAAGAGGAAGTCCGGTGATAGAAATAAAAAAACGTTAATTTTTTGCTCTCTCAGCACTTGTGGCCAGGTCATTTGTGGCGTAAAACTGCGGAATGGTCAGTTTTTATCGGGCGGGGGGCAAAAGGGAACGGAGCGGGAGCTCAAGGGGCTGTCCCGTCGACTGAGAAGAGTCACAGAGGCGATTGAGGGGGGGGGCGAGAACGGGGGTCTGGGGCCAGCTCGATGAGCCGAAGATGGGCAAACCGCTTTCAAGTGCCTTCCTCAAGGGGCCGATCGGACAAAATGGATGGTTTGAGAGAGGCCGAGAGAGTAAGAGAATCAAGAGGAGTTAGACTTAGGGGCAGAAATATATTTCCGCCCGCGCGGATGAACGAATCACCAAGTGTTCTTAATTACTGCAGCTCCTTGGCTGCTGGCGGCTTTCGCACGAAGCTTCCCCGTCCCGAGCGAACTCTAGGCCGAGTCCGACACAGAAATCCAATACAATCAATCGTTCATGCCTTTTTCCTCCGCAAGGTTCGGACAATCATAAAGGACTATAATCCGTACCGTACCGTGTCGTCAGTATATCTCTGAGAAGTGACCTTGTTTCCCCCCTTTCTCCCCCACCCGAGGGCAGATTTCTGCACTACCCCGCGGTCACGATGCCTCGAAAGGATGCTTAGAGAAAACTCGGAATCAATGGCAGGTCGCCGAAGGAAAATCAATGGCTAGTTTCGAGGCATGGCCGATTCACTTGAAAAGCGAAGTCCAAATGATACTTATGCCTCGATCTGGATGTCCGTCCATCCCGACCGCAAGGATTCCGATCATATGTAAATCGGGGAGTTCATCCATTTTCCTCTCCTCGTGAGAATATGATCGTGCAAAGAGCCGAGAGATTTCCATATTGTCTCGTGGTGAAAGTTTTGTCGTGTTGAAGCACGGGTGAGGAGCCGACGTTCGCCGAGCCAAATTAAGCATCGATGACTTCTCGCGACCGAGTCCGGGGAGATGGAAGCGAAAGTCAAAAGACAATGACTCTTGCATTCAATCGTTCCGGAGGGCTGACTGAGTCGTTCGCCCGCTCGCTCTTCATCGGTTGATGATCTCTTCATCCATAAAGATCAATTAGGACTCCCTCACTGAGTGAGTGCCGCTGGTGGTGGTTGTGACCCATTCCCCGTTTTCCCTATTTTTTACTCTCTCGGCCTTCCTGGAGGAGGAGGAGGAGGAGACTCCGCACGTTCCCTTCTCCAAAGCCATTATTCCATTTTTTGTGCGGCTCTCATTAGAATTTTATAAGATTCACTAAGAGATCTTCTTTCTCTCGGCCGCTTAGCTGTCCCTCGCCCGACCGCTCTCGACTCCTGTCCCATTCGTTCTACACTTGGTTCTCCTGCTCCCGGCTATCCTCGAAGCGACCTCCTCCTGCCCGCCACCGAGATGACGATGGCGGGGACGGCGATCATCATCGGTGGTCACTGGCTCTTCGCTTAGAACGATCCTAAATATTATGGATCGGCTGTTATCTTTCAATCGCCCTCGGCTTCCACTCCGATGCCTTCATCGGGGCCATTGCGTACGTGACTTGATAGGGGCAAACTTTTCTCCTCCTATTCTTTGTTTTCTTATTCGCTCCGACGTGGAACTGTTTTTAATAGCAGGTGATTTAGAGTTAACGGTACCAACTCACAGCTAGCTAGCTAGCTACCTGCCTGCCTGCCTAGCTCGCCAGCTAGCGAACCCGCTCCTCGGCCGCTTCTCCGCGCGGCAGCGCCGGTTTCTGAAGTATTCAGCGGCACACCCCAGCTCGGGTTACAAGTTAGACCCGACAGATAACTTTCTCCCTAATAATTAACTGCTTTCCCGGGCGAACAGCATCGCAGCTCTCTCGAGGCGATGAACTCACTCAATCCGATACGCTGTCCCTCGGATACTCTTCTTCTTAAATCCCTAATATCTATCGGATTTAATGGGTGAGTGTCTTCGAGTGCTCGAAACTGTGTCTGTGGAAGTATTAGCTGTTAGTGTCGGAGCGCTGAGTGCGAGTATATCGCTCGGAGCTCCTCGGAACGGTTCCTTCAATTGAGAATCGAGGTCCACAAGTCATTTCGTCTTCCCGAGTGCAGCTCTTTCGTTTCTCGCTGCCGGCACTTTCCGCGACTGCTGCTCGGCAATGCGACGACTGGTTTGTGCTGACAGTAGCTCCCAATCGTATCCTAATCCATCTCAGTTTACGCCGGCGTCCCCCACCTCATCGAGGCTTCATCGTCTCCGCCGTGCTTTCTTCCCGCTCAGCGCCCCCCCCACTCCCTCTGCCCCGCCTTGCCTGGTATATCTTTAGACAGCAGTACTCTCAGCCTCCGCCGAGATTCTCTTCTCCGCGACGAAGCTCTCTTCAGCTGTCCCAATATCAACCTAATTTTCTCCATACGCTCCCAGCCATCGTTTGTCTCGCCCGCACGCTCGATCTCTCTTTCTTCA
This sequence comes from Galendromus occidentalis, assembly GCF_000255335.2. Lineage (NCBI taxonomy): Eukaryota > Metazoa > Arthropoda > Arachnida > Mesostigmata > Phytoseiidae > Galendromus > Galendromus occidentalis. The sequence goes on along the minus strand of NW_003805516.1, from coordinate 207,342 downwards.
ACTCGTTTCCCTCAATAAAAATCGTCCTCCTTATTCGCTGCCACGAGACTAATCGGCCCACTTAAACGCCGCGCCGCATTGTACCAGATACGAAAAAAGGAACTCTGGAGGAAACTACGTTTGCCAACGGGCTAAGTGATCAGAATTATTCTTTCGTTCGGCTTTCGAGCAGGAAATTGTCTGACGATTATGCAAATCATCTCCACAGATAGCTAGTGAGCTCTGACCGTGGCACTTTTCTTCCGCACTCGAGATTCGGGCCGCCGCTCGCGCCGTGCCGTCCGCAGTGCCGCCCACTCGGAAATCACTCCGACAAGTCGACGGGAACTTGAGCGAGGCAGTTGTGCGCCGACGTAAAGATCGCGGCGCACCTGTTACGCTGTCATTCCATCTGGAGCTCGGCGCAATACCGGCTACGATCACGGCGACGTTAGCCCTAGGCCGTCGGAGTGACAGCGTCCGCTATCTGTTCTGATATCTCTCTCAATATAGGCGATAAATGCCCAATTACCGCGTGTGGGCCAGGCACGTACACTTAATACATAGTAGACCGACGCCGGCTCGAGCTCGGGGGGACTGTACCTGAGCTGTGAGCAAGCTGAGATCCGAGCCAGACCCTGACTGAGTCGGGGTCGAGGGCATAAAATCACTCGGGAGGTTATTTCGAGCGTCAAGATCATGACATAACATGACAACGATATTCGGGATTTCGGATAGATCAGCTGATATCACAGTTGAACGACAACGTCAAAGCCTTACGTCCATGATGGAGATCGCGATTCATGAGCGTCTGCGAATCCGGGAATTATTCATAGCTGTAAGAGCTTCAATCAATTAGGGCTCGGGTGCGAAGTGCTATCCCGAATAATAGGCTATTTCTCCTACGCCTCTGTCGTCCGTTCATACGCTCGCTCGCTCTCTCACTCACTCAGCCGCTTCCCGCCCGCCGGCCTGCACGCTCCCTCCGTCCCTCCCTGCCTCGTCCGCTCGTTTGGTCGCTTGATGTCTATATCATGACCCGTCGTCGTTCCCCTCGCCGCGCCGGCCCTGGACGCTCAGTCAGAGCCGTGATCGGGAGCCAGGCGATACGTGTTCATTCTCTCAATGGTCTCAAATCTCCCGACTACAACATCGCGCTATGATATCGTAATTTCATACTCCGTACCTCTCGCGCCCTTTCACGCTACGCCTGTCCCCTGTTACACAATTTGGAGCCGGCGCCAGCGGTGCCACTCTTGGACAGGTATTGTATCAAGCGGACCATGGAAAAATCTCTCGATTCCCTGAGCCCTCGTCGCGGCCATCGAATGCGCGGCCTCATCTTCTCCCTAAGATACAATTATTGAATTAGATAGGTAGGTGATGACGGCGTGACGGAAAAAAAATTCAAGAAAACCTAAAATCATCTCGGTCGTTTCGTTCCTCCGTCGCGTTTTGTTCAGGGTCGAGGCTCGCCAAGAAACCCACTTTCTCACACGTAAACGCGTCTAGAACATCTTGTCTACATAATATTTACGTCCTCCGGGGTCGTTTTCCGACCAGTGACGGAGCAGCGGGGCTCGTCGGAACATTTCACCAAACTGCGATCGGGCGTACGAATTGTGACTTGTGACCGACCGAGAGCGCACTCTGGATTGGTCGACGCCCGATCTCTCATATCGGTAGCTGTAGCTCTGTAGCTGATAGTTGTTTAGAGTCGATTCTGATAGGCTCCAATCAGATCGATATCGAGTTATCACGTTCGATCGGGCGCTTCACCGCCGTCGTGATTATCGTCGATGTCACAGACAAACGGTCGGGTGGCCACGCGAACAGGGGTCCGGTGCGAACAGAGCTTGGTCTACTAAATGTGTGTCTGATAGTGTATAAGCGCTCGATAGTTAGTGCAATGGTCGCTGTTCTCATCGCTTATACGGCAGCCACCACTCGGTTATTGTAGTCTCCATTAAGAACGACGCGGGTTTGATTCGATTGCCTATGGGAAGGAAGGGGGGCGAGTCCGAGTGGCAACAGCAGCACCGTGCCGCGTGGCAAGCAATGCTGCTGTCGGGGTGTGTAGTAGAGAAAAGAGGCGATGATGTTCTCCCAACGACGATGGAAGACATTGCCCAACGATAATGACAGCAAGATCAGCTGATTTCCCCTGGATGTGACAAAGAGGAATGCCCGCCGGCGGCTGAGTGGAGAGTCGTCTTCTCGGGGAAACTATTCGCCGCTCTCCGACTATCCCTCCCCCCAACACACAGGCGGGCACGCACCGATTGAGGGAATCAAGGGAGGAAGAATGGCTGGTCAGGATGGGCAGTAGTGGTTACCGGGTCAATGATCGCCACTCAGTCTCACGCTCCATTCGATTCTAGCGAGATACGAACCAGCGTACTCGAATCGCCGGTAGTTATCAGCGGTCACGCGATCTGTGTCTACAAGATCCTCAATCAGATTCACGGATGGATGGGGGTTTGTTCGAATCAATTCATCACAGATTGAGCACTCTGGAGAAAAATAGGCGAAATTCAATAGATCGAAGGCTTCCATCTAGATCAACATCTCCCTGGACTCGGTCCAGGTCAGCAGTACGGACATGAGCTCATTTCATCACTGAATGGTGCGGTGGAGTCTAAAGCGGTTTTTAGCGAGACGCTCGCGCAGCACAGGTAGAGGGAGCGATTCTCCCAACAGATGGGTGCACTCGCTCATAGCTCGAGCTGAGTGAGAGATGCGCATAAAGATAGACGTGATATGATGCGTGTTCCTGATAAAATAATTTAACTCAACGACTTAATGAGTTGCACACGGCAGTCGAAGCATCTAGTCGTGATGTACGGCCTCGGAGAGATGCTTATTACCGGGGCGAGCGGGACTGACACGGCCAACAAGGGAAAGTCGCTCTTCAGGGAGGGGAGCGCTTCGAGAGAATGAGCCGTACACCCGCAGCCAATTTGGCATACGTGCGGCAAGTTGCCGATTTTTATTCTGCATCAGATCCGAGTTCCACGGTAATGCGCAGATACATCGTCACCCACAGTGTACGAGGATTTCGCGACGAGATGGGCTCGAGAAACGATCGTAGCACGTCGACAACGTGCCATAAGTCGTAAGGAACCATTCATCGACACCGTGGATTGCTCCGATTGACGCAATCCAGAGACGTGGAGGAGACCGAGGATCACCGAATCCTTGCGAGAGTCCTTTTCGAGGCAAGCCTGGATCGGGAAGATGAATCTGAGGATAGAGCGGGCGACCGAAGTTCCGAGCCTCGGGTAAACGTTTTCCGACCAGATCGTTTGTTTATGAAAGTACCTAATTTTTTCTTCATCTAGTGAACAAAATGGATTTTGAATTAGTTCGTGAAACTTTTTTGAGCAGAGCGTGGATTAATAACTCAGAGTCTACCGAAACTTTGCCCCGCTCACGTTCACTTGACCGAGCACTACTTCGGAACAAAGGCGTGGAATCCTTCGCCGGCCCTGCATTGCGGTCCAGCCCATTGCGAGCTGGCGCGAATTATAAGCTATCTTATAGAATCGGCAGATTATAAGTTGTAGCACATTTTCCTTAGGAGAATCCCGCGAGAAACTGTTGCCGTTGATGACTTGCTCGATATGAAGCAAACTGCTAGCTGTGACCGACCGACAGTTCGTCCGCCCGCGCGCTTGCTCATCCAAGCGACCGGGTGAACGAGCGTGCGATCGAACGAACGAATGAACAGCGGTGTCTAGGCTGCTATAAGGTCTTTTAGACGTCTGATAGAGCCAACCAGCTATTGGCGAGCCTATCAGCAAGGGCTATCGGAAAGCCATGCTATAAACGAGACTTATCTAGAAGCTATCAAACTTATAATGAGCGCTCCTCAGTTACAGTTTGTCATCAGTTCGGGTAGCGACCGACTGAGTGAGTGTGCAAGAGAGCGAGCGACCGAGCAAGCGTCACATTGAGCGAGGAATCCGCTCCTACTCAAAATTTCGAGCCGCTATTCCTCCGTTTTATGGCGTTTATCGGGCGCATTAGTGGCCCTGGCTCGCTCTTTGCCTAAAGTTCACGCTTCGCACCGATCCGAATAAAGAGATCTCAACTGGCATCGATTCACCTCTTGATGAACGTCTCGTAGGTGGCTGCGCATGAATAAATCAGAGTCCGGCAGTCGATTCGGTGCTCCCGATGTCCAGAGCTATTGACTGTTTGGGTCTCGGAGAGTCTTCTCACGCGCCGCTCATAGCTTTTCGTATGCTCCGTTGACCATCACTTCATGCCGGGGGCAAATGATTGGCAGGCCGAACAGCCAGCCATTCATTCAGCCAATGACTGTTGCAATCAGTGTTGGCTCGGAATCCCATTCGCGTCGTTTTGCCGTCAAATGCGTTCTGTCGTTGACAATCCCCATTGGTCAGGACAAGACGAACAAGAATGCTACATTCAACCCTAGGACGCATCGTGACATGTCCGGCGACGCATCGGTCACTCAGCGTGGAACCTTCTCACGTCAAGGGCAACATGGCTCATCGACCGCGGTTCCCCTCAGGGCTCGGAATTGGGAAAGAAAACACGGCAGTCGTCGGGAAGTTCCGGAAAAAGCGGGAAGCGAATCTCGGAGGAATGGTCCCCCTTCGGAATGGGGAATCCGAGCCCGAGAGCAATGAGAGAAGGCGAAAGCATAGGAAAGGATGAGGGGGTGTTTTTAAATGGCAAATCGAGTCAGTCGTCAATCCGGCCGGGCAGGCTTGCTGGCTCACGGGCCAGCTTGCGGCATGTTGGATAAGGGCATAAAATCGCCATAAACTTTTGCCTGATGGGGATATAAGGAGGAGCTGTGGGGATCTGTCTGGGCGAGTAGTCGTCATGGTCGTCATCGTCTCGAAGAGAGAGCGTCAAGGTATTGCAGGAGAATGAGTTGAGCTGCAGCGGCGGCTAGGAGAACCCACGAAGAAGTTACCGGGAGGACCATAGGAGTGATGACGAAGCAAATAAATGACGACGAAAGTATCTGCACCAATGATGATGATGGCGACGACAACAACGATGGCGATGATACACCTACCTCGGGCAATCCATCTCAGTTTATTACGCCGCTGTTTCCCCTGGCTCGAAGCCACGGGACCGACTCTCGACCAGCTTCAATTTGTGATCGCCACCGCCTTGGGTGGCCATCCAAACACAGTGCGGGGGACAGACAGAGGAACGGACAGATAGACAGACAGACGGATAGATAGACCGAGAGTCGGTGGGCATGATTTTACGATTTCCGATCACAGGGGTACCGAGTCAGTGACTCACTTGTTATTATTGCGCCGACTCGGCTAAGAACAGTCGCTGAAAGCTTCAATGAATCCTTACTTAGCCAAGCTCGGATGGGTCTCGCCCATCATCTGATCGACGTCCTTGAAGTGGCAGAGCAACTCGAACGATACTCGATCGGCCTGGTAATTCCAATCCCGTGATGGGACATCGATACACTCTCCTTCAATCCTGTCATTTCTCTTTCCAGGTGAAAATCTGGTTTCAGAACAGACGCACGAAATGGAAGAAGCAAGACGGTATCTCGAATGCAGAAGCAGCCGAACTCAAGATGGGAGAAAAGGCGAAGAGCAAGCTCCAGGCGCAGGCAGCTAAACAAGCGGCCGCTGCAGCCGCCCAGAAGGCATCGGCACTTTCGGCTCTTTCAGCCCAGGTTTCGGCTCAACTATCGGCCGGAACCGTTCCGCCGCCCGCACACCATCATCAGCTGCAACACCTTCATCAGCTCGCCGCCCTTTCGTCCGCAGCAGCAGCAGCGGCTTCATCCGCAGAATTGTCAGCTTTCAGTAGTCCCGCCGATCTCGCCGGACGTGCTCCCCCACCCCCTCCGCCGGAGCTCCGACTTAGGTGAGTCTTCCCGTACGGCGCGGTGATTCGATCAGATTCCCATTCACCGACCCTAGCTCGCTCCCGACCACAGGTCCGAGTCGCTCGATATGGAAATCCGGATTGGCAGAGTATCTGAGTGACATCTTCTCTCTGTATTTCCAGGCAGATCGAACTTTCGAGTCTAGCAAGCTTTCACGGCCATTTGCTCGAGCCGTCTCGAAGTCCGTGTCGAAGTCCTCTGACGTCAGCTGAAAACATCTCCAAGTGCCTGCAGGTGTCCGATCGGCTCACCAGTCCATCTACCCTTCACCTGCGCACTCACGACCATTCGGACGATGACGATGACGACGAGGAGATCGATCCGTGCGGGAGCTAACTATCTGTTTCGTTGGTAACTGTATAGAGAAATTTTGAGCGAGAAGCACCGATTCCACCGCGAAAACGCGAGCCATACTTGTATAATTTCTCTCTGTCTCTCTCTAATCAAGCCGATCAAGAGAAAAGCCCCAAACTAGTCAACACTCACAGAAGATGATGTTTTCTCTTCTGAACCGTCGAACGAATCTCATTACGTCACTGTTTGATGTTCTCCGGCTTTGTTTCACTCTGAAAATCCACGGCTCAGAGGATTGATCTAATCTACTCGAAATTTTAGCCTCCACACTTGTATATAGATTACTCACGATGATATTATCTACATGATGATAAATTAAACGGAATGGATCAAGAACGCAGCGGGTAAATCACATACATGAATACTCCCCCACAATGCGATGGATTCACCGAGGAGTCCGTCGGCGTGAGTGGAAGTCGAAGAGAATACTCGTGTACGTTTGAGTGATGGAATCTCTTTGGGACGGTTCCGGAAACTTTGTATAGAATGCTGAACAGCTTCGTGATTATGATGGTGGATGATTTCACTGATTGACTGTCTGATTGATTTTTTGAGCGCTTGAGGAACCCAAATGAATCAAGAGGAAATAGACTGGAGAATGGTTTAATAAATAATGTGATAACACTGAACCGCGTTTTTATGAGAGATTCTGCGGCAAGCTCTGATGCCGAGACTCGAAATTCCCTCGTCGATTCCGAGAATTCAAGTGACCATTGAACCACCAACAAGTGAAGGCGAACGCCGTGGACGAATTCTAGCCGTGAGTCGAGGGTGAGAGTGACTCGCGGATCCAGATGCCAAGGATTGGCGTATTGGCGTTGGATACGTATTGATAATCTGATGATTTTGTTTCAAGAAGGGGATGTAGCTCAGATGGTAGAGCGCTCGCTTAGCATGCGAGAGGTACTGGGATCGATACCCAGCATCTCCAATTTATTTTCCTTTTGCTTGCAACGCCGAGCACCCCCGAGATCTGTGGCGTGAACAACACCCCATCCCTGCCTGAGCCAAGAATGACCCAACAATGAGGGTCTTGCCCGAGCGCCATGGTATGGAAACATATGGTCAGTGTCTCGAGCCACGATTTTGCTCTGTACGGAATGAGCCAAATCAGAAAAACCGGGCCGCGCCGTCGCTGTCCGGAGCTAAGCTGACCGACGTCTGTTTTCGGACTCGCGACGAAACGACCGACCCTGCGGCTGCTAATGGTCGCCGGGGAAACGTAGTTGGTACTGTCTTCGCTCGTTACGAATACATGCTCCACTGACTGACCGAATGGCTGGTGGGGACGGGCAGCTCACTCATCTGGGGTCGCTTGTTGCCTGATCGCTTCATGAGCCTTCTTCACGGCTCTCTCGCGGGCTCAATAGATCGGCAATTAGACCCCAATCAGAGGAAGCACCTAGAACTTTGATCATCGCACCGTTTCGCGGCCGTGCTGGCGACGACACAGAGCAGAAACTCCGGTATCACAGATACGCATGCGTCTTTTCGGATTCGGATCCCGGGAAAGAGAAGTAATACATTTTGCTTACTCGGAACTGCATGAATATCCAGAGTCGATTTCGTCCCTGCAGACAGTGGTATGCCTCGTTCGGCTGAGGTTTTTTCTTTATTCCCTCGGAAAGCTTTGCTGATGGCAGAGGAAGTTTTTCGCGGAGGAAAAAAAGCTCATCGATACAAGTAGCGAAGATTCCCGCCATTCTGTGCCTTCTACTCCGCGGAGCTGACTCCGGAACGCCGGACGATACCGCGTGTCGAGAAAAGCATCCACGTCACTTGGGTATTTGGAGTATGCTGCACGCGTCGGTATGCTTGACTACTCCCCCAGCCGCTGTCGAAATGTCGGAGAGTCGCTGAGAGCAGAAACAGCGAGTGGACGACACAAACAAAAGTGGCAATCCTGGAAATAGGTCCAACAGCAGGATACATGACAGTCGGGCCTTACGAGCGGATAACATTCTTTCTGAGATGACCTCACTACTGATAGAGGGGCAGCGTTAGGGAAATGGCAAGCGGAGTCGATCTACAGCTGCAGGAATCTCCGCTACAATGGACTCCAATTCCGGATTTTTCACATTCCCCGGCCTCGACAGGATGATCCCGACAAACAAGTCTGGAGAGAGGGGATCGATGTTTTCAGAGTCCGACGCAGAACAACATCTCGGGAAAATGCCCTTTTGCCCCTCACTCGACAGAACGACGCCGCCAGCAGTTTTCGACGGCAATTCGCCCGATAGGAGTCAATCGTCCGGATACTACTAGGCGAAGATTTCCTCAGTCAGGGTATCTCGCTGTGAAAGTCTTTCCGATCGAGGGAATCTCTCCGCATCGTTCCGATAACGAATGTTCAAGAATATGGAGGGACTTTCGTTTTGTGGGCCTGGGTTAAGAGATTTACGGTGACGACTGAAAGAAATTTTTCGAATGACCACCTGCCGCGATTGTATCAATGAGCGTTGGATACGGTAATCAATGGGATCGTTTTGATAACATCTCTCGCTTCAATATACAGCGCTACCTGGTACCGAGTCGTGGATCGCCGCGACAAACGGCATCAACGAATTCTTCGGGGAAACACTACCGAATCGGACGGCAGCGGACCGGAGAAGCGTGATTATTTCATGATTTCGTCACATAGCGAGCAGAATACGCTCTCCCTGTGGGTGAAACCTCCTTCGGGTTAAAACGGTGCGGCGTGTTCCGCGGCCGTCCTTCGGCCACAGGCCGATTGCGGGATGGACCCTACATTCAGTCCATGGAAGTATGCTCTCTGCGACCGAGCCAGCTCGAGGGGAGGATCCGGGTCCGAGGAGGGTCTCGGTGGACTCCCAGATCAGAATCAAGGTCCTGTAACCGCGCAGCATTTGTCGGTGTCCACATAGTTCCAGATTCTTGATCCTCGCAGCGATTTCGGGAGTCAGATGAGTCGGAAGTCGGAAGCGATGTTCGAACTGCCTCCCCCCCGTAACATGCAGGCCTCACTCGCGTTGAGGGCACAAAGAATTTTCCGGCCGTCCTATAGTGGGGAACACTTCCTCACAGCATCGAGACGGCCCCGACGCGTAATCCATCTCGGACTGGCGATTAGTGATAATTATCACTAATAATCACAATCACTGATCGACCGTCCATCTCACGAGGGATGGACGGAGGATGGATGGATGGATGGAGAGGATTACTAGAGACGCTGACCCCGACAAGACTGGTCTACCCGAGCCTCTGTCGAATTCGTACCGAATCCCGATCGGCGACTTCGTCTGCAGACGATGCACTGCAGGATTGAAGTTCTGAAGGACTTCTGATATTATTCCCAGGACTCCCGAAAATGAGACAGCGGGTTTTATCGATGTTCGAAGCACACGAATCGCTCATCAAAAATGATTGAGGAGCTCTTGAATTGGATTCGTTTAGATTTCTTCGAAACGTACATTTACTGCGTTTATATAGGTACTCTTGTCTTATACCCCTGAATATCCTTCCCCCGGCACCCCCCTCGAGGGGTGAGCTGTACTTGACCGATCTCGTTCGCCCAGGTTTTCGGAGTTGCCTTCGTCCTTCGAGGGGCCGCTTGGGTGGTGTCTGGCGGGAGTCTGATTCGGAACGGGAACTCCTCCGACGAGATTGAGACCTCCTCGCTATCCGGGACTGAGTTCCCGAAAACCACAAAAAAACAGAAGGAATGGTTGTCTGCTTCTTGCTTCGCCTCCGCGAAGAAGCTCGCGGATGGTGATACTTGATTAGGCGTACCCAAGCAGAGGCATCAACCCGACCGACATGAGATCAGGCCTCTATCGCATATCTTAGCCCACGTCGCGCCAATCGGATACTAGTCGCCGAAAGTGGAACCGAGTGAAAGAATGATACAGTTCTCTCCGCTCGCCCTCTTCGTTTTCACCCTTTATTATGCCCCGATGCCGAGAACAGCAAAGCAGGAAGAACGTTGCACGGAACATTTTAAACTCTATATAAATAATTCACAGAAGCATGATGTCCAGGGCTTGACTTGCCGACCCTGATTGACTCGCTCGGTACAGACTCATCATAGCCATCATTCGCAGCAGCACAAGAAAATAAAAGAAATTTATGCCGATCCTGGGAGCGTTGATGTCTTCGAAAACACTTGTCGGGTAATGAGTCACGAGCACTTGAACGGAAATTGACGAGGCGACGTATTTACATTATTTACATATGGCAGTTGACTCCGTTTTGGCCCCCGAACAAGTGCACTGCTGGCAGACATTGAGACTGAATTCGATCCTGATCCAGTCTCAACGGATTACCCATACCATCGAATTCAAGCTTCCTTCAGGGAGGTTCCGAGTGTAATGCGAGGGAGCGGGTTCTTAATCCCGGACCTCCGGGTAACTATGCAGGGCAGTTCTCGTTCATTTCCTCGTGCAGGTGTTGCGGTTTCCACGAAGACATCTGCCAAGATTAGTGATGTAGATGGTGTCTGCGGGACAATTGTGTACGAAGCCTTTGAGTCCGTTCTTTCCGGGTGCGCAGACGACGAATTTCGTGCAGTCGTTGGGGTGGATGAAAACACCTCGTTTGTTACAGTCGACCGTGTCCTTATCGATGACGATCAGAGCCGGCGCGTAAGGATCGTTTGTTGGTTCTTCGGTTACCACTGGTCTTCTAGAAGGGCGCGGCGTAGTTATGACGACCGCCCTTCTGGGAGAAGTTGGAGGATCTGGTCTATACGTCGATTGTGGTCGGTATGTGACGGCGACGTAAGGTCTAGCCGTCGTGAAGGCCACGGTCGCTCTCTGGGTCTGGGGCGGCACCGTCGGCCTAGAAGTTGGGGCAGGGGTGACGTCATCGTAATAGTCATAGTAGTAATCGTCATCGTCTTCCAGGGGTGGGGGTAGGGCGGTCGTGGTTCTCACCGCGACGGTGGTCGGGACTGTCCTCGGGGCGGTGAACGCAGCGGTATTCGACTCCGAAGTCTTCCTGCGTCTGACGTTTCGGCCTTCGTCATGACCGGAGCTCGGGTCCGGAACTAGAGTATCGAGAAGTACGGCCTGCGAGGGATTGGTTTGCGACCGCTGAGGAGAATCGTACTGGAATTGATTTTGCTGAGAGACCCGCTGAGGTGCGTCATAGTTGAAGCTCGTCGACGAGGTGTGCTGAGGTACGTCGTAATTGAAGTTGGAATGAGTATCTTGGGGTACTCTCCGTTGTGGTGCCTCGTAGTTGAACGCTGCGGCTTGCGGGGTTCGCGCTGGCGTCTGGTACTCGAATTGCGGCGATGCTTGACGGGGAAGAGTGTTTTGAGGAGGAGTCACGTCCCGTCTATCATCGAAGGGCGCAGTAGATCGTTGCGGAGGATCGTTGTAGGTGAAAGTGTTCTCTCGAGGTCTCGTCTCCCGCGGTGGTGGATCGTTGTAGGTGAAAGTAGGCGGAGGAGGCCTCGACGTGTCTCGTTGGGGAGTCTGGTATTCGAATTGGATCGGTTGTCGATTCACGCTGCGCTCGTCCGCAGCAAATGGCGGAGGCGGTCTCGATTGACGCTGATGCGGCTCGTCGAACGGCGATTCCGTCGTCGCGCGTCTGGAGGTCGACGAAGTCCTATCTGGGCTATTGTACAAAAACGCCGAGTTCGTGGATTTCGGAGAGTCCTTGGGATCGGCCCGATTCCGAGCTTCGGAGAACGCGAACGATGGCAGGGGTTCATCGAAGACGAACTCAGGCTCATCGTTCCTCGGTGCAGGAGCTTCAGTCGACGGGGTAGGCGCCGGTTTCTCCTCGGGGAGGTTCCTGGCACTTCCCTCGGAGAAGCCGAAAGCCGGTACCCCGCCAAGATCGAAACGGTCCTCGTTGTAAGGTGCACGGGCGAGCGGGTTGTCGAGCTGCGGCTTCCTCTTCTTCTTGCGATTCGAAGGATCTTCAGGGTTCTGGGGCGGGGCGCTCACTTGGCCATCGGATTCGCGACGAGGTTGCCTGTGGTTTTCAGCCAGGGGGCGATCCTTAGGATCGACGTAGCTGAACTGGAATGGACTGATCGCGTCTTCAGGTGGAGGCTGTGCTTGGCGGATGGGCGCCACGTAGACGTTCAGATTCGCGTCGGGCTGCGTCTGGCGACCCGATGGGTTGGCGTACTGTTGGAAGAGAGGGACGGGCTCCTGGTAATGAGCTTGCGCGGGTCTTCGGATGTTGGTTCCGGGCTCGACAGGTGTCTGCTGGGGATCGATGAAAGCTTGTGCTTGGAGGTTAGACTGGGTCTGGAAGCCGACCTGCGGCGGAAGTCCCCGGACTTGACTGGCTTGGGCGGGAGGAGGGGGCGTTCCATCGTTTCTGTTGTCTGGAAACCGAGAGAGAAGGGAAATTGTAATGACGTCCTATTGCACTCTCTAAGCTCTCGGGAAAAAAAATGGAGCAATGTCTTTCCCTCAGCTATTTCATATTTCTCCATCAAAATCCTCTCGAGTCAATCACGAGAGGAAGTCCATGCGGTTCGAATACCTTTCAGATGGTCCTTGAGGAGCTTCACCAGTTCTGCGATGCTGTCGTCCTTTTTGGGTTCCTGTTTCCTCTGCTGCCTCCGGGTTCCGCTCGAGGGTTTCTCGGTTGGTTCGAGAGTTTGTTCGACCTCTTCGTAGTCCTCGTCATCGTCAATTGGCGCGGGGGTCGTTGTGGTTAATTTTCTCTGGTTAGTTCTACGCTTCGTGGAGAACGCCTTAGTTGTGGCACTGGGAGCTGGAGTAGTACTTGTGGGTGAGGTGGAAGTAGTAGTTGTGGTCCGGAGGGTGGTTCGGGACGACGTGCTGCACGGGAGAGAGAATAAGGGTTATGAAGTCGGGGTGGGACGGTTATTGATTCGGGGAAAATGACGGATGGAAATCAATCTGGATAGCATGGTCGATCAAATTCGGCTGCAAATAGTTTGGAAGCCGAGGCATTATCGAGTTGACTCGGGCCCCGATCTGAATACTCTCGAATCAAGTGGGAACATTCTCCTGTGATTCTCAGGGTTCCCAATGAAGCTCGATGAAGATCTCATTCCCTACCGAGACTTTGAACGCCTGCTCGATGGTTTCGCCGTCGTTGTGGTTTCTTCCTCCTCAGGCTCGGCGGTCGTGGTGGTAGTCTTCGATTTACTTTTTGACTTCTTTTTGCTCTTGTCCCCTTTGCATTTGACCCTTTCCTTGAAATCGCACGACTCTGTCTTGGGGTTGAAATGGAGATTGCTCGGGCAAGTGAAAGTGTGGGCCACGATCCCCAAATCAGCGGGACCAGAGTCCAAACACCAGAAATATTTCCTGCAATCCTTTTCGTTCGGGAAGAATCCTTCGTCCTCGCATTCGAATGGCATTCCAGGATCGGGGGTCGTTGGTGGTTCTGGGGTCGTGAACAGAAGGCCAGTTTCTGAAAGACATATTCCTTATGTTGAAAACTCGTCGGCTGTGTCTATCGTTCAATTTCTAGTTTGCACTGGGAGACATGATTTTCCATCACCTTTCGGAGCTTTGGTCGTCGTGACTGCCGTCTTTGTCTTGGTTCGACTGCTTCTGGAAGATTCTTTTTTCTCTTCTGGAGCGCTGGCGATCCTCGGTCGCACTGAGGAGCTCTCAGCTTCGAGAAGGTGCTCCCGCAGTGCACTGATCAGGGGCGACTCCCCTCCTCCACAAGAGCCTCTAAAATCGTCGTTGTCCAGAGTCCAGACCATGGCTCCACCCAAACCTGAACGGAGCACGAAGTAAGAGACAGGATTCGTCCGGGCGTCACCCTTAACGAAACTAGGAATTCAATTCCGTAGCGCGGACAATCTGATTTTCTCATCGTGAACTTCACTCTTAAGAGTCGTCAGAGGGGTATTCTGATGATTTTTATCGAGAGTCGAGGAACTCTTGCCTTTCTCCTTGATGTACTTGACTTTGTTCGCGATCATTATCTCATCGTCGAAACCGACCCATTGTGTTCCTTTGATGGCCATCGGACCCATGATGCCTTCGTGGGGTCGGATCAGTTCCCAACCTTTCTCATTGACTGCCTGACAGATCTGGAAGCAGGTTGTCGGCTCATGACAGTCACTATTCTATAGTATTGATTTTGTGCCGTCACTATGCGCCCGCGATGAATAGTCTCTGGGGGTACTCGGAAAGCTTTCGCGGACTTTTCATGAATTTTTGCTCTAACGAAGAGTTTCCGAAGTTTTCATACAACTCTACCTCATAGTACGCGAGATAGCCCTTCTCTCGGGTGGCTTCGCCCTGCTCCCCGGGTCCGTCCGCCGGTGCGTCGAGATCGGCATCATCGACATTTGTCAACGTGTACGATCTACCATAAGTCGGAATGCCCAGAATCAGTTTTTTCGCCGGGGCGCCTTTCTTCAAGTAATAGTTCACCGTCCAATCGACATTCAAGGTATTCTCGTCGTCCCACTCCTTCACGTCGCTCCGGGCTTTGAGGGGAGCGTGGTGATTGGTCGTAGGCTCAAACGCCGTGTGATAGTCGTAAGTGAGCACGTTCAAGAAGTCCGCGTATTTCGAAATTGTCTGCACATCGAAACCTTGGTCGATGTAATCTTTTCCTGCCGGTACAGCGACCGATAGAAGGAGGCGTTCTTTTCCATTCGTTTTTTCGGCATCGAACGCTTCCCTGAGCTCCTTGATGAGCAGAGCGTAGCCTTCACGATCTTCGGGTCTTCCCCCATCTCTGAATGTCGGATACTCCCAATCGAGATCGAGACCGTCAAATCCATGAGTCCGGCAGAACTTGACTGCACTCCGCACGAAAGCCTGACGATTTCCTTCGTCTTCCACCATCTCGGTGAAACGCTTCGAGCCCTCATTCCAACCACCGACTGCTACCATGGTCTTGAGCGCGGGGTTGTATTGTTTTAAACCAACGAACTTTTTGTAGTTTCCCTGCTCTATGTCGTTGTACGGGTCGAACGGCTTCAACTCCCACTTCTTGTTGAAACCGGCGAAAGCGTAGATGAGATGGGAACACAGGAACGGATTGATGTTTTGCGGAGTGAATTTCGCAAGACCGGGTCGGTAGACCGCCCAATTCGAATAGTAGCAGACCATCTTGATGTCTGTGAGAACATTGTCGCGAGAGAATTCTGTTCTCTTCGATGGCGAACGCTCGGAAGACGCCTTCGGCTGAAGTGAAGTCGTAGGTCGCTTGATAATCCCTGAAATAGATGCGGTTCAAGTTATCCAGATATCGTGCGCAAATGTTCAGCGTTTGTAGATGAATACGATCAATCACCGCGGTTTTTCGTTAGAACCAGTCCAATGGATGCTTGTCAGTCGCGTGCATTTAGAAGCAACATGTCGATTAGCTCATTCAGAAAACACTTCCTCAATAGAATAGCGCCACGCTCTTCGTCTGACAGGCGCGTTGGCATTTTAGCGAAAAAAACAACACGATCGACCAACATAACGGGTGGCCAGCTGTTTGCCAAAACTGTGTGTTTAGATAGAGGTCTGCTTCTATTTTCCTTCGCCCGATAACTGTGTGGTCGCTATTCCTCGATTCTTCTTCCTTATTTCGTCTTCTTGTGGACGATGAATTAAACACCTCACTTAACGGCTACTCGGCGCGAAACCGTGCGATGCGGTTCGAGTACCGTTCCATCGACGGTGAACATCTACTCTCCCTTCGCGGGCACGCTCCGCCAAGCTCGCTTCTGGCTAACTATCTGAGGTGTGAAGCTCTGCTGTTTTTCGTGTCTTTTCACTTCGACAATGTCCATCTTGCTACTGCCGGCACACCACATAGACGTATGGCACACTCTGGCGTCACTCTGGCGGCCGTGACATCTGCCAAAGCGCGTCAGAGGACTAAATGCCGACGATTCCACTCAAGGGAAGAGATTCCCATCGTTTTCACACAGCCTTCCGTTATGACGCCATCGCTATCGTCATTTTTCTCCGTACGTTTCGGAAGCAACCTTGCCTCCACAGCCAGCTGTGGTCAGCGTTCACTGACAGCTCCGGTTTATCTCATCATTCAATGCGGAGCGGGAGAAATTTTTTTTTTGGGGTATCCTCGAGCAGAGCCCGGCGCTCGGAAATGCAGCCCAGCTATGCCGTCCGGGGATCGGATCGAAACATTCTTGACGTTCTCAGTTGAATTCACGATCTATCGGTTGTGGGAGGGGTGGTGCACTCGCGTCGGATTTCAGTGTAACGGTCTTGTCGACAGACTGAAGAACAACAACTATTCCGATGATGGTGATGGCTCCTACGACGCTCATTCAGATTGCACAACGCTTTCGTTTTCATGTGTTCTTCTTTTTCAGAGGCTCTGACCGATCGGCTCGCTGTTGATCACTGCGGTAACGTAAGGAGCACGGAAAGCCGATAATACTCACTAGCCGCTCCCAACAGTGACTGCATTCCGTCCGGTGGTAACGCTTAGTTTCATCTTCTCGGATCTTTCCCCTCCAGTCGTTCCAGAATGATGAATGAAACAATGAAAATTGTTGGAGCTGAGAGAGACGATAAAATTACGGGAAGCGATTCGAGTTCTTGGCTCTATTAAGAAGTGAGAAGAGACAAATCCCCGGAGCATCGCCGAAAAGCATTGTGGAATTCAGAAAAGAATTGATATTGTATCGAGAGCTGTAGCTATCTCGTTCCGTCCCAGTGCATCTCGGGTCCAGTGGCGAGCGGAGCGGGATGTCGCGACGTGGAAATGAAGAAACGCCTCCATCTCCACGGAGATGTCACTCTTGCTCTAGCACCATAAAGTCCTCAGTCGGACGCGCGACGACGAACATCGGGGTCTGGGAAGACAACGAACCCGTTGTACCGCTCAGCAAGAAGCGATGGCTTAATTTGTATATCTATCGTTTCCGTGAAGAGCCTTCCGTCGTCGATTTGACGTTTTGATAGATTTCGATGAACTTTCCACCGAGTTTTTTTCGGAGTCAGACATCCGCTTCGCAAAACGATTTTGCATATCAGATTATTGGTCTTGTTTGTTTCCGAATACTCATACGGTGGAGATGAATCTCCCGAGAATCAATTAACTAGCCAGACAACTTGCGCAGCTGATCGGATGCGTCAAAAATAATCCGAAAACAGCAAGACCGATTCCGAGAGTTTCTCAAGAGAGACGGACATTCGCAGCCTGCGCTCCCGCCGATGCTGTAGAGAACCCTCTCTGAATCGCTTGAGGGACTCGTTTTTATTCGATAAACATCATACAACATGCGTCGGCGCACTTATTCTATTTGCAGAACGGCATGATGAGCATGGATTTCTTAGGCAACGAGTCGTTGAAGAAAAGTACCGGTGTGGCAAGGGTTTGCCCAATGCGAGATCGGATCGAAAGATCTCCACCATCAGACGGATCCGACCGAGCGCACGTAAACAGACCGGACCATCGTCTCCGCAAAAGCCCAAAGAACCACCGTTTGTGGGTGCTGTCTTTTGTCCGCAACGCAATCACCCATACTGTCCTCATGACGAATTCGGTTTCAAAGCCCAAGTCTGCTTGGGCGAGTGACGCCCATCGGACCTGATCTGTCCATTTTCTCGATAACCGCCTACACGAAGAAGTACAGTGGCGTTGACAGGATTCTTCTTGAGGGGTAGGCTACATCGGGTCCTCACATGGGCTGATTTACAACATGGCGACCCGCTCCTATACCTTAGTATTACGAACTCTCAATCTCGGAGGGGGCTATAGCCCCCTAGTCTCCTCTCTGCGGACGCGCCTGAAGAAGTGTGCGTTTCGAGTCAGAAAAGAGTCGAGAAGTACTGTGAGAGCCCCGCTGCATTACTCTAGTTAGTTGACCGGAGATCTTCTGCGCCCGGAGCGTGAAACCGTCGGACTACTGCATACACCACCGGGGACGTGGGGCACGCGTGGTCTGACGAAGTCGTTGTCGGTTATCTTTGAAAGTCACTTAGACAGACGAATAGACAGACAGACGGGGACATCCACCGAATTCCCAGTGCAGCAGAACACAGGGTGTCCTTCACTACGTAACGGGCTGAGTCAAGGCTGCTGTGGATACGTTGGTGGGACTCCTACGAAGTTTCGTGGGATCTTTCGGATGTCCCGAGAGCTTGGAGTTATGACACGGGCTGGTTTCCACATTAGCAGACAGGGATGACTCGGGAGATCAAGAGGAAATATTCTTTGAGTAGAGTGGAACACTTTCAGAATCTCTTAGCGCGAGGGCTCATTCGTGGATCTATCGTCTCTGAATTTCAGAACTTTTTCCAGAGGGGGCGAGGACAGAGCCGTCACGATGGCAAGGAAGAAGATGCAAACGAAAGCGGCTCCCAGTGATTTTGCAGAGGGTCGCTGACTTTTGATCGGCTTGAACGAGCCCCTAATGTATCCATTTTCCAACACGTGTCGGTCTTCATCTGTGAAGCCCGTCCAGGAATGTTTCGATAATTCCGTTGTCCGTCGTGGGCGGAGGAGCCCCATCCAAATGATGCGGGATCGTCTCCGGTCACGGTCCGATGTTCGGAAGTTGTTGAATCTACTGTAAGACGTTCGGCCTGCTCATTGAACCCAGCCTTAGCCAGCGAGGCGCTTCGCTCATACAAATGACAGGAGAAAAACGAGCAGAACCGCGGAAGTCCAACACTGAGTCACTTGGCAACGTCAAAGAACAGACTAGCTCGACAGCTCGACACTGGCCAGCTGACAGAGCCCGCAAGGACCGCGTGTGGTCGGAGCGACGGGCGTTCGTACACCTGTGTGTTGTTGCGGTTCAATCGTGTCATTGACGAGACGTCTCTTTTGGTCAGTGCTTTCCCGGGGATTCCACAATTATCTCAGCCTGACTCCGAATTCGATTATTATGAAATTATTGAGAACCAATCCTGATTGATGGCTTCGATTTCTGGGTCCGTTCCTGCGGCCAGCCATCATCCCTCCACAGATGCGAAAGTCAGGTGACGGAAGCAGCCAGATCGGGAGCGAGATGAAGTTTTAAGCGAATTCCAGTCCATATGAGAATGTCTGTCAGTGGGTGGGCGTTCTCACGGCCTGACTGGGCTGGAGCGATTACCACGGACACGGCTTTTTCCGATCGGATGCATCTGACTTCAACTATTCCTGGCGGCAGTGAGCATGGTTGAACCATATATTGAGCATTGCTTAGAAAACTCCAAAACCGAAAACGAGACTTTCGCGCTGCATGAAGACAATCCTCAATTTAATCCGTGGTTTAGGCTCTTACTTAGTGGTGCTTCTAGTCAAAATACTAGACCTGTGAAATCTTGCACTTGCGTAAGCTCGCTTCTCACGATTCCCATTAGAGAACATCACGAGTAGAGCTGTCAAGCAGAAAGCGCAATTTGAACCGATTTTGAGAGCTGTCAAATATTTTCTAGCCAAGAAAAGTTCCTATTTTCACCAAAAGTCATCGGCTTGCATCGGTGGCGTGAAAGCGTGCGGAATGGCGAAATCTAGCCGATGAATTCTTTCGTTAGATGACGATTGACCTAACATATCCGATTGTCCAAAGTGAATGTTTTCCTATGCTCTCGTCGATCATATGTATTTGACTTGCACACGGCTTATCATTCTGTCGGGATTCTCAATGGGAGACTTACTCTGACCGTGCACGAGGCCGCTGCTCAGAGCGATTGCGAGGGCTGCCCAGCCCGTCACCTTCATCTGAAAAAACGAATCGATACAATGAAAATGCGCGTCAGGATTGAGAATGCCTCGTTTCCTGACGGGAGTACTTAACAATTCAGCGCCTAAGTTTCTTCTTCCTCATATCTAGCTCTTGGATCAGAATCCTCCGATCGGTAACAAGTGAGAGCCAATGATACTCAGAGCTATTGAGGGATTATGTTCTCTCGAAAGAGTACATGAAGCACCCGGTACAGGCCTCGTCCGAGCAAAGTCCGATCTTCGTCTCGTTTCTTCCGATCATAGGTGGTAAGTCAATTATTGCCGTCCCGTTCCGTACACCCGGAAAGCGATGAAGAGGAAAAATCTTGAAGAAAAGCCGAAAGTGTCGGGAATCGAAAGAGACGAACATAAAGTATCCGGGAAATTGGACGTGGCCGTTGCATCGTATCTCAGACGTTCTTTCGGGATTATCAGCTCGACGAAAACTGTGTGAGTTGCTTGAGTCGTTTTCGGCCCGTCATCTGTTCAATCGTCGACGGTGTTATCAATTGCCCATATTCGGTATCGACGATGGCATCACAAACTATATTCACAGTAGCTCCCAGCGAAAAGTCTCATTGTTAGAGTTTCTGCAGCGTCCAACTTCGGGAGGTCAAAGGTGCGCCAGACATTTCCCGCTACTTGAAAGGTGAATAAAGCGACGACGAGCAACGGAAGCGCTACCCTAGATCACCAGAGCGATCGAGAAGCGTTTCTGAGGAACAGAACGGAGCGGATAAGGTCCGGAGGATTATGGAAAATCGAGAGAATAAAAGAGAACCAGATGTTCGGACAGCGATGAACGAATTTCGATGTGTAGCGAAATTCGGCGGAAACCCGCCGACGCGAGTTCTGCTACCGGTCGACATTCATCCGTCCAGAAAGAGATCCCGGCTGGAACCCGACACGAGTCCGCCCGCCGCCCGGAAAGAACCAGGTGTGGAATCGGAAGATCGTTAAGAAACCAGTGGGCTTTCACTTCTGATTTTTGATTGCGTATTATGCGTGATGGCGCTTTTTCATTTGCGATTTGGTAAATAATAGATGGAAAGCTCCATGGGAACGTTTCTTGGCCACATCAAGATTTGCTCGAGAAGTACGCTTTCCGTAACAAATTCGCTCCTTTAGAATGAATAATGAGTATTTCGAGCAGTTCGACTGTGACATGAAAGAAGGCCTCGTGATCATGTAAGTGGCTGAATAGATTAAATAAACAGAGTGCAATGGCCCGAGGAAAGAGAATTTTGAGCATTTTCCACCAAGAAGCCTCCTGTTCTTCGCAGATTTCATACATACGGGGACGTCGCGACTTCCGCTCCGATACCGAACTGGTGTGAGAGGATTCGGGAACACTCCGAATACCTGAGAGAGCAAGACGTGGCGAGTCCCAAGAATAGAAAAGGTAATTGAATGATACGGAAAAAGGACGGAAGACCAAATCCTCCCATTGTCGCCCCCCGAAGCAGATGGCAAGACAAACAGACGAATGGACGCGCCAATTGGATTCGGGGGTCTGTTGGTCACGGCGGCTGAGCACATTGACGCACATTGTTCTCGGGTCACTCGCCTTGTACTGTTCCGACAATCCATCGACGGAGTATTGGTCGGACCAGCTCACCATGCAGATCGTTTCCACGGGTGGAAGTGGCGGCATTGTCCGAAAATATCACACCAGCTCTTCTCTGTTTGTCTTCGGATAATCCGTTATCCACTTTCGGGTAGATCGACCCAACGGTCTTCGGTTTCGGTCGGCGGGCCCGGACGGAGCGGCGATGATGCCGGTGTACGCAAATTTTAATGGTCCGAAAGCTGGCACCTTCGACGCTGCTAAACCGTCGGGAGAAGCCCCAGTCCGACACTCGATAAGAAGAAAAAGTTCCTCACAGCCAATCGAGCTTTGAACCCGGCTCTGAACCTGGCTCTGGCGCAGATTATACATACTACTGTGGTGAGCTGTGAGTTCCGGACATGATGTTCTGCCACGAGCTGCCCCACACTCCCAGAACGACCGAGGAGCCGCTCGCAAAGAAAAACAACGGGGCTGACCGCTGGCAACTCCCGGCCAGACATACGTGACACTGGCGGGGCTTAGTTCTGAACGGCCTGCGCCGCTTCCATTTTCAGTCTCTGGGTAGCGTTTTCGGGAGCGCTTATCCGATGTGACGAGCTGGCTGAGAAGCTGGCTCTTTTAATGGCGACGACGGGAGATTCCCCCATAGTCGGCATGCTTGGTATCTTCGTCACATTACTGTCACTACTGCTTCCTGCCCTTTCTGTTTCATGCGGTCCACGGACGGTAAAGTCTAGATGTTTGTTTCCCATGCGGATCCCGCGTTTACAACTGAGGAACTGAGCGATCGCTGCGGTAGCAGTTCCTTGAACGCTGTTTTCTCTGCGTTCTAATCTTCGCGATTAGAAACATCATTCGAATCCTTCGAGACAACGACGAGAAGTAGTACGGTTCTCGATTGCTGACTCATCATCGTGTGTCTAGCGTCTTCGCTTGTGATCGGAAATAAGAAGCCGCAGACGGGAAACACTTGGCAAACGAATGAAGCGAGACCATCAATAAATGGAGTTGTTCCCCTTGAAACCACAACATTGCTTCTTCGATCGGATTCCCAGCGATTGAAAGAAATGAAGGCATCGGCGATGGAGAATTTCTACACGATCAGGTTCCGGTCGGACGCAGAGAACAGCATTCCGGGGGATTATGCAGCAGAATTTCTTCTTGAGAATGTGCATTAGGATGAGGGAATATTTTTCCATCCACCATCGATTCACGATCCCACCAATCACTTTGGAGAGCCCGAATTATTGAAAAACAGGATCGCCGATTCCGAGTTCACTTGGGATTGTACGCCAGCGTTCCACCAATTTCCATGCATCTCGCCCTTGGCAGTACCGGTGGATGAAGATTGTGGTACGTGTTACTAGAATCAACAACGTTTAGTGGCTACGGGTCTCGTGGTTGTTATCGTTACACGAACTGCCCACGGCGAATACTGGCATTCGACCACATCAGAACAGACTGGACATCGGGCCGATCGTCCGAGAGTCCGGCTCTTTGGTCGCTGTCGGTTTCGCCGGAGGCGAATCAATGTCAAGGACGGCGCCGTCTATTAGTTTGCTGTGTTTTCGGCGGCCTTTGGCAACAAGCACATGAGCTGGTCGCTTCGGGAACCAGTGTCCAAAGAAAGCGGCCAAGCATCCGGCACCAAGCGTAGGACCCGCCGTTTATCAGCCCCAGCACAAGATCAAGTTCTCCGAACACGTAATCAACCAGAATTCGCGGGCGGCGGGGAGGGCTCTTAGCCAGCTCGCCTTACGGACAACAACCGCAGTCACCATTCGGACTGGGGAGTGTATTCCTCGAGGGTGTTTCTGAAAATGCGGGGATTTGGTGCGACCGCATTTCAAGACCCAGGCAGAATTACAGGATAGCGGGTCGTCCCAGAGGCGTGCCGAAAGTTGTGTCTTCAGTGGTTTGGCTGCGGTTTGCCGATGGCGCTAGACAGAGGCTGCGGGTAGATTCTCCGAGAATCCCCACAGGATCCCTTCCCTTTTTCCACGGAGCTCGGAGAACCCGTCGGAGTTCCGCGAAAATCGGATATGCCCCGACTGGAAAATCTGAATGCCGAGGATGCCCTCGGGAGGGTCTGTTCCCGGAATAGGTATTCCATATCGGAAAGTTGTTGTTCGCCGCGGATGAAACATTCCGAAGAGCGCGGAGCCAACGCCTGATAAGGGAACGAGTTCCCCGCTTGTCGTGAGTCCCAACATCATGCGAATCGTCATTATCGTGGCTAATTCTACGAAGTGAAATTGATTCCGCTATCCACGGCGGCGAATGGAACAGGGAGAAAACACGGGAGGGAATAAAAACTGGTTCCGTCGCTCCGGCCGGCCCAAGTGAGCTCATCGTCGGATCCGATCAAGGTGATCCACTTGAAACGAGTATTCGTGTTCGAGGGGAATAATTTTTCACTACACGTGCTTTAACGTCTGTAACTCGGTCTTTCCGGAATGCAATACTATTTTTCCGCTATCGATCCGGATTCCTGAAGACGTACAGAGGCGACACTTAACGTTTGGCTTTGTTTCACTTATCAAGCTCTGACCATCCCGTCGCCTCAAACGGGACCGGAGAGTTCTCAACGCTCCCGTTTACTCACGCCGACGTAGATTACGGCGGAATCTTCTTCAATTTCGTTTCTTTTCGTCCATTTAGAAAAGAAGAGAAAAGTTTCGATGATTCTGAACGGAAATTCCGGCACGCCCATGGGACAAGGAAAAATTCCGTCCAATCGCCGTGTTCAAGCTGTGGTTCTGATTTGCTCGCTTGGCTTCGTGCGGCGGGAGAGAAAGGGGGAAAAACTAACGGGAGAATGAGGGGAGCCTCGTTCATCGGGAACACGGAAATCAATCGCAGTCAAAATTGAGGCGGATTTTACCGAGACAGTGTCGATTCTGTCTGACGCATCGGACAGTCACGCATCAGACAAATTCGACCGAATCGAAGCCGTATGCGCTCGGGCATATTTGAAGCATACAAAGCGATCGGTAATCGCTCCTGAAGGCTCAAATTGCTAGCTATTGTGCTTTGTCTGATGTGGAGTGAAAGATGCCGATGGTGGCAACGCCGGAACTTCACTTCAAATTTAAGGTCCCGACATTGAGCTCCGCGATGCGCTTTCGCATCTCGGGTCCTCAGCAAACGAGACAAGGCTTTGCTGAGCCCGCCCCAAATAATTCGATATCGAGCACCTTGCGGTCCTCGTACGACCAGAGTTCCCTTGCATATTGTATCCGAGCAGGGAGCTAAGTTTCGTCCGTTGAGGAAACCCGCACTCATTGTCTCGCGATGGTCATTTCCCGCTTGTCTTGGCGATTACGCTTTTCTCGATCGAATGATCTGGATTTCTGCTCTATTCCGAGTCGCTCCACCGCGATCATTTTTCACGAATTCCCTAACGCTTGCATTTCCCCCGTCGCGTCGGCGTCGGAGGGGGTTTTCCTCGGGAGCCAAGCTAATCCATGGCCGGCGCCTGAGCGTACCTATCCATGTTTCCAACGACGACGAGCGACGCGAACGTTTAGTTATGGTATGGCAAGGCTCCGCGAGACGGTTTTGTAAATGATGTCGCGTGTCGCGGTGCTCTTGTCACCGCTTGTCATCCAGCAGCCTGTCGCGCTGTCGTCGGTGTCGAAATTCTAGATTTCGTATCTGAAGCGAGACGAATTTGCCCAATTCAGCCCGTTAATTCAGTTGTCGTCTACCTTCTCCGCGTGGAGGCGCGGACTGTGCTTTCCATGGCACTCATGTAGAAATGTCGCCCGATCGCTCTTGCCATATAATTTTCACTGCGGCAGAAATTAGGAAATTCTTCGATTCGCCGGCTGGATAAGTCTGATACGAGGATAGGAATCAGACAGCTATCTTGATCTGAATACCATTGAATATTTTTCGGTGGCAGGTGTGATCAGGGATGATATTTCTATTTGCAGGGCTGGGGACACCCCCAAGGCGTCCGGCGGACTCCATTTAATATCAGCCGAGCCCGATTCTCCGGTTCGACAGTCTTCTCATGGCGGACGAGAAAATGCCATCTGACAATCAGACTGGGATGAGGAATCTCCAAAGCCTAGGATTCACACTGCAGAAGTCGACTCTCCCCGACTCGGGCTCTATCTTTCCCGATTTTCGGCCAAAACTGTAGAAAAAGGAGCTCCGAATGTGCGGTGGTGCTGCTCACACCCTGAACTGCTCGTCCGATCTGAATCGGAGAGATAACCGAAAGATGCTATCCGGCACGATAAAGATGGCAACGACGGCGACCCCTACGATGACGAAACGACAGACCGGTGCTCGACAATCTGTCAAGCAATTTGACAAGCGGCGACCTTCAACCTCGTCGTTTGAAAAACATCGTACTGACATCTCTCCGATGCGTGCTCTCATCAGCATTTGTACGCCTCGGAAGCATTAATGTTCATTTCTATTCTCGGATATGAATTACATATCAAATGAGTCCACTTGGATATCAGGCGTCGACTCAGCCGGGCGAACGACGACTACACGGCCGCAACGGTTTTTTGCTTTGACGCTCTTGTTACAAATGACGAAAATACAGTGCAGGTGCAGCGTTCCGATAACATGAATTCAAAAACTTGTTGTCTTTGTGAAAGCCGAAGCATTGATTACCTGCTTCTGTACCAAGAGACGCCCAACCCGTCGGGATGAACGCTCCCCGCAAACAGCATCGTATCGACAGCGATCAACACTAGAAAGTTCGCTCCTCTCGCTCAGCGATAAACCGCTGAGTGGTGATTCTATGGAGTGGGTCATTTTCAAATTAGCAGATAACACAAATTGCTGCGTTGATTACCCCCGGCACGAGGTGGGAGTCTTCCCAAGCCTTTCGGCATTTCTTTTTAATTCGAGCTCGTTCATCTTAAGTAAACGGAGCGCCGCGTCAGGGATCTGCGGTCAAGCCGGCTCCACGATAAAGACCCGAAGTCTTCGGGCCGGAGACCCAGGGAAAATCAGCAGTCAGCCGCCTTCGACGGAAAGTGAGTTCCTCGGATGAAATTTGTCGGGGAAACTCGTCGCCGCGCCGGATTACGTTCTCGTCGATGGAATCGGTCTGAGCGACATGCGGCACTGCCGAGGGGATCGAAGCGTTCTGAACGAGCCTCTGAGAGATCCTACGAAGGAGCAATACCGAACCTGACGCTCGAAGCCGCGTCAATATTTTCCGAGCAAATACCGTCAGACAAACTTCCCAGCCCATCAAGAGCTCCGCTCGCTTGCGAACGATTTTCGATTGAAGAAGGACTGATCACAATCACAACGTGCTGCCTGTTCACAGCGCAGTACGAGGAGCTCCACCCGAATGAAAACTAGAGCTGAAGAACTTATCAGAAGACTTCGAATCACGACCCCGAGAATTCAGACGCTTGCGATCCATCAGAACAGATGCGGATCGATGAAGTCCGAAAAATGTTTCACAAATCGATTCCGAGCCGAAAGCACGATTTCTTCCCACGTCTCCAAGTCATCCGTCCAGGCTTGAACCCCGACGGACATAATTGGATATCCCGACCTCTCACCATCAGGACCCTATCGATGTCCCGAACTCGGACAACAAGAACGAAGAGCAGCTTTTGTTGTCATTCGTGGCGTTGTTCCGTTACGCAGACCACTTTCACTGCTACCGCCAAGCGACTTCTTCAAAGGCATTGTTCGCTGACCAAGTGCCGCTAAAAATGCAAATTCTGACTCGAGAACAAGTAGAGGAAAACGCTGGAAAACCGGCGGAAATTATTGAAGCGCATCCTGTCATCATTACAACAACAGCAGCAGCTTCACCTCGGTGCACCGCGGCCCGCTCGAGCCCCGGGGGAAACTCGGAGGGTTTGATTGGCATCGGAGTTTCCCAGCGAGCGATGATTTCCAACCTGGCGTCAATCCGATTCCTGATTTTCTCGCCAATGAGGATGAGCTCGGGTCGCCCTCTCCGGCACAGGGAACGCCGACGAAGGAGTCATTGTCGTAGCTCCGTTCCAAGCTCAGTTCGATGATTCTCACACACACTGAAGCAATTCATCGTTGCGATGAGATAGAATTAGGAGCAAGTCACGTCCGAAGCATCAGATCCCTGCCGGTTTGGAGCTTAGCTGCTCAAGGTCATTTTCTCTTGTGTAATCGGAGATATCTATGCCCCGATAATCGAATGAAGAAGTTTCCGTCACATGATCCGGATCTCGATCGTTGGAAATCATCGCGAGGATTGATATCGACGAAGCCCGAAAACCACCATAACATGCGCTCTCACTGCCGTTCTCGCTCGATGACGTCGACTGAAGACCGGTGCTTGTAACTCTGAGCCTACTCGAAGTCTGGAGTCTCGAGGATTGGTATCCAGCACCGCTTATTGCCCCGCAATCGAAAGTCCGTCAGAGGGCATCGCTTTCTAACGGGACCTCCTTGGCGGACTACTATCTATAATATTCCTAGAGTTCCCTAGAGACCTACTTTGCACACAAAACGGAAGACGTGTAGATGTTCTGGAACACTTGAAAACACTTAGCAGACTTATCCAGAGAGGACGATCGCACTGTACATGACAACGCACTGCACACTGACAGCCCAGACCTAGGGGCAGCGACGGCTCCAGCGAAAGCGAAAACCCACCAGAGGCAAGAGGGCCGCGGAGAGGGCTCCTAACGAAGACGTTGTTGCCGAAGTTTGCCATTCAGCCAACGATCCGACCCGTCGCCCCGCCGGCCGGTTGCTTGGGTACGGACCGAGCTGAAGTTGGCGGACCAGAGCTACAAGGACTCGCTCCGTCCGTCTAAAGCGACAATTGGACAGTATCCTAAGATTTTCTGCATCCGGAAGCGCAACTTCCTCGAGCATTCACATCATCCAACTAGCGACAGACGGCAGGTCGAGTGGCCACGCGTCACTGTGAATCAATTTCCGAGGGCGTGACACGGAATGACCTTCAAACGCCAATGCTGCACCAGAAGGAGATGCATTCAGAGCATCAGAAGCGCTTCGGAAGATTACCTCAGGGTCGAACCCCTACATTTGTGGCGGCGACGTTATTTTTTCTGCTGTGCCATCATTCACGGTGGCGAGAACCACAATCAGGAATTAGCCAGGGTCGAACGTCCGGTAGGAAATCTTTTATACGCTATATATAGCGAACACTGAAGGCTTCAGTTTGGATGACAGCGGGAATGGAAGAGGAATTGCTCAAGTTTATCGTGTGACGAATAGACTCCCAGAATTATGGCTACGTCTTGTTAGCTCCAGCTCATTCTTAAGATTTTTTCCACGAATTCGGGTTTTGTCGAGAAACTCAGTTTAACTCCGATGACCTCGCAGCCCGCTGGGAGGATTACCGGCGAAAGATGTGATATCTGCGATCATCTTCGACAATCCCGACAACCTTCAAGTCAACACTTGTTATAATCGAGCTTTTGATCTAGATCTCCGTGGGTTTCTGTGCTCGTGAAGTTTGGCAGTCAGACTTGACCTCCCGATTTCCACACACCGAAATTCCAAGATGCGTGTATATTTGATTTCGCCCCAGATCCTCTCTGTGTACCGGGTGAAAATGTCGACGAGTGGAGACATCAAAGAATTGCTAGAAATGACCGCCTTCGATACGCTTTCCGACGAATTCCGAGGTCCACAGGGCGATCATACGACGTCATCCGCATCGAGAAGGCACCAAACTCCTACCCTGAGCGATGCCCGAGCATTGCACATTCGCGGGCTCATCTATTCTGTGACAAAATAGACTGACTTCTAGAAATGATCGCCTGAACAAGTAGCGAGGTTCCCAAGACCAGAATTCCTCGACTTTTATGTAGGTTCTTTTCCGTGGGGTGTAGAACAACGCCGACGGCTCTCGTCCATCACCGCGCCGTCAGTCGCATATATAGAATCTTGCCAGGTTTAGGTCATTATCGTAAACCCTGACTTCGATGAGATTATCAGCAAAAGACGATCCCCTCGACCAAGGAATGTGAAAAACGCTCATGAGTCAGAGGAACCTTGGCAGGCGATATGGATACACCTGAATGGGCGCTGGCGCCAGCGGAGCACCCGCGCTCCGTTAATGGAATGCGACACAGGGGAACTTCTCAGGTCGTTCTGAACTGCGGTCTGATCCGTCGGTCTCTGTTTCAGCGAGCCTCAATCAGGCGCATAGAGCAGCGACTCGTCGATGCGTTTGAGCAGGACAGCTCCAAGAAATAATTGAAGCCTATTTTGGAAAATGTCACCAAGATAGACGCGAAGAAAAAGACGTTCCGGAACGCTCCTCGGAAAAATCTCCCATCGCACACGTGAAGACTTCGGGAGCCGTTCCGGTGCGAATCGAGATGACATTTGTGACTTTCCATCGGATAAGCCTGACTTCACGCCTTTCGGGAAATCAAAACGCGTGATCTTGTGTATGACTTCATTGTGGTTGTAGCTGCTCCCACTGACGATCGATCGATCATGTCATCGCAAAGCGATTGAGATTTCCTTCTGCGCCATGCCATCATATCTTAGCTATCTATTCATATCGATCACAACCATGCGAACGAGGCCGCATACCTCCACTTACGCGTGAACCAAGTGGAGAGCTCTTGAGCGGAGTCCTTGCGGTTTGCGCCCTTGCTCAGTTTTCGCAGTCGGGTAGATGGTTGAATGAGTACTGCGCCTTTTGGGTGTCTTGACTCTCGCGGCCCATTGTGGGGTGTGTCCGGATAGTACACAACTCTATGATTACCGGAGCGTTTATTCTGGTTGCACGAGTGCTCACGAGGATTAGGGGAACCGGCGAAAGGTCATGAGAGAAAGATCCCAGATCTCCCGGAACTCATGATGAGCGGAAAAGCGAAAGGAGCGAATGAGCCTTTTGTTGTGGTCCAGAACTTCGGACTGAGCTCGAATCTCCGTTTCAGGACCGTACGCCCTTTTGTTGAGAGAAACATGATGGGAATAACTGTCGCTCCAAAAAGACTATTTATCCTAGAACCTTCCCTGGCGTGTCGAGAGACCTGGATAGGGCCTGGGAACCTGAGTGAGATTAAAGCGACATCGTGGAGGCCTCGCTCAAGAGAAGATGCCGCCGTCCGGCCTGAGAATTTCTGGCGACTCGATTGTTGATCGAGGATGGATGTCGAGAGTCGAGACCTCAGGGTGCAAGTCGAGATAATTGCGAGAACATCTCTTTAATCATTCTCATTGATGTTCGTTCACGTGACTCGTCGGAAGTATGTTTCCCGGGCCTCATGGATATTCATAGCTCTGCCCTCGTAGTTCTTCGGTATTTTCATGCAAATGGAAAATACTAATCTGAATTTCCCCTCATTTATTTCTAACAAGCTGAGACGGTTCACGGTTATACCCGTTCGTTTAAGATATATCCCTCGTGAAGTAAGCCAATGAGTCGGGTACAGCGACTCTCGCCGTGATTTCCTCAATGGACATCAACAAGCGTATCGCTCACCTGGCCAGGCAGTTTTTGCAGAAGTCCTGATAGCCAGATTTACCATCGAATTGTTCGGCCGAGTCTTCCAGCTTCCATCCATTACATGGTGGAGGCTTCGCTAAAAAATGGACTTACTGGATTGGATCGTAATCACATCCGACGACTTCTTAATCTACAGCGGGTGCATTTCCGGACGGAGCGTCTCCTACAACACAAACAGACAACAATCCTTTTTCTAAGACTTTTTCTTATAGTTCGTCGCGCCGAAGCGCTCACTGTCAGATGAGCTCCTGCTCTACAACAATAACTCTACAATAACGACAGGGATCAAGCGGCATATCCCACGGCTATTGTTCGCTTTTCAGCGGCATTCGAAAACGCGGTCCAGCTTAAGCGACGCATCTTTTTTTTGCTTCAGTTTTCTCGCCTATTACATCCTTCTCCGAAAATTCCCTCAAAGGCGCTTCGCCGATGCATGACACCCCGAATTCCCCGTCCTCAGCATTCCATCCCCTAACTGAGGACTCATCGCTTTTCGATTGCTCGAGAACATTCCTGCGCTTCCGGATCTTAGACTCTTTGATTCTCACTCAGATCTTCGGAATCATCGGTAAGGAGGCTCCCCAATACTTATTCACTATTTTCTCGGGAAGAGGACCCTTTCATGGTTTCATTTCCTGAGTTTTCGTTTGTTTCGTGCAGCGGCGTCTTTGAAATCGGGCATTTTCCGCTCGTCAAAGAGGTGTCACGGTTCCTCCGCGGCTGCTTCACGGCCCAGCTTGCCCGCTATACGGAATTCGGGTGTGAACGGAAACAAGACCGGGGTTAAGCAAACCAGACTGAGACGACGCGTCGTCTGCTTCGTCTACGCGCTAAGTGGCAATTACGAGAAAAATTGTTGCTTCCTCTCTCAGCCACTTCCCCGCAATCGCTATGGCGACTCGGCGTCTATATGACATATTTAACCTTTGTCGTATACGTCTTTATCCTCTGTACGTGATTAGGAAGTTTGACGAGGACCGACTGTCTTGTGCATATCCCTTATTTCAATGACAAGTCGGCGTTGAAAGGCCAGCTAGGGGACCCGATGCTTCGATCTGCTCGGATGATGATCGGGAAATCCCGAGAACAGCCCTTGCGATTAATGGAGTGAGTTTCGCGCTCATTTCGCCTCGTTTCGATCGTAGGGGATGGAGGAAAGGAAATACGACATCGCATATCCAGAATCCTTTCTAGGCGGACTACTGCGGAGGGTTGAGCGGTCCCAAGATGCCGGAAAAACGACTTGAGCGATCTTGCGTGTCATCTCCTGATCAATTCCAGGGGGAGAGTTGATATTCCGTTTCTGAAGCCTGCATTAATCGCTACTTGGCCGTTGTCGAACGGCTCATATCCCCCTTGTTAAATCCCGATGATGACTGTCTACACGGTTTTAGGATATCGTTCGGATCTTGCCTCCCGTCCACCGGCAAGGATTTCGGCTCCCGACATTTTGTTTCGAATATTATTGCGCGTCGTCAAGACTGCGTGAACCCCGCGAGCAGCGTAATACATAATTTCCAGCTGAGGTGAGCTGCGCGTCGGTAGTGATTTTGACGGTTCACCTCTCACCGCCTTCCGGGGACGTAGCTCCTCAAATCTATTGCTGAACGTCGACAAGCAAATACCTGCTCTGTAAGCTTCGTATCACCCTCTTAAGAATTTCGCGGGCAATTGTTTTTCTGAAAGCAGGGTATGATCAGCCGGGGTTGCCCTGGGTCCAGCCAAACGGCAGGCGATAGGCTCACTGATTCCAGTGGAGGGAACGGAAACAACTTGGAGCAATCAATGTTTGAATGAATTGAGACCCTAACTTTCTCGTACGCACTCGATATTGATAAGAAGCGATCGCCCGACTGAAAATCCATATTCGGGCGTGTGACGGGCATGATACCCTCACGAGAGGGATGGTGGTCTGTTCGGAAGCTTCAGACCCCGAGAATCGAGTGGCTTGTGAGTTATGATTGAGTCTCGAAGGCATCGATGAGTTCGATTCTGATCGCGGGCCATCGAATGATTCAATGATTTTTATGCGGACAGTATTTCGACATTCTCTCCTCTAGGGGCGCGCAAAATGAACATTTCCTCGTCATCATAGTTCTCAAAAGAGCGAGAGAAGGAGACGGGAAGCGGGAAAAAATGTTATGATAGATTTGGTGCAGTGTTACCGTTGCGTATCGACTATCGACGTATGGAACTTGAGATTTTTTCCGATCGGGACTCTACCCCCACGGAATGCCGTCATCGACATGCGGAGGAAGATGACGGAGGTGGAGATCACGTTGGGTGAAGCGCCCATCTTTGGCGAGTTTCGGGAAGAAATGGTGCGTATTTCTGAGTCGCGCCGCTCGTCGGATTCCGGTATTTACTTGACCGGTTCCCTTCGATTAGCGAGGAGGGTCGGATCGGCAGACGGAAGAAGAACCGTGGTGTCAAAGGCTATCGTCGATATCCGAGCGATCTGTGAAAATTAAATTGCTGGGGCCACGTCCGCCTATTTGTCTGTAGCTCCGGCCATGTGCCTGCTCATTCGTACTCGCAGTTGCAAATCCGACTCGGGCTCAGATCCCTCACGCGTCGCGTCTTGCATAAGACCAATCGATCGAAGGATCAATCTGGAGGAAGATCGAGCTGAATGAGAATACGACGAGAATAAGAATGCGATCGGAAAGAGAGCGACATCTTATCAAGTATTGAGCTGCATCCACAATTACAGGACAATGAAAACAATGACAGCTCTATTTTCGGAGGCACAGAGCTAATAAGCTTGATTTCCTCTAGGCGGTGATTGGCTTTACGTTGCAGTGAGCGATGAGGACAACAATTGAGCCGTCTCCATCCCGGGATGAATCGCTCGACTTGAGCAACTTACCGGACCGATGTATGGATTGGGAAATTCCATCGACTTGAATCTGATCGGTCCTCGTTGAATCGACTCTATGGCGGAGCGGACGAGTCGGGATTCGGAATACCGATCAAGGAACTTCTGAGCCCGATCAAACCCTCCACGCGGAGCATAGTCTGGAACCGATAGCTCTGAGGGAGAAGTTTGAAATTCTTCAAGAGGATGACCGAGAACATCAAGATTATCTCACGCGGAACTCTGGCCGATGATTGAACAAATCTGAGTGAATTTCCTTCATACGAAGTTCCGGGGCTCTGCATCGAGCGAAGCGGAACATTGAGCGGAGTATTCAGTAAGGATTTAGGAGTGACCGTCGACAGGATCGCTGGCGACGGTCCCGCGACGTGATGAAACCCTCGTACGCCGCCGTTGTCGATCGTGCGTACACCGTCGATCTCACAAACGTTTAAGCCAACTCCTCATCAGTATTGGCAGAAATCGTATCGTGAGCTGGCCAACGAGCAATTCTATGAATCATCGTCAGTCATCGTTCACAACCAACTGGCTTGGTGAGGAACGGAACCGACGCGATGGGGAAAAGGTCGCCGTTTGAACCCGAGCCAAATGCCTTACCGAATCAAGGGTCTGTCACTGGATCTGCAGACGCTTCTCCCCCTGTATAACGCACGAGGAACCGACAGAAATCCGGAGGAACGGAAACGTTTTCGATCAGAATACAATTTAGCGGGTAGCATTGCATTACGGTCAAGTCATTTGACCAACAGCGCTTCGGAATGCCGGATTGTGAGATATTACGTCTAAAAGATATGATTGTCCAACGCTTTCCGTGCATTGGAAGAGAGGGAGAAACCACGAGCAGACGTCAGGAAATTGATCCTGTGGAGTATTCTGAACGGACAGGTTCCGGATTTGACTTTCGAATGGAATCGGGTGTGATTTCTGCGGCGAAAAATCCTAACTCCAGCTGATTCGGTCTTCAGGGAGATTCAAGCTCGGTTTTGAATCGACTTCGTTCATGAATCGTTTGGATTTCCTTCCGGAGCAGTCGAATACGAAAATTTTTGAGTTCATCGTAATCCGCTCAGAAGAGGCGAACTGGAAAAATACAGAACCGAATTTGGCTATTTCAGCTCGCGCCCATTCCGGGCAATGAGGAGCATTGTTGACTCGGGGTGATCGGTTTCCCTCTTGGGCTACTCCATATAAAAACCACCAAATCGAAGAAGCTCTAGCCGCGGCCGCAGCATCGACTCTTGTTCGTTCATTGTAAGAAAGACATTTCCGGGCCGAAAAAAGACGAACAACATCTAAGTTGGCCGTTGCATTGAATCGATCGCTCCGGCGAGCGTCCACCCGCAGAAAGCTGTTATTATCACGGCTGCGGCTGCTCAGCGTTTCAGCACTTCGACCACTCGCTTCTTATGCTGACCAGGAGTCCTAAGGGCGAAAGAGGAGACGAGGAGTAAGATCGGCAATCGTAGCAGTTCTCGTGGTACGAACCTAATTGGCCAGGTTTGTGTCGATTCTTGCTTCTGCGACGCATATGCTCGGAGCAAAGATTGTATTTTTCGCTCGTGACTCTAGGCGTCGGCGGGTGACAATCAGGGAAACCACCTCCCTCGACTCAGTCACCGCCCCTGATGGGTGAAGATGGAAGGGAAACACGTTTCTGAAAAACTACAGATCCACCACCGCTAGAGTCATCGCTATCCAAAAGATTCGAAGCAAGTTGCGATTGTGCAAGCGATCAGAATTCTTATTCTATCAATCTATGAATCTGAGGGGGACCACTGGGACTAATGCTCATCTCCGAAGTTGCTGTGTCCGCTCATCAGAGTTTGGAAGCCTCTACTCCTCCGGCCGAAGGGGAGTCCGGGGCAATTATTCGGGTTTGAGGGGGTATTGTACCGCCGAGCAAGTACCTGTGAAAACGTTCTTAGAAAAGCCCATAAATATGAGCGTTCGTCATATATCACTTCAAAGCGCTGAACTTCTGAAGAAAGAATGAGATCGATCAGATTGCTTCCGTTCGTGTCGAGCGGAATACGATCGGGAAGAAGGTGCCGCTTGAGAAGTGTCGATGCTTGTGTCGATAGATTCCCAAGCATCGATTGAGCATAGGAGCAAGAAGTGGCCACGGCGAATTTTCGCCGAAAACGGTGGCGGATACTTGGGCGGCCACAAGGAAGCACCAGTTCGCAATGACGGACCCATAAAGGAGCGGTTGTTCTCTTTTCTTCCTCACGATTTACGGAACGAATTTGTCGAAATTCATTTTCTGACCACATATCGATCGTAAATAACTACTGAGTAGTGGAATCGCTTGCTCAGCCAACAGAACCACCTGTTATCAATCTTCCTGAAGCACAATTCTTCCACGTTTCCCGCGTCTTCTCTGTCCACCGCTTAAGGCTGCTTCTTCGGGCTTCTCAGCAGCTCCAGATCCCACCGACGATTATGGAGAAGCCCCAGACCATTGCACGAAGTTTCCAGGCTAGAAAGAGAATAGATTAGGGAATCCATCGATTCAAGTTCTGATTCGCAATCAGTAGCTTCCGAGTCTCGAGCTGATGAGGGCTGGAATTTGCTCATAGAGTTAAAAGCGGCAGATAAACGCATTAATCTTCTCGACTTTGCGAACTTCTCGCCGATGTTGAAAGAGAGCTTCGCAGACAATAACATCTCGATTGAATGGGAATCCCCCAGAACCCCTTCCGGCGAACAGGATCCCTCCTCTACTCCATGAAGATTGGTCGAAACAGGCCCCCTCAGGTGGCAACACGTAGAACAAACCTGACAGTATCTATATTCGGTCTGCTCGCCATCCTCCTGCTATTCTACGGTATAATAGCTATCTGCGAAGTCACGCTTGCGAGACGTTTCAACTTGTCTGCAATGGACGGACCTGAGTATCACAACAAACAAACAATCATTCAAAGCCTTCCCTGCGCTGATCGCACTTTTCTTCTCGCATTTTCCCTCCAGCTTCCCGCCATTGGCTGGCTGGATGCCCGACGGACCTCCACTAAATACTGATCGGGGAAGGTAAC
The DNA here is from genome assembly GCF_000255335.2 of Galendromus occidentalis. Taxonomy (NCBI): domain Eukaryota; kingdom Metazoa; phylum Arthropoda; class Arachnida; order Mesostigmata; family Phytoseiidae; genus Galendromus; species Galendromus occidentalis. The sequence goes on along the minus strand of NW_003805516.1, from coordinate 170,544 downwards.
ACACGACAGAATCGATCTTTACCGTTATGGTGCAGCTGGACGATCCCCAGCTTTTGTCTTGGCTTTTTCCCAGCGTCGCTCGGAGCGGTTTTCTGAGAAATGAACACTTCGTTCGATGTTTTCTGTGGGAGATTTTCAATCGTCGATGAATCGGAAGGGTCGTGGACGGTCTTCCACGAACTTGAAACAGAAAGCGAGCCCGAAGAACTTCACAGCATAAACGAAGCGGAAACGACCCGACGTCAACACTTATAACGAGGGGAAACTCCTCACAGAAGCCCAGAAATAGGATCTTTTATTCTCGGATTGGTCGCCATTGGAATTATCTACTCTCCGATTGATCGAGAACGCGGCGGAAACCACGTAGGAGCGTCCTCTCCCGGGTGGACTTCCCTCCTATGTGGAACTTCAGTCCGTGGCGTTGATGAGCTCCCGGCAACAGAATTTTAAGGAGATTCGGAGCAGCATCTTTCAAGCCGATGTTCCGCTCTCCTCGCTCATAGGGTACTGGGAAATGGATCTTGCCAGAGAACTTCTCTGTGAGCACGTTTCTTCATGGACAAAAACATTCGGAGGTGGACAGTACCGAGACGGTCGGCAGCCGGACTAAGGAAGCTCAAACTACAATAGCGCGACGGACCTCTGTTTGCGGGAGTCAAAAGAAACTTTCATACAAAGGAAAGAGAGAGAGAGTAAGAGAAGAAGATTTCTGATAGAAGCCAGCAGATAAATACATAGTTAGGCAGGGCGGAAGGGGGCGCCGTGACTTGTGCAGCGATAATCGGCTCGTTTCTTTCACTTTGCATCCAGATCTTTGGGTATCGATTGCTCCCCAGGATCGTGACTTATTTTAATCGATGTTCGATGGAGCTTTCCAAATCGATTCCAGCACAGATCATCCCCTTTCGAGGGAAAAAAGTTGTGCGGGCAGCGGATGAGTGCCCAGTCTAACACGCTATCACCAGATGCTCTGAGAAACGTCATTCTTTGTCGGATCTCGATTGTTTTATGAGAGTCATTAATCAATCGTGAGGGGCATGGCGCGAATGTTGAACGGGAAACCGGACCGGCGCGGCGTTAAGAAATGAAGCGAGAAAGACCTTTGACGATCTTTTCGATTCTTAAAAAGGGCGAGGCGGAAAGATTGTGTCTTGGATCATGGAAACTGCCCTTTGCCTAACTTGTACGAACTAGGTGAGACGTTCTATGTGATCCTAAGATTCGAGGGAACCATCCGAGGTGATATACTCCGTCCGGCCAGCGAGCATTCGAATGCATGTACACCTGAGCGTAAATTTGAGCGCCGCGTAGGGCAAAGTTTGGCCCATAGTGAGTTCTAGCGCAGCGTAGATTCAAGCGCTCCGCCGTGTTAATTGAGCACAAGAGCGAGAATACTCGTTTGGGGTGAGAATCATTGGAAGTTGACAGAGCTAAACATAGTGAGTTGACCTACACCTGTTCACGAAAGGAAATGGAACATCGAAGATCCGACCACCGCCTTAGGGTGTAGCGACTTCCCAGCGCCTCGACATTACCACTGGAATCATGTTGTCCGAGGCATATTCAGATTTTGTGGATCGTCGTGGGCAATAACTCAGATTGAGCCATAGGTCGAATGCGAGCTCCCGGGCCGGTTCCCTCAGATATCTAGATAGGGGATTCCCTTGGAATTCTCTTCCTCGGGCGATTCCGAGATATCATGCTGTGAGCTGAGAGTCCTGGTCAGAGGCCGTGAACTGGACTTTCTGAGCGACTATATCGAGAATCAGCTCCAACGCTGATTAGAGCTCACTGGTCGCGCTGCCATTCCTACAGATCCCCTTCTCAAGAAGGAGGAGCTACCAGCTCCGGGGAGCGTTTCCCCATGTTGCGATCAGTCAAAATGAGCTTCATATTCAGGCTTGAGTCGAGACGCACCGGCAACATCGATGATCATGATGCCGATTACTCGCGACCAACGGCAATCTCACTCCAGAATTCGGAAGGGATGCACAGCGGTGAAATGTTCCGGACCGGCCTGACTGATAGGGCGTCGTAGTCGAGGAAACATAAGCCACCCTGCATCGATCACGTCGTACGATTAGATACTTCGATGGAGCCAACGATGCCACCAAGAGGAATCCCTGAACAAACGACGCCCATGATGGACAAGACGGGTTCGTCCGCAGCTTCCGCTTGGTTCAGCATCATAAATCTACCATCTCCAGCGGGATCACTTCGCTCTAGGAGATAGGATTTCACGGGAGGAGATTATCAGACGCTCAGTCGCCTTGCCGATGTCGCTTCGGGCATTCCTAGGGAGATCCCAATCGGATGAATTAGTAATTTTAAGGCCCTGAGGTCGACTGAATCTTTATGATGATGGGTTCTCCTGACTAATGAGCGTGCGTCGTGGTCCAACGACGATGGTTGAGAATACCGCTCGATACCGAGAGATTCCGCTACTTCAAGTTTCCCTGAATGAACTTCGCGAAAAAGTCGCTGATCCAGTAGTGTGGGCCGTCCGTGGAGAGCCTATTGGTGCGGTGAGCAAAGCACCAACGTCACTTTCCCATTGAATACAGCGCCAGCACACCGCCCATCGCGAACCCCTTATCCTGATGGACGTCAAAACCCCCGGGAGCAGCAGCGCGGAGGATGTTCGCCTCACCGATTCTCGGGATTCGAGCGAGAAGAGCGATCAGAGCGAACCATCGCATGCTATGCTCATCGATCACAGTGCGCTACCAGGTAGAGTGGTTTCCAGTTCCCGATCGGCATCTCCCGTCTGGGAACTCGATCCTCGTACTCGATAACACTGAGAGTGAGATCGGAGAGACGCCGCGCCGACGCCGCCGCATCGCGATCGGAGTCGCGAGATAGTGCTCCCTGTATAACCGTCTCTTCCTTCGTCTGCGGTCCTTATCCTATCTCTCACATTCGTAGTCCGTGAACGTGAAGTTCCAACGGTCGCTGTAGCGACTGTAGCTGTCGGTATCTGCGATAAGACTCAACGCCTGCAGAATGGGCGGAAGATGCCACGAGCTTGAAACCTACCAAGAGCTATAAGTGAGTTTCCGTCTTTTTATTCTCAGCTCGACATCGAAGCCGACCTTCATGAGCAGAAGAGAAGTGTCCTCCGGCCTCGTCTTCTACAGCAGCGGTTCTCAACCTGGGTTCCGCGGAACCCTTGGGTTCCGCGAGCCCCTGCTCGGCTGCTCAGACTTTTATTAATTTTATCGGATTGGAATGATTTTTCTGAGCTCTAATGCATGCAGGATACTTCATGCGATCGTGGTCGAAGGTTTTGAGGTGATTAAGGGGAAAAGGGTACAGCCGAATAACGTGGCGATCCCGGCTACGATCTGTTTTGGAAAACTGACTAGATAGGGTGATAGCTCTCGGTTAGTAGAAGACTTTTTCACGAGTCTCCCAGAAATCGACGCGGCCAGTTTCGAGAAAAAGGTCAAAGTTCAAAAATCTTAAAATGCGATTTTCTCGAAAACGGTAAGAGCTAGAGGGTCGTGCTTGGTCTCGTTGGAAAGCTGGCGAAAAATGCCACAATTCTAGCCCGGTCCCATTTTCCTCAGTACTTTTCATCATCATTTTTTTCCGAATTTTAATTTTCTTCAAGCTCCCAGACACCGAAGACCTTCGTGAACATGGATGACACTATGTCACAAATAAACCCCGTAAACCCATGTACACGCACACCAAGTTTCATCGAAATCGGAATAGTCCAAATAGGTTCATTCGCGAACACTTCATTCCCTACCACTGATTTCTATGGTTTTTCGGTAAACGCCCATTGCCGCTCCCAATCGCTATTCCCTGGTCTGACGATGACCCAGGATCTCGCGGGACACATTTGAATCTTACCGCGCATCGAGCAGACGCTGCGCGCCCTCCTTGGTACTACACTTCAATCGAATTGACCGGCGGGGATTTTTATTTTTGATTACGATGATACTTAGGAGCATGACATAGATCCCAAATCAGTCTTCGTCACTATCTTCGTTGATAACAGGAACGGTAGCTCCATCCCGGAACAGCGACTCAAGAATCTCCGCAGGTCTGACGATTCGGGAGAGATATCGCGCATAAGATAGATAGTACACGACGGACGCTACATGGGAGCAGCAGCCGACTGTCCGAGCGCCATTAGCGCACTCGCAGTAATGTCGTTTGATTCCCGCATAACCTAGCGTTCCGGGCTCGTAATCGATGTAACACCTGTAGCTCTTGCTCCCAACATGTCTCGACCGGACCTCTACTTTGAGGATGTTAGTTTGGTCCCGGTGAAACTTCAGGTTGATCGTGTTGTCCTCGTTCAGCAGTTCAGCCAGATAAGACACAGATTGGGAGAGCTGGTAGGTTCCAGTGAATAGGATCTTGAGATCCTTCTCTGTCAGTATCGGGAAGTCAGAAATCGAGTCAGAGGTAATGGTTGACCATGGCCGCCTCACTCTGTTCCATCCATTTACTTCAGCTTCTTGGCCCAATGAATTCGGGACTTGAAGCATCTGCTGCATGCGTCCCAGAACCTCATCGAACATACCCTGATCGGATTGGAGGCGCTTCCCGAAACGGTTGTTCAAATAACAAGCGATCCTTGTTAGAACTCCAATCTTCGGAAGCAGATCATTGTCAACTCGATGATCCAGGAGTCTGTATCTTTGTTTGATTATACCGTGTACAGCTTCTACCGCCCATCGAATTTTCGTCACGAATCGAGAAGCGTTGGCCTCATCCGTGGGCAATTGTTTGCGATGACCTTTTAAGGCGGCATGTAGACAGTGAGACCCTGTTCCTCTAGCTGAGTCTTCACATCCCGGAAGCCTCGATCCACGAAACACATGTCACCCGCTCTCAAGAAACCGCCTAGACCAGTCGGGTCTCGCATCGCGTCCACCATGATTTTGGCATCGTTGACATTCGCGTTGTAGGGTCCCAGCATGTCGATTACGTATCCAGTGGTTGTACAGGTGGTTAACGGTTTACAAAGTGGCGCTTTCTTCTGCACTGGGTACGATTTTCTCTGGTACGAGTTGTTTGCGCTTTTACCGCGACGAATATACGTTCCATCAAATATCAGAGCCAAAGAATACTCTTGCTCCGAAGAGCTGTCTGACGAACTCTGATGTCTCAGTCTGGATCTAGTCCTCTCGCGCGCGAGCTGAGAATCCGAATCCGATGGGCGATCTCTCTCCCGAATCGTCAGACCTGCGGAGATTCTTGAGTCGCTGTTCCGGGATGGAGCTACCGTTCCTGTTATCAACGAAGATAGTGACGAAGACTGATTTGGGATCTATGTCATGCTCCTAAGTATCATCGTAATCAAAAATAAAAATCCCCGCCGGTCAATTCGATTGAAGTGTAGTACCAAGGAGGGCGCGCAGCGTCTGCTCGATGCGCGGTAAGATTCAAATGTGTCCCGCGAGATCCTGGGTCATCGTCAGACCAGGGAATAGCGATTGGGAGCGGCAATGGGCGTTTACCGAAAAACCATAGAAATCAGTGGTAGGGAATGAAGTGTTCGCGAATGAACCTATTTGGACTAATCCGATTTTGATGAAACTTGGTGTGCGTGTACATGGGTTTACGGGGTTTATTTGTGACATAGTGACATCCATGTTCACGAAGGTCTTCGGTGTCTGGGAGCTTGAAGAAAATTAAAATTCGGAAATAAATGATGATGAAAAGTACTGAGGAAAATGGGACCGGGCTAGAATTGTGGCATTTTTCGCCAGCTTTCCAACGAGACCAAGCACGACCCTCTAGCTCTTACCGTTTCCGAGAAAATCGCATTTTAAGATTTTTGAACTTTGACCTTTTTCTCGAAACTGGCCGCGTCGATTTCTGGGAGACTCGTGAAAAAGTCTTCTACTAACCGAGAGCTATCACCCTATCTAGTCAGTTTTCCAAAACAGATCGTAGCCGGGATCGCCACGTTATTCGGCTGTACCCTTTGGAGAGATAGAGTCCGAAACCAATAATAAGGGTTCCGCGGAACCCCACAAGGGTTCCGCGGGGCGAAAAAGGTTGAGAACCCCTGTTCTACAGGATGTACGCTTTCCGGAGGTTCACGCTGTCGAAGATCGGAGACTTGTTACATCATTCGTCTTCATGCCCGAGCCTCATCGTTCGGGACCTGACGCGCGGCTTGGACCACGAAGTCCGACTCCGGACGGAGGGAACACTCCTGAGCCGTCTCTTCGACAGATTCGTTCTCATGGTCTGCATGGTACGTTTCCGAACTCTGCAAGCTATCGGGAGACCCAATTTTCTGTCGGCACGGTGGGAAACTTATCGGGAGGGCTTGATTTTCGTCACGGCATTCTTGGTTGCGAGGAAAGCCGTGAATTTCGCCGTGCAGAGCGTGAGGCCGTGAATTTCGCCATTCGTCCCCAAGTCGAACGGCGTTCCACGTTCGAATGCTTTTTTCGTGGATCTGTGAGCGGAGGTGGCGATGCATGAAGGGATGTTCTGTCTCATTTCTATCCCTGAGTATCTTTTGTACATCAATTTCGTTCCTGGGTAGATCTTGATATTTCTGTCGCAGCCCTCCGTGTTTTCCCCAGTCTCTTTGAGAAAATGACAATGCCTGTTTCAGCAATTGCTTATCCGTGAAAATCCACGGTGTCCGCGATAATTCTCAGGGAAGGCCGTGCTCGCCTCGAATTCCGCGGCGAAAAGCCGTGACGGAGGTCTCGCCCAACTTATCGGGGATCGGAAGGATCTGGACACTACCGGGGTGCCCGCGAGCCGTAAGGTGGAGGATTACTCAGAGAGGATAGCCATCACAGGTTGCGAGAAGCGTCTCTATCCCAAGTGAAGAACTATTTGATGGCTTGGTGGCAGAAGTTAACCTAATACATCGTAACTCTTGATGTCAGAATCGAAATCACTCAGTTCCTGCTATCATCGATGTGTGCCCTATGATTTTCACTGACTGAGATCAGGAAATCATCATAGCGCGACACGCCGTCGAGCCCTCCTCCCTCCTGTCCGGGAGAGGGAGAGATGATTCAGCAATTAGAGACTTACACAATGATACACGAGATACAATGTTGATAGCAACGCCCTTCCTCCCGAGTTCCCAGAGAACTTTCGAGGAGTTCCTTCATGTCCCGTCACCATGGGTCTACGGCATCCTATATATATATATATTATTCGCGAATCGCGATAGGCGGGATTCGGCTGGCCTCTATTGGCCGAGCGTAATCACGACTCGGCGTTTCGGAGCCAGCGACTTAAAACACGAGGTCGCTCCAGATATCGAAATCGAGGACTTACTCCCGATAACTCTGTAGATTCGCTTGATCAGACTATCCAGCTGTTAAGCAGCGACCGAGTTTATTCTCCTAATACGTCGTGAGGATTTTTTTCAGGATTTTTGTACCCATGTTCAGACGCACGGGAGGCCGAGCCTGATTCATTCATTCAGACAGTCAGTCATGTGGTCGTATCATACAAAAAGTTTTTCATAGAGAATCGGGGCATACCTACGCATGCATTCTAACGTAAGCTGAAACTTCCATTCTATAGGTACGGATCGATGCATCTTTACCAGGCTAGGAACCAAGCTACAGGAGCAGAACGGTGCGTATAAGCACCGAAGCCGTTGGAATGAGAGATCCTCGATCTTCCCGCGGTTTTCCCCAGATGAAACCGTTCGTATCTATGTCTGTAGCTCTCCTCCAGCCACGTAGACCAGCCAGCGCATGAGCATCAACGTCGGTCAAATAGTAAACGGAGATTCCGAGGAGCTTTCGCGCCGCCGTCCTACCGCGAACCGTTCCACATGTGGGGGATGAGAATAAATTTTCGGGGCGACGCTGGAGCTGAACATGGCTGAGTACAAAATGCGGCGAAAAAATTGGCTCTCTGGAAGAGCCAGGGAGCCCAACCACGCTCCTTGCGAGGTCATCTTTGCGCCGGGATCGCGTAGAGTCCCAAGCCGGTCATCGGGTCTGGAACCACGATGCGCAGTCGAGAACTGCGGTCATCATGCGTCCACTTCGGACAACATGTGGATATTCGGAAACACATTTATACTCGGAGCAGATCCTTTACTTTGAAAGCCAGCCAGGGGTGAGATTCACGCTCAATTCGCAGGAGATGCGCAGACTCCAGGCGGGACGCTGACGGCTCTTTCTGTGAATTCTTTTCGTCATCACTTTTGCATAATTCCATGAAAAAGCGCAAGGCTCCATGACTAGCTGGAGTTCCCAATTTCGGGCTCGCGGGTAGGGAAGCATTTAGGGTGTGCTTCGTATGTTCTCGAAATGTCTCAAGAAACACGAGGGAGAGCCAGGGGACGACGCAGCGCCGGCGCGCGTGAAATTCGATCTCCTTGGTCTGAGAAGGCGATTCTGCCCAGACAACTTTTGTGCTGGAGGATTCGTCGGCTCGGAAAATCCCGAGCCTGACACGGCCAGATCGGATTACATGGAAAGACGAATTCCGAACAAAAGAACAAAAGTGCTGATTTCCCCTTCCGTGTCGATTCTTCTTTCGTTCCGTGAATCACATCTGGGCTCGTAAGCCATTCAGCGGAAGGACATCGGAGCAGGTCAGGTAGTAGACGCAGATCTCGAGAAAAGACTCACAAGTCGCCGTGAAGAAGCGATATCGCTTCTTGAATTAAAACAGTGGAGAGAAGATATTGAGGACAACGCGGGATGCGACGCCGACGCTCCCAGCGAGGGGAAAAATTCGCTCTCTGGAAGAGCGACGGAGCTCAACCACACTCCCACGCCCGGTGGACGGGCTTCATCATCGGGTCTGGAACCACGATGCGCAGCCGGGAACTGCGGTATCCATGTGTCCACGCCGGACAAGGTTCTCGGCCATCGGGGAGGAATTTGTACTTGGTTCCCTTTGCATCCTCCGAGATCAAGCCAGAGCTAAGATTCACGATCAATCTAGGGGAGATCGTCAGACTCCAGGCGGGGAACTTGGGGCTCGACCGAAGCATTTCTAGCCTAATTAATTTTCCATAATTTGTGCAAAGTACCACGTTCTATGAGGGGCTAGAATTCACGGGTTTGCTCATCCTACGGATAGAGAAGTCCCTAGGATGTGCTTCGTATGTTCTCAAAATCTTACAATCAGAGTTGAGATGCAGGAGTCGGGTGACGGCGAAATGACGCGAAATCAGAGCATTTCTCGACGCGGGATCACCTTATCCCGACACGATCGAGAGGTAAGCCGATCAGCCGCTCATTATGATATAGCTTGCTGCTCCCATTCATTAATTCATTAGATCCAGCTCCCCGCAGCTAGATACCATCGCTCGACATCGATGAGATCTACGGGGACGTAAGCAGCCTAACAATCGATGCCTTCGGGAGTCGACCCGATTCTAAACTTGTAGTGTCCACCGTTCATCTCCTCTCGAATAGATCAGAGTGAATTTGTTTCGAGCAGAAACTCTGCGCCAAACATTGACCCAGAAAAACACTAGACGCAAACAACATCCCGATGCAGAACAGATAGAGGATGGGTAGGATGTCGGCCACATTCACATTCTCATTGGGAGGCCCGTCCTCCAGCTCGTGTCGCTCGACACAACGAGCATCGGAATCATTGTCCGTACCCAAATGGCTCCTACCCTTGTCGAGGCTGCAGAACTTCTGGCGATATGTGTTCGATAGCTCCAATTCGAAGAAGTCCTCGATCTTGCTCTTGAGATCACCATAAGAGTCGTGGTCGGGCGGGAATCTGGTCCTCCCATAGGTCATCTCGTGCTGGGCTACGCGCAACGGCTCGAGCATAGGATAGTCGCTGACCAGGACGAATCGTTCCTCGGTAGAGCCTCGACGAATCCGACACCCCATGAGCTCTATACTGTGCACGATGTACTGGGGCTCCTCGAAGGAGACTTCGTAAGCGCTGATATTGCGAAACAATTTCTCTCGCATTGCTCGAATTCTCCCCTCTGATTGACATATCACGCCTCCTCTTAGGAAATACGGCGCATTTTGAAGCAATAAAGCTAGGCTCTCCTCATACGCGAACCAGGCTTTTATCGTCGACACTGTATCCGTATCAGCCCCATAAGCCTCTGAACAGTTAGGAACAGATCTCACTCTGGATGCGGGAAGAGCGCTGAAGCTCGCTACGACGCCCCCCGCGATGTACGCGCGGATTATCGGGACAGTCAAGAACCAGAGGCCGAGAAGCGCCATGTTTTTGAGTGGGATCCTTCTCGCTGGATTCCAGAACATCGGAGTCCACACGCTGCAGATCAGGCGATAGAAGGTATACCTCCTTTCCGAGCCTTGCGGATGTTCACTGGAGAGACAGATCCCAGCGGCCAGGCACAGAATGAGTATCCACAGGCGGGGTTGGAATACAGCGAGAAGACTGTTCCAAAACGCGCTATCTCGAGGAACCCGAGCAATTGCAAACAGAGGCTCGTGATACAGGCCGAAAATATGCGCAGAGTATCTCCTGGTGTAAGAAAAGTCAACTATCATCATTGTACCATTGGGGTCCTGGAAGACCACAGAGAAGTCTCGGATGCCTTTGAACGCTCCGGAAATATCGGATTCCCGGAAGAAATTTACATCTATTCTGGTGAACCGAAGGTGCTCGGCATCTCGTAAAGTTCGGAGCGTCTCATCCAGGCCTACTCGCTGCCAAGAGGGGGAGTCGAGGAAGAGAAATCTCCGTAAAAAAGGCGAGTACTTTCTACTTCCTGGAGCGTGTGAAATGAAGTATTCTGGCTGGAGGTCAGGATTTACCCTGATTCTCACACGATAGTGGCTATCTGCTCCGTTCGAATAGCTCGATTGGGCTTGCACGTTCTCGATGACAAACTCCAAGGCGACGAAGAACCTACGGGGGAATCCGGTGTGTTGGAGCAGTCTCGCAAGCTTGAGGTCTTCTTGGAGCTCGGCACAAAGAAAGGCAAGGTACACCGTGTCTTCCGACGATTGCATTTTCTGATGGGACGCCATGAACTCGACGATTCCCATTTGATTCTGCCCAGACAATCCATGATTGAAAACATCGACGAAACTTACGTCGGACGAAATTCGCACTCTAGGCTCTACGCAACAATCGGAGTCCAAAACTACTACCGGCCTCGACTTTCCGTATAAAGACAGGATGTCGCGGACCTGATCCCTTCGGACCTGTTGTTTTGGAGCAGATCGTGGAGTCTCCAAAGGTCTATCTGACAGAAAGCATCCTCTCGGTGGAAAATTAGTGCTCGCGGTCCCGATCAGAACGGCGGAGTAAATTGAGAGAAGCAGCCTGAGGTTCATCAGACATCGGAGGACCAGTACTCGCGATTCCTCGAGGAGGTTTAGACTTAGAGTCCGATGCAGGAGGACCGATCTGAAAGCGGAATGATCATAATATCAATCGATCGAAGTCGATTCAAGCCTCAGATCACCCTCAACATCCCCTTGACTAACCCGAAGAACTCATCCCATTTCAATCATGGGAAGTGAGACTCAATGGAAATCGCGCACACAGATGAGCATCGGCAGGTAGAGAGGAACATCATTTCACTCTCTCCGTCGATTGGTCGCGTCGATACGCTAGAGTTGCGACAGGTCAAGATGCATTCCTATATTATTCTCGTGCCGCGCTGTTCCGATCGAAGCGTTCGATCTGTTTGTGATCGAAATCATCGATATTCCTGACCTTCACCCCGTTGAGGGGCATTTCCGACGATCATCTCGCCAGTGAAGCTCAGCAATGCTTCTGGACAGGGGTGATTCGACTGTGATCCGAGCTCCAGCTTTTCAATACGGACGATACAGACCGATGTATGTACTCGAGGCTTTGCGATCAGACCTCTCCTCCGAAAGGTACTCCTTCAGGTACTCGCATTTCTCGGAATGCGGCATAACGGAAGCCGTCTCCGACACGTAGGCTTTCGGAACCTGGCAATCATCGTCGCGAAGGCTGTGATTAGTATAGACACTGCTAGGTACAAGTCTTCTCCGGAAGACGAGTACTCTTCGAAAGACGATACCTCTCCGGAAGATGGTAAATTATTGTCCTTCATGTCCACCGGGGTCCGTCAGGGGAAATGCGAGGTCCGTTTAGATGAGCGCAAGGAAGCAGAAACGGACAGCAGTTTTGGATAGTTTGACTCGAGGGCCTTAGGTTTTGTATCCGAGAATTCAAGGTATTTCTCAGAGAGAAAATCGGCAGGGAACGGCTGGCACGTGCAGCGCGGCGGAAAAGTCGGAAATTCAAGAAGGTTGCCCTAGGCGGAATTTGAGCACGCTTCGCGCCTTACATTGAGAACTCGAATCGCTGCATCTCTGACCCGGATGACGGCTTTTGCTCTCATTCCCCTCGAGATTGCGCGACCGAGTATTCTGTCTCAGGACTTCAGACATCTGAATCCAACATCGGGTCACAAGGACCCGGAGAAGCGATCGCTGATTTAGAAGTCCTGCGAAGTTCCGTTCTGTAAATCTCCGCGCTCGAAGTATCGAGAGCTGACCGGCATCGGACGAATCTCCGTGATTTTTGAGCTGAACACACAGAGCACTCCGAACCGTACGTTTTCGACGAAGGTAACTCGAAGAACTTGGTTTCTCCCGTGAAATTCCCGAAAAGTGGTCTAGGTTTCCACGGAAGAGCATGCGCGACAAAGCGCTGAGCTGATCTCATTTCATGGACTGGCGGATGGCCTCCCTGTGCGAGATAAGTAGATAAGTCGTTAGAGCAGGGGACAGGCTCGAGCCATTGTAGAGAGGGGCGGAGACGGAGCGTCGTGATTGGCGATTCCGGTGAAGAGTTCACGCCTGGATTGATTCGCTATGCCGTCTTCCGCACAGAGGACACCACCCTGTGAGAAGGGTAGAAGCCGGGCTCCGCATGAGCGGAGTATGCGGAACCCGGCCGGACCGAAACATACCGTACCGATTGAGTGGGAGATTCGATCCGCTGATTCTGACTGAGGTTGGGATAACCTGTTGGTACGGTTGTGCTGAGATAGCACAACCTAAGCCCGAAAAAAAGAATCGGGTCAGTGGGTCTCATCTGGAATGGTATTCTACATGCCAGTCAATCCATGACAGCAATCGCAAGCTCGTTTCCCAATCGCTCCATCAATAAAATATCAGGCCAAATTATCTCTAGTTATCTTGCTTATTATTCCGAGACCTTGGAGGAGCCTGTTTTGTTGTACCACTGGACAACGCCTGTCCAGAAAGAGACACATTCTTTCACGTAGCCGTGGGTCATGTTGTCAACAACTTCAGTTAAGAGACCATTGACCCGAGAAGCCCGTGAATATAATTATTTAATAGTGGGCCAAGACATTTTCGACCGACCAACATATCTTCGATTCGGCGCCTGGTGATGACTCCAGGGAGTGTATCTGGCGGGCTCCGACGCATGACAAAGATCTGAGTTCTCCCAGAGAGAGCTCTCTTGTCTAATGTGTATGGAGACCCAGCGAGTAGCTCTCCGTTCCACGGCCATTCGGCTTCGAGGGAGGGGAATACGATTCGACGCGCTGCGGAACCTTCGATTTCTCCGAGATGCTGGTCTGTCGGTCTGCCGACAGGAGCGTAAGAAATATCGGCTGTACGTGAATCTACGCCGGAACAACAGAGATTTGGCACCCGCCACCGATACTCTTTGTTTTTCGGGGAAGTGGGAACGAAACGAGGAGAGGGGAAGAATGGGAGAGAACCCTGCGAGATTTTCCGAAGACCGGCGACGAAAGGCATTGGTGGCTCATGATCTAGGTCACCTTTCGAATTCTTAGCGAGTTTTGAATGAGACAACCTTGTGAAATACGATCAATTGAATCCTTTAGCTTGTCAGGCGTGTAATTTTACGGATGCGGGCTATCAATGAGAGCTGCGATGCGGGCGCCGCATATAAATACGATCATTCCGCAAACCATCAGTCCAAACGGAAGCCGAATGTTCGCAATGTTAACTATCGCTCTTTGCGCGCTTAGCGTTTCAGTGTTCCAGATTATTGAGGCGGGGCCGAGGTTCCCGCTTCCCCAGACCAAATCGAATGATCCGACGCAGCCGAGCAAGTAAGGCTTCTTTCAAAAAATTACCTAGTCCGATACACTGATCTTATGTACCCATAAGCACGTTCATGCTAAGAATCAACCCTGACTGCCTTGTCGGATAGGTTTCCCCGACCGACTTACGATCGATTCCGAGAAGTCTGGAAGCTATTTGTATATCGATTCCGAATCCGCTCTCCGTCCAGCGGTATCCGGAAATGATAATGGAAGTTTATTCGCACAAACGAATCCCTGCATTCGCACAACTACTCCTCAACATTCGAGATTATTTTAGGCTGACGGGAATATTCTTGAGTCATTAGTCATGAGCTCCTCTCCGATCGACTTCCTACATCTTTGAACACGCATCAGTACACCGAGCGGATATATTTCTCAATTTTTCAGTCCTCTGACGATTCTGGAGTTCATGAATTCCAACATCTACCTTGAGCGTGACATCACAACCGAATACGACAGCGTCGTCCTGGTCGCGACGGGGTCCGATCCGAAAACCTGGGGAGCCGCCGAGAAACTCGGTCCAGCCTTCGAGCCGTTCAAACGGCTAGACAAATCATTCGGAAAAGACGTGACGCTCACGGTACAAGATGACGTCATCGTGGTTTACTCGCCAACCGGCGACATGAAGCGTGACTACGACGACGTCAGAAGCTTCATGGAAGCCGCAGAGAAAGGCGTGAAACGTGCTTTGAACTCAGGCTCCCGGAAGCCTCTCGTGGCTCTGCCGACGGAATTCGTACCATTCGACGGATTCAATGTCGACTCGAGCGTTGTTCTTGGCGCTTTGAAATCCCTCTACGTATCCCTCCAATCGAGAGAGTTCGCTCCTCAGAACGCATCCAAGGTAGAGCGCATCGGATTTCTGAACTTCAATGGCGACGATGATCGCATGACCTACATTCTGAGTCTCGAGGCGGGCCAGGTTGTCTTCCGAGACATCATCCTTGCCGATCCGGAACGCATGACGCCGAAGAAGGTGGAGGAGTATATAAATATGCTCTTCAGTCCCGCGCATGCCAGTCCCGTGAGCGTGAAGGTAATCTCCGGAAAAAGCGTCCTCGAAAAAAGCTACCCCTGTCTGGCTGCAGTGGACAGGTGCGCGGAACAGGTTGAGCGACATGCCGGTCGAGTGATTTTGTTGGAGTACTCGGATGGAAACCCAGAGAAAGTCCTCGGTTTCGTGGGCAAAGGGATCACTTTCGATGCCGGCGGTGTCAATCTCAAAACCGGTTCCAGCATCGCCGGAATGAGCCGCGACAAAGGCGGAGCCGCCGCCGTCGCTGGAATTTTCCAATCGTTGGCGATTAATAGACCGAAGAACATCCGCGTTCTTGGGGCGCTCTGCCTTGTGAGGAACTCGATCGGGGCGGATGCTTATATGATTGACGAAGTCATCGTATCGCGGGCCGGTCAGCGAATTCGAGTCACGAACACCGACGCAGAGGGGCGGTTCGCGATGGTCGATGCACTTGCCGAGATGAAGGAGCGCGTTCTGCAGGAGAAGTTGGAAAACAAAACTCACCTGTACACCATAGCCACGCTCACCGGAGCGGCTTCGGCAGCTGTTGGACCACCCTATTCCGTTGCGGTGGACAACGGTGTTGCGAGGAGAAGAAATAACTCGATGGTACGCCTCGGCGCTCACCGCCTCTGATATTCATTGTGCCACAAATTGATACGTATGAGTTCTCTTGCTGTTTTTCCATTCGCATTTTTGTTTCTCATTCATTCTTTTTCCTCCCCGCAGGACTTGCAGAGAGCGGGAGAGCAGCTCGGCGATATGATTGAGATTGGTCGTCTACGTCGAGAGGATTTCAAGGCGGTCAATTCGAAGACTCCGGATGACGATCTCCTTCAGACGAGCGCAAGTCGTCACAGAGGATTCCAGTACCCCGTGGCGTTCCTGATGAGGGGCTCCGGTGAGTTTTAAACTGGAAAGCGGAAATCTACACGGAATCGCACGATCGGTAGAATCGACGGATTATTCCAATCCGTCGATTCTGGATCCGCGGAGTCAAATAATCGAGGTATAATTTTGATCCGACCAGGTTTGGACAAGTATGACTCCGATTCTTCGCGTCCTATCGCCTACACTCACCTGGATATCGCACCGGCAGCAGCGAATTTCCCCGATGCTCCAAATTACGCAGCGATGAATGCTATCAATTACAGATATTTCTATGAACCAAATAAATATAGCTATATATAGTTAACTCCGTTTCCTCATTTGCTGCGCGAGCAGCCCGGGCTCCGAGGATTCCTCGTCTCAAAAAGACCTGACGCTTCTCTCGAGAGCTCGGAGCGGAGGTTGCCGAGGGGAATCCTCGGAAGATCTGCTGGAACTATCAAATCATGAAATGCTTCTCAGCTACATCGAACTCAGCGGACCGTAGAGGATCTGGCCCCGAGGTCGACTAATCTCTCGACTCTCCTGGAGTCCTCTGCTCCCACGATAATAAATAACAAAACAATTGAAGAAATCTAAGTAAGAGCCATGGAGAAAATTCATGTAAGACGGTCGCACGCGGGTCGATCTCATTTCCGATTATCCACGAGAGCGGGAGGAGAACTCGTCAGAGAAAGAGCCCTCATGCTGATGAGGGCCTCCTCAGCATATTAATTGTGAGACCCTCAGAGGGATCATTTGACGAACCCACCATTGGCAGTCACTCATGAATTGTGCTCTGATTCGGAATGTCTTCGATTCGAATTCCAAGCTCTGATGCGCGATGAGTGAAGTCTAGAGCCTGGACTTTCAGGAACTGAAAAACTCCAAAATAGGCAGGCAAAAAGGCACTAAAAATCTGCGAAATAGGCATGAAAAATAGGCAAAATAGGCAAGAAAGGCACTTAAAACCTGGAAGAAAAAGCACTCCGAACTAGACCGAGGAGGAGCAAGAACATGATACGTGTGATTTCGTAACGAAATGGGAGCTCTCTATTCTACAGGAGTTACATTGCACATCGGTATCATGTGAAACTTGGCATTTTCCGGCGTCAGACCGTGCCGTCGATCGGAGAGAAGTGATTTGTAGCGGGAGAAGGACCGCTCTTCATCCACACTGACTGCAGGAGCGTACTTGAAACAGGAAATTTCGGCGACAGACATCTCCGCGATTGAGGGGCCACCTGCCTCACCTGAGAGAGCCCTTTCGATTTGGGTCAAAATTTCGAACCCTGGATTTTGTTGGAGGACACGTTTCAGTTTGCTCTTTACCATCTCTCCCTTGGGTCCCTCGGCCTCATTGATGCGTTGTTTGAATTCGTTGAAAATTTTGAGCGTCACGCTCAGCATCTGCGAGCTACATTCTAGTTTTTTGATGTAGTCGGGCAGAGCCGAGAAATTCGCAGCGATGAAAGTGAGGTGTGACTTCACGCTCGTATTGAGCAACAAATCCTTGGACTTCTTGATTGCAGCGGCTTCGCTTTCGTCGAGCTCCTCTAACACACGTTTGATGTCCTCCAAATGCCTCGCGTAGTACAGAGCCGCGGAGAGCCAGGTGCCCCCATCGAGTGAGTACGGGCTCAGGAGGCGAGGTCACGTTCGGCGCCGTGGCTCGAAGAACTCGGATGACGTAGAAGGCGCTTTTTAGGAATATTTTCTTGACATTGGCAATGATGACTGTCCACCTCCGGGGACAGAACACGTATCTCTTCACATACTCGATGGATTCCATGCGCCAGGCATGTGACGTGAATCATTTTCGGGAAAAGAACCTTTAAGCCGGCA
>NW_003805516.1:149768-152789 GCF_000255335.2 Galendromus occidentalis | reverse complement strand
GTACTGCCCCTTCGCGTCGGTGGTCTCATCTATAGAGACCCATATCCGTTTGTCTCCGATAGCGGATCGTATCCGATGGATCGTGCCCTCATACAGTTTCTTAAGGTAATGTTTGCGGAGCGTCGTATGGTCGGGCAGGATCTCCTTGCAATACTTCAACATGAAGTTCTTGAAAGACGGATCCTGCACCTTGTACAAGGGAATATTTGTTTCTACCGACATTTGACAGAGATCCATATTGAAAACACTTGCTCTGGTGGAGAATTCGAGAAAGTTGGTCACAAGACAGACGCTCTGCGTGGCTTTCTGAGAGCGTCGCTCACGGTCCTTATGTCCGACGCTGTTCAAATACTGCTGCACGAAATATTTTTTTCCGACTTGACTTCTTTCTCGCAGACCTTGCAAATGAGGACTCTGCCGTCAGTCGTCAGCACGGTTGGTCCGAGCTCCTTGACGAAAAGCTCCATCCGGCCACGCGCGCTGCGTGCTTGTTTCGGCTGGTCTCCATCGCACTTGCCCGTGGCGCCGTCACTTCGCACGACAACGTTGCACGACGCGGCAGTTGCTAGCCATTGGCTGAGATTGAGAAAACAGACGCTTGCTCCATCCATTCCCCGACGTCATAGATTGAACAGAGAGCGCAGAAAGCGAATTGAGAGGACATCCGCCAGAAATAAGTCCGAAATAGGCAAAATGCCTGAAGAAAACCAGAAATAGGCAAAATGTCGGGCAAAACACGTAAATAGGCAGTTATAGGCACTTATGGCATTTTGCCTGAAAGTCCAGGCTCTAGTGAAGTCCCGCCTGCCGTCATTATCAGCGGGACATGATTCGTCTCAGCGTCGAGCACTTGATGATCCTGGCGACCCTCAACTCAGTGTCTTCTTTTTTCACCGCATCCGATGTGATCCGAGCAGCCGGGCGGTATGGGTACACTGCCGGCGTTCATGGAGGAGATCTGCTGATCCTTAAGGTCGGAGGAATCCTCTCTCCCAAGGGTAGCTTCCGAACAGGAGCCAGCATGCTTTCCCTCGACGATGAAAACCCGCAGAGCACCCGTCCTCCAGCCGCGGGAGAAAGAGAATCGCCCCGAGGCCCTGCGAAACCGTTCCAGCTCGACGCTATCGCAGCCCCCCAGAAAATCGTCCTCCCAACAAAACATCGGGATGGAATGCTCCGTCGAAGATCTGCAAACGGAGAATCCGAGAGAGCGCAACCGTAGAGTCTCTGGAAACCGATCCATTGAGCTGATTTGCTCCTGCAACCAGACCTCTGCCACGGTTCCTATGAGACCCTGAGTGTTGGCTCATGATGATGACCCGTTCGCGAGACTCGCCAAAGCGAACAGCGTGGTCCTACCAGTGGGTTTTTCCGACAGCTTTGCTTTGATTATAGCGAGACATTCGGATATCACATCTTTCCTCACAGTCACGTCTGGAGAGCCGTTGATCTGTCTGATCGCGTCCATTTTCTTCCTCGGGTTAGTGTCCTTCCCCGGGTCCTCCTTTGAGCATCAACCGATGGCCATCGAACTGAACCAGATCGCTCACAATCTCATCTGGGCCACACCATTGACTTCCGAGAGGAAAAAATTCCGTGTACTTTTTCTCGCCGCCGCGAATCTCCTGATGATTTTCTCCCTGAGTGCGTTTTACAGCAACTACATGATGTCTCGGTTCCTCGATCCGGTCGAAGACGGCCATCTCGCTACATTCCGTGTCGTTCTCGAGGACAATGCCGCACTGATTTAATCTATTTTTTACTAGTTTTTTATATTTTCATCCGCTGGGTCGAGAAAGGTGCACCCCGTGGAAGGTTCATAAGTTTGGTTCACTCGGCCGATCCTACCGAATAGTTCCGCCGATCCGACCGATAAATAGATTTCGTTCGAAGGGCGAATCTATAAGGGGGCAAAGGGCTCAAAATTATGACTCGTCTTTTCAGAGCCTGAACCTCAGCAGAGGAGCGGAAATTTTCCGCCCCTGCTCTCTACCTCTTTCGTCCGAAAGCTACTGCGCGTCGCAGATATTTGATTGCGGAGCATACGCAAGCAATTAAAGAGCTATCACGAAGGAAGGCTATCACGGAGAATGGCGTGATGTAACTCGCCATGGTGAATTTTTCACTGGCGCCATGGCTCAGAAATGAGTCTCATACAGGATTGTCACAGTGAGTAATTCTCTCACCGTATGAGAGTTGGAGACCTCACCATTCCCCCCTTCGGAATTCCCCGTCAATGACCCGACCGTCCAGGGAAGCCCAAAAAAATAAGAAATCACGATCTTCTCACTAATTCTCGCAGACCTGGTTGTGAGGAAGGCGTCGTCGCTCTCGCACGCGGGCTTTCTATTTCCGTTCGCTGTTTCGAATCGAGCGAGATCATGTCAGTCGTTGTTGAGGAGGAGCACGGAAGCGAATTCTGTTCTCACTCTCGAGGCGGTCGTCCACGAAGTCTGTCAAGCTGGCATATGATTGCGAGACGTATGTGTATTGCCAGGGACCCCAGTCACGAGTCACAATGTTCCCCTGGAACCAATCTTCAGGGCAGGTTATAAATGCATGCTCAAAGCCCTGCTGACATTTTCGCTCGTAGAAACGATTCCACGTAGATTTCAAGGTCGAGTAAAGCGAGGAAGTAGGTGATGAGTGATGAGTGACCAAGACTGGGTAGAGCGTTCGTCGGTCGCGCTCTTACCCTTGACTCTGACGAAAGCAATGAGCTCTTCGGGTGGTTGGGACATCGTTGTCTATTGTTTCTCAGTGAATAATAACAGCGGACATTTTTCAGGCAGAAAACTGGACGCGGGTCCGAATGACTCCCGTAGGGCCGAAAACGCGAAGGGCCGAAATCCTGTCGGGCCGAAAAATCGGATAGTCGAACGCTCATGGGGCCGAAAACCCGTAGGGCCGAAAATTTTCCCCCTCTTTTCTCAGCTTGTTGCCTGCGGAGTAAGCTTCTATGTCCAGAGTGGGAGTTGTCATAGGGAAAATTACAGCGAGGACATAAGGTTATTCCCAAGG
>NW_003805516.1:129572-148668 GCF_000255335.2 Galendromus occidentalis | reverse complement strand
CTATATTCGCAACTTCGGCATTTCCAAGAAACCTTGAAAGGTGTTTAAGGTGATTGTCTACCACAGGTACATCAGAGGCTGCATGGCATTGAGCCTTGTGCCACTCTCAAGCCTCGACGATGCGTGGTTGGAGGTGGAAGCGGAATCCCCAGGCACGAACCACGAAGCTTATCAGAAGCTCACTCAATTCAAGGATTATTTCATAAAAACCTGGTTGGAAAACGATCCCGTTTTCCCACGGGGGCTCTGGAACCACTTCGGGTAACCTTTCCATCCTCTTCGATAGCTGCTGAATTGATCTTGAGACGCAGGATAATCCCGAGTTGTGAAGAAGGATGGTCTGAGTAGTGAGTCTGATTATCCCTTTCTGCCTTGATCATTAGGAACGTTGGTGCACGGACCACTAACCACCTCGAAGGATGGCATAATGGCCTCAATCAGAAGCTCAAAGCTGCTCATGTGAGCATTTATGAACTCATCACCCATCTCAAAAAAGAAGAAAATGATCTCAGGCTCCAGAGGTTGCTCCTGGATGCAGGGAATCCTCCTAGGCCTATGAGGAAGAAATATAAGACTCTAAATGATCGCTTAGCTCGGCTAATGCAGCAGCTGGATACGAATGAGATCACTCTGGGGGAATACATTTTCAGAGCAGCATACAATCTGCCAGAGGCATGCTCTACCTGAACAGAACCTTTATAAATCCTTCAAACAATAAATGCAAGAACTCCTCAAGATACAAATAACTATCCCGTCTGATTCATGAGTGCGCCGAGCCATCCCCCAATGACAAAACCGCTGAGACGATGATCAGCACATGTTTTCCGCCGGAATTCTTTCTCCGGAATGGCCTCGGAGCTATATTGGCTGCCTGTTTTGCGATGATATTTCAGCGGACTCTGGATGGAACATAGAAGCTTACTCGGCAGGCAACGAGCTGAGAAAAGAGGGGGGAAATTTTCGGCCCTACGGGTTTTCGGCCCCATTAGCGTTCGACTATCTGATTTTTCGGCCCGACAGGATTTCGGCCCTTCGCGTTTTCGGCCCTACGGGAGTCATCCCGCGGGTCCTGGGGGAGTTCCGGCGAAAACCGGTCACAGAATCGGGCAAGAAGGGAATCTCGTCGCCATCCGGGAAAGCAGGATTCTTCCGAGGAATTCCTAGCGCCCTGCGCGAAGATCTACCCCCGAGTGCAAGCTGGACGGAGTCTTCGTCCTTAATATATATGATCTCGGGCATTGAACAGGGATTCGACTCCTGTCATAGCGGCGGCTACAGCTGCAGAATCCGATATTCAATCATTCGAGCTCCGATACCAGCTCAGGACCTTTCACAAGAATTTCGGCTGATGCTCCCCCGTCTACCTTGAGAATGACAAGCGTAACATCATCGTGGTAATGCTCGTGGACGTAATCTCACCGCTCTCGCCTTGCCGCCTTGCGTCTTTTTACCTCCTCTATCGAGAGCAATTCTTACCGGCATTCTGAGAACGTGACATTTCTTCCAACAGTGCATATTCTCCGCGGGTCCCTTCACCGAACATTTCCCACAATCAGACTATCCAACCTCTTAACATGGAGGATAAAATTCAGGCTTAGACCGGATATTCCGCGGTTTCGAACGGGAAACCGGACAGACCGGACGCGGACGGAACAGGGCGTCTCCTGTCGAATCGAAGCTGGCACCGATCAATGGCGGAAAGCCGCGGGAGGGATACAATTGATTTGTTGCGAGCGCTGGAAGGCGAGAGTTCTCTAGCTCGAGTTTCGGGAGCATCGGAATTTCCGGTCACGGACGCTCTTTCAATAATTTTTCAATTCTCGGATTTTCGAGCCGACCATTTCCGATCCAACTCACTCAGTAGGGCTCGGCTATCGAGAAACCTCACGGCGGCCGAGCAGTGGAGAGATGTTCGCGGCTTCTGACGCTCTCCTTAATATCTAGGCGTGAATTTTCTTGATAAATCGAAGATATCTGCCTGGGTCTTCGTTTCGGCTCGATTTCAGCCCGAGGCATCACCTGAGCTGGACCTGACCATTCCGGCAGTGAGTCGGACGAGACTTCTTCCTCGTCAGGACTCATTCTCTCCAATACCCGACTCGCTCATCTATGTGCTACATTCCGAACTTCAGGCTTCGAATTCAATGATCATATCATAAAGTAACGTCGCCGCGATAACATCTGGCGTATCCTGGCGTATCGAAGGCTATGCATCTCATTATATATCTTGAGCTGCATGACCGGCATCCGAGCTAGGCAACGAGAGTTGATTGCCCATGACCCATGTAGAAATTCGCGTCTTCGCAACTTACCTCAGGCGCTTAGCTATATCTAATGTGACGGAGCAATGGATGTCTCCGATAAACTTCCCATTCTTTAATACTAGAGAGAAACTCAACCCTCGAGAGCGAGTCGCAGGGACTTGAGAAGTAAAGCGGAACTGATCGCTGCTTCAGGTGAGAAATTCTTTTGCAGTCTGAAACTTAATTCGCTGACTTCTTTCCTCGGATAATTATAGCCCCTGATCGAGGCGAGTTGAGTAACGAAGTTAGGCCACGCGGATTTGCATGAGATCGTGAAAATCGACCCATAAATCTGATGGATGCTATCGGACAAGGTCTATTTCAGCAGTGGGCCAAACCCGGATTGCTCTCTCTGGTCGCAACTTGTCTACCTGTTTCCTGCTGGCGAACTTGCGGGGTAAGTGCTTGTGTGTCTGAATTTCATTACCATCAGCAGAGTGCCAGAAAGGAACTCTCTAGATCCTTCCTCGATTGATACGTTGCTCGTTCATTCCAGAGGGGCGGGGCTGCATCTAATGCCTACGGAACCTACTTGAAAGCTAGGCAATACCAAAGTTTCATCGATGAGGGAATCAAAGACGGGGATTACACGAAGACCCTGGCGAAACTCTTCGGCTCAGACAAATACGAGGATACGTATTACTTCTACAAGCAGAGATGGATGAACGGCGAGGGAAATCATTCTGGCAACTCGAGTCCTCGCCCCGGCGGACATTCATGTGATTCGGATCCTCGCATCAAGAAAGGTATCAAATCGGTTCCTGAATTGGACGAATCGATGCTACAGAAGATGATTAGAGGGAAATCGAAGAAAGAGATCGATACGATCGGTAAGAAAATAGACGGCGCGATCAAGGAGCAGGGCGGCGATTTGAACGTCGTCAAGATCGACGTCGAGAGTAAGAAAAAGAAAGCGAGGTCGGGTCCGAGGAAAGTCAAGACCAAATCCGGTTCTAATGGCCAACAGCATCTCAATTCGAAAGACTCTGGAAACTCGCCAGGTGCTGGCGTCAAGGATATGTTCCTCAACAAAATCAAATCGAACGTAGCGAATGTCTTGATCGAGCGAGCCAAGTTCAGGATCTGAACCGTGACGTCAGCGAGTAGACCGAAAATATTTTCCTGGAGGAGAGGCAGCATTCCGACTTTCCCCCTCCCCCACCAGCTGTTCGCATTGTCTCCCCGAGTCCAAGATGTGCTGGACAGTTCCCCACGAGAGAAGAACTGATCGGAGTTTCTCAAATTGACTCATGTATATTCATGTTCCTCGTCGCTCAACGCCTGGGCGTCGATCATCCGAAGATGGTTGTGGTTCAGGGAGCTCTAGCCGGCCCGAAAAGCGGCCCGTATAATTCTTTTCTCCCTCACCACAATCTAGGTATTTATGCTCGGAGCGTCGGCCCGCATGGAGGCATGTGATCGATGGCATAATATTGCAATCAGAAATGTTCTCTCGTAGCCATGAGAAGGAGCAATTTTCTTTATTCGAGCGGGAGTTTGACCTCGTTCGAGCCGACGGTACAAAATCTGAGTGGCCCATGGGCATAACGGGGCTTGATGCCTTCTGAATTTTGGAGTCGCGGGAGGAAAACTAGAACTCACATGATAGTTTACCAAGGGCGTCCTCTCTCGCAGCTTGTCTGAAAATTTCCGACAGACTGGTGTCCAGATCGAATTCAATTATTGGAGGAGCTCCTTCCCGGCGGATGAATTTCAGAGGCAGACTCGGTACGCCGGGGCTTATTCCGCCGTCATACTCGGCCGGATATTTGTAATTCTTGTCCGATGAAATGATTTCGAAGTTCTGCAGAATTTTCGCGAAATAGATGTGGAGCGTCATCTTCGTGATCTCTTGACCGGGGCACTTCCGTCGACCGCGGGAGAACAAAGCCATATCTGGGTCATCCGCGAAGCAGCCGTTCTTGTCGACGAACCTCTCTGGGTCGAAAACATATGGCTCCGGGAAGTGCTTCGCGCTGAAGGTCTCGGAATGGAAGCACAATATGGTGCTCATGTTGGCTGGCACCTCGTATTCGCCGAGCTTCGTATCGGCCGAAGTGTGTCTCGCGATTCCGATCACCGGGAGGCTGATCCTGAGAGACTCGTTGCAGAATGCTTTTAGGTAGTGAAGATCATCCAAATGATCCGCCGAGAGCTCGTCTTTCCCGACAACTCTGAGCACTTCATCTGCCAACCTTTTTTGTAATTGAGGATGTATGGCGGCAAGCGTCAGCGCGTTCACCACGCAATGGACCATCGGCAATAGTTGAGCGATCATGTTGAAGAAAACGTTCATTCGGATGAATTCGTAAGTCTCATCGGGGGTTTTGGTTCGCATTATTGCTTCGACGTAGTTCGTTGGCTCCACCTGATCCATGTTCGTTGAATACACGACTCTCCTCCAGAACTCTCTGTAGACTCTGTTCATCGCCATCGATTTGAGCCAGAAGTTCGTATGACGCTCGACGAATTTCAACACGCTGATTGGAACCACAAGAGTGATTGCAGCAAACCAAACGGAAGCTCGATTGATGTCCAGTAGGGTGTCCAACATGGTTTTTACGCTGTTGCTCTCGAAAACTCGGCCCAGATTGAGATTGCAGGCCGTCTGACACAGCGAGAACATCATATCTCTCTCGTATTCCCAGACGCGGCCGCCTTCCCCTTCGCAGCGCTTGAGGAAGATGCTCACGCTCTCGGAGATTCTTGAGAACTTCTGAGCTTTTGGCAGGAAATAGAGGGCTTGCAGATTCATTTTCCTGTTACCCCGCCAGTTGAGCCATTCTCGCCCCCCGTCGAAAAACACAAACCCGCGTTTTCCGCTCACCACGAGCCCCGCATAATCCGTGAAGGCGAAAGATGATCGATTCAGACAGAATTCGTTCTTCTGGACTTCGGCGATGTAGGGTTCTTTCACAATGAGGCTCGGATACAGTACCCGAGCTATCATCAGGTTCGGCATTTTATCGAGGAAGAATCTGTAAGCTCGGCGGAATAAAGGTTTTGGTAGGATGAAGAAAGGTAAGAAGCCAATGAAGGGGAGTCCGTACCAGACTGGCGGTCCATTCGGTCTTGTGTATCTCAATTTGAAGTAAATGTAATCGAGAAGAACAAGAATGCCGAAGACGAGGAGGAGACCCATGGAGGGAACTGTCACTGAAAGGAGGGTAAACACTTATTGGAATCGAGTAGAGCATCCATTCTAGAGGGAGCTCGACTCATCAGGGTCCATCATGTCAGCGCCCCTACAGGGAGCGTCGGAGGATCCCGACGTGACGCCCGGCGTGAGATTCGTCATGAAATCAATGATTCTTCTATATGTATATCTACACTACGATCCTTTTCTTAACCAAAACCAGACTTCCCGCTATTCCTTTCATTCGCGATCACCATTTCGGTCTCGAGATACGGAAGTCGACCCTCTTCCTCAAGGATGCCAATGCGATACTGGCCTCGAGGAACCAAGGAGCGCTGAATGCTCACTTCGAGGAGACGCAGATATCTGCGGATCGATGGGCTCTGGGCATTCCTGGATACAAGATAGCCGAGGAGTTCATCCAAGGAGAAATAGGCTGGTCATCATTCGAGGCGAGAGAAGCTCAGAGCAGGATCCGATGTTTCACTAGGATAAGTTCAATGGAGGCACATAGATGGCCGAGAGCGATCCTGTCAATGATGGCACTGACCGACACATACACCGAGGCAGTCAAACGTTTGAAGATCCTACGTAGAAAATACCTTGATGGGGAAATACCCGTGGTATACACTAACGAAGGACGTACACTTCTAAGTAAATTTTACAAGGAAGTGAAACTAAAAGTCCGGGGAACAAGGTATGGAGAGGAGGGATGTCCCGGAAACCAAGCCCTCAGATATACAATATGTATAAAGGGAGACGAGGACTGACCGCGGTCGGCACGTATATCAATAGAAGAGGTAGTACCCTACTCGCACTAGCGAAAGTAGGGATGCTACCGACTCGAAAATACCGCAGTAAATTCCAGAACATCCACCCATACTGCTGTTGGTGTGGGATGGAGGAGGAGACTATCTAGCACGTGCTATCAGAATGCACCCCACATCACTTCAATGAAGAGGAACTCCGTAAGAAACTGGGACTCCAAGAGCTCCTGGACCGTGGAGTGCTGCGAAATACTAAAGAACTACTAGAGCGATGGGAGAAGGAGACCCGGCCGATCTGCTGAAAAATCGCCTCTGAGGTGAAAGGGTTATGATCCTGTGATATGGTATCGCAGGAACATATGGATCAATAAAACCATGAACCATGACGGCACCCTCCACACCTCCCTTTCCGCAACCTCTGTCACAATCCTCCATCGTTCCCATGTGAGCCCAAAATGAGGAGCGCGGCCGCGTTCCACAGGTCCGGTAAATCATTGTTCAATTCCTCGACATTCCTGCATTTCGCGTAATCCCGCGCATCTGCTCTCAAGAACGCTGTCGTCCCTCTCCCCTCAAAAGCGCCCTCGTAAGTTTGTCCATTCGTGAGAAGTCCAAACGTCGAGAACTCGCGAACGGACAGACGGACACAGCGCTTTTATCATTTAGGGGTATAGAATTTTTCGCATGAATCACCGAATCATCATTGACCTTAAGCAAATCAACCCCCTCATCGAATAGGGATGTCTTGTCCGAAACACGTTTCGTCATCCGACTGTGCGATTCAAGGAGGGACTGACTTGTACGTTTCTCGAATAATCCACGGCTGAGGCGATGGGGAGTCTGTTTCCCCCGGAAATAGTCCGATGAAATTTTCGTGTGCAGGGTAGGGCGGCTGAGAGAGCTTCGTTTCGGATATTCGCGTTCCTGAATTTCATCTCCAGTGTACGGAGCCTTGTTTCGGCAGGAAAAGCGCTCGTTAACTCGTTTTGATCATTCTCTGCGACCCCGGCGAAGCAATGACCAATGCGCGTGGCCGTAATTGTCTCATCGGGATCGTCAGCCAATCCAAATTCAGGCGCACTCGTCATTCCGTCCTCGGGTCGCGTCGTTCACCTCTCTGTGCTGGCTCATTATAAAGTGAAAACTTTGGAAACCGCTATAGCGACCCTCTTCCCATTTGCTCTAAAAATACCTCATTATTATTTAAGGCAATCGGACGCTCCCGTATTTTGCTCGAGCGTAGCCACCGCCGGAAAATCACGCTCACTCAACGATGAGTCCTGGGGGCTTATCAAGGGCCCCGCGTGGACGAATCTAGAACTCCCTTTGGAGCGAATCATGGGAGCAATCGGTCTAAGACTTCGATGAAACTTTTGGGCTCATTCAGGATGGAATCCATGGGAATCGATTTGCTCCGAAGGTGGCCTGGACCCTCGCCGATGACGGCACGCGGTGTCTATTGAATAAAAGGAAAGGAGATGTCGACCCACGACGTGACACTCGACAGCGAGAGCAGGCGTATCTATCCATACCTCCATTGGAAATTGGAGTCCGAACGAATGAAATTCCCGTTCACTTCCTGGAGGTGCACAGAAGATGGCGGGAATCGCGTTCAATAGCGTAGCAAGGAGCGAGATGTACGAGAAGACGCAGTAGTGGACGGCAGAATCTTTTCGGCTGACGCATGTGCCTTATTCTCGAGAGAAATCAACAGTTCCCTCCCACGGAAGCGAGCTATGTGCTCGAGCCCTGGCTCGCTGCGTGTCCGCCTCAAAGGTACAAGAGACTTCAGGTTGTGGCAGAAATGGGGAGTCGAACAAAGACACTCGAGAGCATAAGCGAGACCTCTTCAGTCATGGAGTGCACACTGTGAAGGGGGCTCCAAGAGTTTCAAATGCTGGTTTTGTCATCCTATAGAATCAATAGACAATCGAGACGCACGTCCCCGAACCTGAGCAATACTTCTTTTCCAATCTGATAGATCCGAATACTAGGATATTCGCTATGGATAAAGTTCAGTTGTTCAACCCACTGATATTCGTCGGTGGGCTAGGAAAGCCATCGAGATGAACATCCAGTCGGAATGGACAGGAAGGACAGGTCCCTCGGATTTCGGCTACCGGAATAGCCGCACTTACCAATGGTACGGAGAGAAACCGAAACCGAATAGGTGGAGCCGGAACACTTATTCTGTGGCCGGGAAGAAGAATGATTTTGAATGACCAACTTGGAAACAAAATCGCAGGCGGGGGGGAGAGCGAACTGCGCTCTGACCAAGAAAGGGCGCGTCTCGCGCATTTCCTGTCGTGATTGCATTCAGGTGCGTTGGAGAGCATGAGTAGGCTAAGGATTTCCTCTCCAGCTTGAAAGACGGTGCGCTGAGGAAGCGAACAAGAGCGCCCAACCGACGATGACCAGAGGTCTCCTGAACGTCAGTGGTTCCCAAGCTTTTTTTCGTGCGCGAGCCTTACTTCACCTCAAATACCCGCGGGACCCCCCGGAGACTTGATACACGACTTGGATGGACTAGCTGTCGGAGAACACCTTCAATAATTCTGAAGCGTTGTGATTTTTATTAGCTGCTGCGTGATACGTACACCTCTTGAACTTATTCTACTTAAGAAAGACTCCCTGCGATGCGACCGATTAATCTGACATCCAGACGGAATCTCAGCGAAGTGTGGAGTCTCACCTGACAATTGCAGTCTCATGTCTGCTTCGGCATCCGAACGGTTCCGACACTTGTTCTAGGTCGCAATGTAGATAGAAAACCCCCTAGTGCTCACGAAGGGTACGGTTGAGCTGAGCGCGACCTCCGTCAAAAGCGGGAACTTTCCGGCTATGACAGCCCAGGAATTCACCACAGCAGCTGTTTGAAATAGCCATCTGAGATTCTCGCTGCTCAGGAGTCTGATCAACTGCTCATTTAGCGCCGGAGAAAATCCGCGATCTACGCCGGCCGATCAGGGGTCTTTCGAACACTTGTGGGCGACTCTGTTTCCCATGGATCCGGTCGGGAACTAAATTTCCAGGTCTTCGCGTAGCTTCATCAGATGGGCGTCGATATCCTGCTAGACGCTGCAGCTCCTCGCTGGTTCCGCAGAGGTAATCCTAGAGGGTTGGTGGGAAATCTATGCGACCCTCCTATTCAAAGTGGCCTGAAGTTCCAGTTTTCTCTTCATCGCAACGATTCTCTCGGTCGCCACGGAGATATCGACTAACCTTCCTCGCAGCGAGAGGTTGAGCTCAATAAGTCTAATCAAAACACTTCTGCAAGATAGGCCAGTTGCGTCAGCCATTCGGAGTCACGCCAACGCTCGCACAAATCGAGTGAATGATCCCGACTGAAGTCGAGAATTCCATTTCGCAGCTCGAACGGTCGATTCGAGACCCGGCGTCGCGAGAACCACTGAACTTAGGTGTGTAGAAACAGCGTCAGATGCACTTTCTTTGTTTCCTCGCGGATGCTTTCGAAGAGTCGCGACTGAAGAGGATGTGCCTTGATGTGGTTGAAGATTCCTTCAGCTGCTTTTAGCACCGTCACCAGGAATAGAGGATGTCGTCTCATCGCCAGCACTCCCCCGATGAATTATGCCATGTGTAGCGGTTGTGCTCGACGAAACTTTTCGAACTTCACCAACGAATCCTTGGTTGCTGATAACGATGGCGGCTGCTCCGTCGTACATTGATGCATTTGTCCCACGATAGACCATTTTCCGTGAGATAATCATCAATCAGCTTGGAAATTTTACCCTTGGAGGCATTGCTCACCGAGGGCTTGCAGATTGAGAGCACTTCGTAGCGTACGAGAACCAGTAGAATCGGCGAACCGCTGTCATCTGTCGATTCGTCTAGCTGCAGGGCCCAGAAGGGACTGAGCTCGATTTCCTTGCAAACTTTTCCCTCCAGCCACAAGCTTACGTCGCTGATCCGGCGATTAGGCGTGTTATCGGAGAGGGGAAGGCTCCAAAGCTTGCTTATTTGTCTCGGATTGAGGAGACCCCAGGCAGTTTTAATTATGCAAGGCTTCCCCGAACTCTCGCTAATAGTATCTGCTCCTCCAGCCCAACCGATCTGATGAGGAAGCCGCCGGGACATCTCGGGACTCGGAATTACATAATTCGAAGGAGACTCCTGGACAGCTGACCTCGTGCGATCGTGGGAGCTGCAGCGCGCAGCACGTCAATTGACGGATTGGCGAGCGCTCGGAGCATCTGTCACCGCTCGGTCCAACGTGCTTGGCCGAAACGGCGAGACGCTGCTCGTGTGAGAAGTGGCCTTGGTTCGATCGCTGCTGCCAGCCAATATGCAGAGTCTTTCTCCTCTCCAGGAGATTCTGCTGCGGGATCCGTTCGCGGAGACAATACCAAGTCGGGGATATTCGTTAGCCTAAAGTTTGGCCGTGTCGCGTCGCCCAGCCCGCAGTACATTGTTTTAGCACGCAAAGCTCCAATCGCGTCCCATGGTATAGGATACGCGGGAAGAGATCATATATGTAGATCATTTTGAGCACGGAAAGAGCTGGAAAGCTCCTTGTCAGGGCCGCAGAAAGCGCCTGGCGGAACCCCGCGGTCAGGTCGACGCAAAAGCCTAGGGCTCCGTGGTAAGATCCGCGCAGAACGCCGAAAACAGCCCGGGTGTTCTGCGAAAGCCAGTTTGGGAACCACTGTTCTAAGGGTTCAACGAAGCCGGCCTCGATCTCGAAGGAAAACGTCGGAGTATCGCGACGCAAACAATGGTTGCCCACTACAGTGCTTCCCGACCGGAGTTCTCCCGGGCCCCATGTTGGAAATCGAGCGCTCTGCAAAACCCACTGAGCTTCTCTTCGAGAGCTACGGTCTCTGAATCCCGGAGAGTTTGTCCAGACACGAATTCATCTTGATCGCATGACGGTCCTCCGCCTCAAATCTTCTCGAAAAATCCCTGGATGACCGACCGGGAGTGCTCCGTCCGAATCAGTGGTCTCACGTGAGATGACACTCCGAACGATCCAATGATCTCATGGACTAAGTCAAGAGAGTCAAGAATCGACTTAAAATTCGAGTTGACAGCGCCGCTGAGTCCCCCCGGTCTACAGTAGGCAAGCTCCTTCTCTATGGCTCAGAATAACCGCTCGCGAG
The DNA here is from genome assembly GCF_000255335.2 of Galendromus occidentalis. Classification (NCBI taxonomy): domain Eukaryota; kingdom Metazoa; phylum Arthropoda; class Arachnida; order Mesostigmata; family Phytoseiidae; genus Galendromus; species Galendromus occidentalis. The sequence goes on along the minus strand of NW_003805516.1, from coordinate 137,342 downwards.
TCGGAGGTTGGCGTATCCCCGCCGTCCGACGCTCTCACGGTTTTCCCCCGAGAGAATTCTCTCAGCTGAGTAGCAATAAGAGGTGTTTTTTTCGGGCGGCGCCCGTGACTTAGTCACTGTATCTTTTCGAGGCTCAGGAATTCCGAGTTCTCAAAAGACTTCCGTTGCGTTTGTTCATTCCGCTCCATCCGACAGAGAAGTTGAGGACTAGGATCGAAGTCCCGGATAACCGATGGAGCCCTAATCACGGCGAACAAGCCTTTATTCGCAGCATCTATATACCAGGCGGAAAATCTGCCGAAGATCTCCGGGCGCGACCCTTGCTTTCTCCGGGAACTGCCTGAGGCTGACCTGATAGTTTAAGCTTCAGGCATTGCGAATACCATGGCTGCTCTCGGCGTCCGAAGAATGAAATTGAGGGACAGGCCAACGAAGAGCTCCCGATACCAATCCGACGATGTATCATTATCGCAGCAACATATGGCTAAGAGATAATAGCTGACGAGCAAGAATAAATGTTTCGTTCGTTAATATTGAGAGCACTCTCATTCAGGCGTCCTCCCGTGCGTCATTCAGCAGAGTTTTATTTGTGGTTCTTGATGCTCACCGTCGCTAACAGCCAATCAAGCGGAAACACATGTCGACTCGCTGCGGCACGGGTTGCAAGTTCCGATTTTTTCACACACTCAACGTTTCCTGTTGGCTAGCCGAGACGATGATCCCATACGGAGCCGAAAACACATCGCGTATCGGATAATTCCCCGTGTCTGTCTCGAACTACGTTCATCACACAACCCTCATCCCTCGAAGCTCCGATCTGCCAGGAAGATATGCGGCCCTCGGTTCCTCTTTGAGGGTCACTGGCTGTCCGGAAAACATCTCGTCCGATTGTGAGTGAAAACTTACTGCCGCTTCAACAAGTTTCGGTTCCAGGCGATGCTGACAGGAGGCGCAAAGCTGCTCATTCCGAAGTTCCGTGAGCCCGGTGCCGTCCAACGTATAGGGTCTGAGGCGCGCCGGCGTGCCTCATGGCCCTGGGGGAATATTGATTCTATGGATAACCTCGATCCTCGAATTCAGAAGGATATTCAGTGGTGAAGTTTTGAGAATAGAGGATATTTATTTAGGGCATCATATTCAACTCGAAGTTTGATATTCAGATCTGGATTTTTCGGTCCTCAATGACCTGCAGTGTAACATGAAACACACAACCATTCGTCGCACGCTCTGCATATCGTATTAACCCTCTTAACCAAGCTTTGAGCAGCAGATCTACCGTGGACAGCCGACATCTTCGCGTAACAATCTTGACATCTCCCTGTTCCTCCTATGCGTACCATCGCTCTAAATCAAATGGTGATCCTCTTCTAGACTCAGCAGGTTTCCCGACGGAGAAGGGTCTCGAGCCCCAAGGAGGTTTAGAACAATCGCTTCTCGAAAGTGTTTCACAGTTATATATTTCGCCGAGAGCTTTGAGAAGATCATTCTCGAATTGACAAGAGCCGTATTGAGAAGGACCTCGAGGACGACCTCATGGTACCATCTTATAGTCTTCCGTAGCGGCGATTGGTAGCTGGCCATCTGATCCGATTATCAACCCCTTGTTTTGTCTTGTTGCACTCGAGTATAGCCACAGGTTTGGTTCTTGCGAAGCCATCTTTACCGATTCTATTCGAGCCCTCCATTCGGAGACCATGTTTTGTCGTCAGGAAAAGAACATCGCGTTTGTCTCGCCACTTAGCTACCACAATCCCGTCACTCGACATCTTCCCCAGGATTTCATTGCGAGACAGACGTGTGTCGACCACGCTTCGAGGTAGATGCTTTCTATTACTCCGCATTGTCCCAACTAAATTTGTATATCGTCGCAGTGAGTCCCTCGCAAGCGTCACAGAAGTGAAGGAATTATCAGTTGCCAAAGTCCGCCCCGAATCGAGATAAGGTTCCCCGAGTTCTTGGACAACGCTGGATGGACGACTTTTCGAGACGCCATCGGCTTGGCCGATGTAGACTTTCATACGGAAAGTGTATCCCTCTGGATTGCACAGCTTGAACATTTTGATGCCATATTTGTGTCTTTTACACGGCATGTATTGCCGGAACGAGAGGCGACCTCTGAATGGTATCATGGTTGCGTCAGCCGTCACATTTCTCCCGGCTCAAAGGCTTCACAGAATTTGTCCTGCAGTCTGGTCAAGATATCGATGAATTTGCTGGATCTGTCGGCGCCGTCCCGTTCCTCATCGTTGGAGAAGAGCACGAAGCGCAGGAGCAGCTAGAATCGATTCCGGCTCATCGCCGAGGCAACGGGTCCATTCTCATACGAGCAGTCCGTGCGCCAACAGTCAGCAATAGTTGGATAAGCTGCGAGACCAATATACATCACAAGGCCGAAAAACCTCCGCATCTCGTTCGGCTCGGTGTCTTTCCATTTCTTCGCTCTGCTTTCAACAGCTTATTCCTCCAGCGCGCACAAACGCCCTGGCGTTTCGATTCGTCTCGCATACTATGAGCTCAAGAAGATATCGATCGAAGAAAACTTGAAATACTTGCGCAGGTTGCAAGAGAGCGAGGTCAGCCGGATAGGATTCGTGAGTTCGAACAATCTGACGCCTATGAAGGCCGTTCGATTCAGCGACTCTTCATGAACGTCGCCCCAAAGAAAGACCAGGCTCTCATCGGGAGGCGCGTCATTGGTCAAGCATCGAACCGAAGCTTCAGAGCAAGATGCCGAAACCGTCTCGGCCTGGGAGAATTCCGCGTCCGAATCAGAATGTAGATAGCCTTCACTTTCGGTGGAAGAATCGTAAGGATCCTGAACTCCCTCACTTGTAGTCTTGCGCATCGACGAGGATCAAGCAGGACGGCGTAGATCCTTGCCGGAGCTGACTCCCTCTATGATCCGAAGAAGAAGGTGGTTGAATAACGAAGTGACGAACTGACTGACAAATTTTTTCTTGACCTGTTGTTGCGCACGTGCGATGTTTGAATTTGAATTCAGAGAAACATATTTACGAGTAATTGCCTGCGCGACCTTTGGAGCCACGCGCGAACCATTGCGGCCGCCATTCGAGTGCAGCTTGAAAAAGCCGCCAATCATTCAAAATCGGAGCTGTGGCGATATTTAGACCGGCCGCGGCGGAAGATAATGAGTCATACACTGAGACGCACCAGCGTTCCTCAAGCATTGGCAGAGCTGAGGACCGCCGGCGGACCTCATGGCACGGAACGTGTTAAGAGACGTTTTCTTCTGATCCGGTGCAATGACTAGATGCTGATCTTCGTTCCAAAGCAAGGTTTGTTGACTGGCTTGGAGCATTTCGGCATCGATTTCAGTGTCGGCAGCATCGAGTTCTCCGTCTTCATAATCTGCATGTCTTGAGGTTTTCTAGTCCAATCGACTTTGATGTCATACCTTTTGTACAGGGGCGTGGTTTGTAGGAAATCTGACCTGGCTCTGAGGTCTGCTCTCCTGACTTGTCCAGAGTATGCTGTGCTTTCATGTATGTTTCTTCAGAGATACGTTCAGAGCATAATCATCCGCCAAACTCCGTGGCGAATTCGATACCATGTCTTGGACATCGACTGGTATATTGATTACCAGCGTTCTGGGCCGCGGCCTACGGCCGCGACCGTCTCTCGCTACGCCGTAAAGGTGTCCCCGCAGGCGCGAGAACTCGACGCCACCCTTCGGCCGCGCCCGTTTCTTGGTTTGTACAGATTGCGTGGAACAAACCTAATTGTCGTCACGATAAGCAAACAATTCAGAATAGAAGCATATCGGGTCTAATGTAGCAATGCCATATATTAATAGTCCACAATCTCTTCTTGTTCATCATCCACAACTGGATGGGCAAGAGTCCTGAAGGCGTAAAATTCGCCGATGCTGATGCTCCGTTTCGCATCAAGCATCATAACGCAGTGAAGGATGAGGTTCGTTGACAATTCCTGGAGAAGATCCGTGTCGTCGATGAATCTGATATAACCTTCGAATCTGAAGCTGCGATGTTCCTCGATAGAGAGTGCTGGCACCAAGAAATGCGGTAGCATGTCTCTAACTCGCTGGATTCCAAATCGAATGTTGGCTCCTGGATGCAGTCGTCGTTGCCTTCGTAGATAGTGTACCAAACGTTGCCGAGGACACATCACTCTGAGCAGCACGTAGTAAAGGTGTATATCATCCCGTTCCAACATAAGAACGCTATGGGCATGGGTCTCCAATCGATTCAGAGGCATCGTTTTCTCTGTGAATAATCAACTCGAGCGAATGTTTTGAAGTCTTGAATTTTTACCCATGATTAAAGGGCGAAACGAAATTCGCGGATATCCAGCGAAAGAAACTCCGGCTCCTAGTGTGGATATCGAGCGAAACGTGATTTCGAGTAAAATAATCTTACATTATTAAATGGTGAGGAACAGGACGGATCATGAATGCCTCATCCTATGAGAATCTGCTTCTCCTATTTAAGAGGGGTGTTCATCGGCGTTGTACTCATTCATCGTTGCTTACGACGAAGCTTTCATTCTGTCTAGTCAGACGACGTTAGAACGAAAAGAGATGGCAAGCAACGTAACTCAAGAAAGAGAAATGTTCGTGTTAGATTGCAACCTTCGACACGTCGTTCTGAGGTTTTGGGGAGAGAACGGTATCAGACTCGGCTCCCCAGAGATTCGTGAAGTGCTAAAGAACCATCCGGAAGTCTCCGCGGCCTCGAAAATAAAGGTTCGTGTCGATCCAAAGGTGCCGGACGTGCGATTCAAACTCAACGTCGTGTCGAAATCACAAAACAAAGGCAGGAACTCATTCGTCCTCGCTTTCGATTTGGACAAAGTAAAAGGACCTTGCAGCCGCGATTACGAGAGTTACCATCGGAACCTGCTGCGTCTCATCCCGAAATGCAGTCGGTGTATGTTATGTCGACACCTAATCTTGTTGCCAAGTCTTGTGGTAACAGACTCCACCTTATATGAGATTGAGGATATAGTGGCAGGCGCTCTTGAAGTATTCGAGAAAGAATAACGATGAAAGTTCGAAAACATCAGTTCATAAGAATTATATGATTTGTAGTTTCTGATATGTAGACACCGGCCTCGGCCCAGAGCTGTAATGGCATTCGATAAGCCTCGGATAGAGGAAAAATGTGTTCGCTTCCCGATTAGCTCTTCTTCAGGCTATACAGTCTGGGTGTCGATTAGAATTTGGAGTCCGCACGGTGGGTTGTTGGTTTTTGGCGAGACTTCGGATATTTAGATGCAACAGATATTTAGAAGCCGCGTTCGGTGCTCTCACACCACGTTCGGGAAACGAATATCTAGGATAATGAAACATATGAATTTTTCGGAAAGACTGATTTATGAAGATTGTTTGAGGGGAGAATCTTCATGTCTCTCCTTGGAGAACTTCTTTGAATACGATGTTTTTGGTGAAGGTATCGGGAGTTGAGATCGATAGTCCTGCTCGACTGGTAGCTCTGGATAACGCTACATATAATTGGCCATGAGTGAAGACGCTTTCACGTAGATCAAGTCCTACTCGTGTGAATGATTGTCCCTGTGATTTGTTGATGGTCATACAAAAACTTAATCGAAGAGGGAACTGAGTGCGGCGTAGCCTGAATGGTAGGGAGGAATGAGTATAATAACAGTCGATCCTTGGGATCAGTACCGCCCGATGTTTGTTGTGGCCCGTGGCGAAGCTGCAAACGATTATCCGGCTCAGTATTTGCGTAACGATCAATCGCGTTCCGTTGCATAGTCCTTTGCGTACGTCTAAATTTCGTAGCAACATGACGATGCATCCCGGTTTCAGGTTGAGCTCGTGTGGTGGAAGACTCGATGGCGACATTTTGTTGAGGAATTCAGTAGGGAAGTTCAGCGCATCGCTGGGGTCTTCAACAACAGGTGCATCGGCACTGAGGAATGTCTTCTTGAGTCCTGGGAGTTTGTCTAAAATATAGTTGTTGATTTGTAAAGCTTCCGCATTCTTAGGCGTCAAGATAGCGATATCTGCGAGGTCAATATTCTTCTGTCCGGAGCAAACACAGTCAAAAATCGTGTCAGAGAGATTGTTTTCTTGGCGCATGTCATCGGGAATATCGATTGTCGGTTCTAGGTCGCCATCGCCAATTTTCAGAAGCCAATCTCGGAAAGCGTTGTCGTTTGCGGTGACTCGCATGTTGGCTCGCAATCGACACTGACGGAAATGTTTCCATAGAGTGGATTTCTTGAGGCAAGCTTGGACGATTGGAGTGCGAGAGCCTTTCTCGACAATAGGTAATATTTGGCGGAAGTCACCCCCAAGTATCATCGTTTTCCCACCGAAAGGCTCGTCGCTTTGCATAATATCCCGTAGGAGCATGTCGATGGTCTCCAGAGCGGTTCTCGGGGCCATGGGGGCCTCGTCCCATATGATGACGTCTGTTTTCCGTAGGCTTTGAGCTTGTTTCGACTGTCGTTTCATGGATGAGCTGCGACTTGCGTCTTGAACGACTAATTGAAATGCTGAGCTAACACTTCGTCCATCGGGCAGTAGATTTGCAGCAATACCGGTCCACGCTACATTGATGACCGTGTATCCGATAGAAGTTGCTAGGTGGAAGATCGTTGTATATACAAATGTTTTCCTGCTCCCGCCCGGGCCATCGATGAAATGGCATTGCTTATGTGCATTATCGAGTGTTCGCAGTATTTCATCAACCACAGCTTTCTGTTCTGGATTCAAGAGTTGATACTTGTGGGATCCGATGGAACGATGGTCATCGAGACATATAATGGATGAATCGTTCGGGAACTCTGGGATGTCAAGCGGGAGGATGGTACGATGATCTTTCCCCATTGTTTCCAGTTGTTGGACGATATCGTAGAAAGCTTTCGATTGAGCTACATGTCGCGCTATTCCGGCGTTGAGATAATCTTGCATGAGGTCGTCTTCGAATTTAAGCCAGAGCTGTTGTGGAATAGGTGGGGCGATCTCGGCGAAAACAATTATGGCGACGAAGAAACTTCTCAATTGTTGTGGCATTTTTAGAAAGGCGGCTTCTTGTAAAGCGTCATGGAAATAAGCATCGTCCTTTAGATAGCCACACGTTCTTGCCGCGTCAACGAAGGATGGATACAGCTGTCCATCGACAGTTCTCACATCTTCATAAGACGTAAATCCTTTCCCGAAAGTGCATCAGACGTAGGGCGTAGCGTTCGTGATCCGTGAGGGTTTACGAAGTACATTCGGCCTATGGTTCGATTGCCCCCGCGTTTGCGTTCCTGCCATTTTTTGTTGAAGATGAACTTCTCAGGCGTCTCATGGTAATGAAGCTTCCGACAATCGACCGCGTCGTCGGGGAAGGTACCATGTTGAAGTTCCAAGTCGCGACATTGCTTTGTTTTTGTCGAAATAGGCTGTCAATGTTGAGAATCGCTCACTCGCAATATTTAGAGCTGATTGTTCATGGCCCTCTTGGAAACGAATTGAATCGAAGCCGGGCAAATGCACTTGTAAGCGCACTACGGCTTCACTTCTATCGCTCATTGGGAACCCCAAGATCCGATGCGCGGCCTCCGGGGCGCACACGTAGCGCGTATCCCAATAGGAGTCGATCTCATCATGAACCTGTGAATCGGATGATTGTTGGCGGTACAGTCTGATCCGCGCTCTGTCAGTACCCTTGTAGACGTATTTATAGAGGTATTTTACGGCGTGGATCAATGCACATAGTTCGACGTTGATATGAGCGTTGAATAACCATGTCAGATATGGGCAATATGGGACTACGG
>NW_003805516.1:97174-129552 GCF_000255335.2 Galendromus occidentalis | reverse complement strand
AAGTTTAGGCATAATGGATTTGTCGCGGCAGGCTCTCTGATTGAGCTCCAATCGGAGACGCACTTCGTTGCTGATCCGCTTAGAGGCAAAGCAAAAAGTTTCTCAAGGTGACGAAGACCGCCATGAAAATATGGCTGTGGACGACAAAGATGTCCAGGTTTCTGGGAGATTTCTCGAAGCCTGTATGCATTTCAAGTATGGGATTAAATAGTTTTGAAGAAGGGGTTGTTTCGAATCGTTTGGCTGAAAAAAGTGGCAGCATACGTGAGGCAATCGCTGTATAGGACGCGAACTGACGGACGGACAGAGACTGTAGCTTTATTATATGGGGGGGGGATTATTCGACTAACAGCTCTGTAAGCTCCGGCTCCCTGGCGCAATCGTTGGCGTCGTATCTGCTTGAAAGGTATCCGAGGGCTGATGAGGCGCGTGGATATCGCGTCCAGTTGTGGGAGATTCTCCGGTTCTGCTGGATAGCAAAATCCATTGTAGACCACCAGCGATGACACTTTACCTTCACTGATTGATTCCGCGCAAGCGTAACACAATTTGGCATTCGTCGCGATACAATTATTCATTTCCTCAAGTTTTGCAAAATGCACCGACGTAGCTGATTGGAGGTCGTTACGGAACCAGAGACGATCGCACACCGCACATGCGTGCCCGTATTCGTGGTCGAGAATTGGTGAATGGTCTGAGCAGCCGATCCGGTCTTATAAGGGCGGCGCCGGCGCGGCGGCTTTTCGTAGGGCGCAAGCAACGGACTTTACCCTAGCACACAAGCGTCGCACATTGGGGTATCTTGAGCTGAGAGCGATCAAAAATAATTCCGGTTGTCTGAGGCCCAAAATGAGTGTCGCCATCGATGATTCCGGCCTAAATCAGGATCTCGTATATCTCGGAATTCTAAAATTCGCCTCAGGATTCGCTCACTAGCGAACGATTTGTTGGTTTCCATAGGCCTTCATGTAAAATATTTAACATGGAAGCCTATGGGAAAATGGAAAATCGTTTCCTGGCAAGCGAACTAGAAGAGATAGAGGTTCGAGTCCGCTTGCGAACTTGTGGTTCAGGTCCTCGACTTCCATCGGTACCATCTCAGAAGCCAGAATCGCGGAAGCCAGAATTGTGAAAGCCAGAATGGCGAAAGCCAGAGTTGTGAAAGCCCGAATTCGTGAAAGCCCGAATTTGTGAAAGCCCGAATTGTGGGAGCCCGAATTCGGGGAAGCCCGAATTTGTGGGAGCCCGAATTGTGAAAGCCCGAATCTATAAAAGCCCGAATTCTTGGGAGCCAGTATCTGTGGGAACCCGAATTTGTTAAAGCTAGAATCCTGCCAACCGGGGTGAGCCTACACTCGACTCTTTACTAGATCAATTTTCTCTGGAGTAGAGACCGCCAATCGGTGAAGCTTGAATGGCCCTTGTGCCATTTGTCGCAGTGGTGCTTATCTGGGACCTCAGAGGAGACATTCATATACGAACGTACGTCGAGTGGGACTTATCGACACGGCCGTGTTTTGTTCCAAAGCTGTGGTGGTGTTTGGAACTGTGCGTTCGGAGTTCGGAGATGTGCTTCAGAAGCAATAAAAATCTTGCTCTCGAGTTTTGTGTTCCCCGTCGTCGACCATTCTGACCATTGAGCTTCGACCAAGTCCGTGAAGACGATTCCCTGGGCTGAAGGGGGGCGAATTACGATTCACGAGTGAGCGTACCCGCGAGCCCGATACCCTTGATTAATTTCGGCTCCCTTGCGATCGCTCCCGTCTGTGGCATTCGAGACGTGACTTGAGCTGTTGAAAAGCTGTAGACTGTAAACCGAGCGAATAATAAGAAGGGGTATGAGGTCCCCTCCCGCCTCCGTACATCTGACAGTTTCTTCTTGCTCCTCCCGGCGCCACGAATCCGGGCTCCCACTACCTAATTCTGGCTTCCACAATTCGGGTTTCGACAATCCGGGCTTTCAAAACTTCTGGCTCCCACAATTCGGGCTCCCACAATTCGGGCTTTCACAAATTCGGGCTTTCACAAATTCGGGCTTTCACAATTCTGGCTTCCACAATTCTGGCTTTCACAAATTCGGGCTTTCACGACTCTGGCTTTCACAATTCTGGCTTCCGAGGCAGAACCGAAATTTTTCTCCCCAATCATCAGCCGCGTTGTCCTTCCATTATCGAGCTCTGCCGGGCTCGTTGATCTCCATGGGGGAGACCATCTTCCCTCGGATGCCTGACCTGAGGATGTTACTGCGATCTGACTCCCCACGGCTGATCGTGAGCGCACGACGGAGTCGGGCACAGACTCAGACTTCGGAATCCCGGTTTCGATGCTTCTCAGTAGGTAGCCTGGGGCAGGATTATCCGAGCATCTGACTATTTCCTCCTGAGCGGAATTATAGAGCGAACTTGAGCTCCGACACCGAAAGACTTATTTGCTTGAATGGCGCGAATATGTGAGAATAGCTCAGAGCAGACGACGCCGACGGCGAAGCATTCCCTTCAGAGGCCTCTTGTGGTTGCTCGATTGGTCCATATCTAACCGCGAACCGACTCCTTAGATCGGGAGCTTTTCCATTCGATGTCCATTACTCCATGAACCCGGACGTGATCTCGTCGAGGAGAACGGAGATTGAGATCTAAATACGTAATCCTTACCAAGCGCGAAACGCACTTCCTGCGGGCTCCATCTGCGCGCCCGTGATCGCTTGCAAGCGACTTGAGAATGGAGGAGTAAGCGAGCTCGAGGAATGGGGGTCGCGTATTCCTTCGAACTTTTCTGTGTCACGATGCCTAGATGAACGGAGTCCTCCTCGCGAGCTTTCTCTTAATTTCACAGTCTGTCTCGAAATCTCAATTCATCCGAGCACAGCCTCCGCGCCCTCCATGATGCATATCTTCGACGCAGAAGTGGAGCAGCTGATTCGAAGTTGCTCGGTGCGAAGAGGTTCCCCCTATCCCCCTATCCCCCTATCCCCCTATCCCCCTATCCCCCTATCCCCCTATCCCCCTATCCCCCTATCCCCCTATCCCCCTATCCCCCTATATAATGAAAGCGCTGTGTCCGTCCGTCCGTTCGCGACTTCTCGACGCTTTCCCTCCCTTGATTCCGCTTCCAAACAGGCTCATCGGATGCGGGATGATACCGCGGTGTGCAAGTTGGCCTTCTTTCGAGGTTTTATTAGTCGTTTACGGAGTAAATGCCGAAAGAAAGGAAACTTCTTCATGAATATCCGCCTAGACTGAAATGCTTCGGATGACGTCATTCGGATGATGGTTATTCGACTTGATCAATTCTTCCTTTCATTAGTGAAACAGTCCAAATAAGCAATGAAACAAATAATGTCTTCTCCTCGAAAGAGGGATGCTTGAGAGAAGCTTTATAAACCGCCAACCTCATTTGTATTTCCAAACACCAAACACATTTTCGCATGACAACATCTCGAATACCCCCACTTGCGTTACAGCATGCGCATTCATCCAAACCAACGAAGCAGTGCTATGATCTCCACATAATGTTCCGATGACATTCCCAGCAGTTGACTTGGCATGAAACGCCAAAGTCTTTCACATGGAGACTCCTGTATATACCTGAAGATCCAGCAATATGAGAATTGGGAATGCGTATTTCATACGTTCTGCCCTCACGCGAGAGAGCTCGAATCCATTCGGGACCGGTCAAAGAGCACCGAAAGCCTCGCACCTGACTGCGATCGAGAAGGGTGAGTAGCCATGCTTCTTCTCAAGTCGAGCGACAGAGATCAGCTAACGCGCCAGCGCCGGAATGAGCAGATGCACCAGCTCACGGCAAACATCTTTTAGCTCGCCTTTAAACAGGGGTTGGAATGGCAACACGATATTATATTGTGGAGAACAGGAGATTTGTGAGGATCGGAAAGTTCAATACTTATGATCGAATCAACATCGGCACATTTACAAAACTTGAATTCATTTTCCAGAGTATATGTGTCTGAGCCTTTCTTCTGGAACTCGATGACATAGATGAAAGCAGCGACGGTGGCCGCCTACATATATGTCATTGAATTTCAAAAATGAAGCTTACCCCATATGCATATGCTAGGCCGCGCCGACGGCTGGTCTATCTGTGTCAGAGGAATCCGTTTAGACGTCCCGATTATCCTCTTCGGCTTTCTGCATGATGTCCGTCCGCTCGATGTCCGGTTTCCGTCGAAAGAATGTCCGGGTATATAGATGCTCTAATCGTCAAACTTCGGAGTGACTTGGAATAATGTCATTCCTGAGAAAGTCCTACGAGAGTTTTTTCGTGAAGTCGCTCCACCTCGCTCATCCCACCAAAAACAGAATCTGATAACTCCTTCGCTAGAGACATCCTCAGACGTGAATTTATTTCTTGATCTCTTGACTCCTTACATCTGCGAGCGCGCCTGACTCTCGAGGAGGCTCAATGACGGACGGAATTCATCCTGCAATTAGCAGCGAACTCGAAGTCAGAGAATGAAATTCACCATGTGAATTGCAGTCCATCTGATTACGGAGAATCCACTCGCTCTCAGGAAATTATCAGGAAAGGGACTCACTCAGTGAATTCCCAGTATGAAGATCCTTTGTTCGACTTTCATGATAGTATTCTCGAATGTTTCTTGTCCTCTCTAAGCCTGGCGTGCAAAATCACCCGCCCCGATGCCGAATAATCGCTGTGCAGCCTGAAATGAGAATTCTCTCCCTTAGAAGCAGTCTCAGAAGATAACGCCATCGGAAATCTTTCGTGCGTTCTTTACGTTTCAAGCAGGAGTGCACCTCATTTTCATGGTCAAGGAGGTTTCTGAAACACAGCGCTGCCGGGCATGCTTTGAACATGATTGGTTCCCGAACGATGTGAGCGATCCTCACAGTGTTCCAGAAAGAGAAAGGTGGCTTTACGAGACTTGCGGCTTCCAGTTTCATCTCATTTTGCATTTCGACAAAACTGAGAGATTGTGGCTGCGGATTCTGCACGATCTCAATTTCTTCTCCCATGACATCAATGTCGTTACGATTCCACCATTGTCTGAGTGCTGAGAATCGATGATTCGTCAGGTTGATTTGAACATCAGAGTTCGCTTCGACGTTCAAACTCATGACTCCCTGGGATGAGTTCGTACGCGCGCGCGCGTCACCGAGACAGCCGAATGCTCGATGAGAGATAGCTCGACATCGCCGTTACAAAACGTTATTGTCATCGATTTCGATCCTGATCAGCGACTTGAATCTGCCACTTTCGGAGCATTCTGTTGTAGATTTTCCGTCTGAGCTCTTGCTGAGGGAGAACACGCAGGATGATTCCGCATATATCGACGACCTCATTACTTGGCAGTGTTCTCACGGTCGCTAAGCCCGCATTGTTGGGATCCGTCTGCGCGATCCGAAGCGAAACATTGTCACGAGGTTCCAGTTTGGAGGAAGGGTTCGAAACAATTTCGAAGTTACTGCTCGTCTTGTTTGATCGCGGGTTGGCTTGTCGGCATTCGAAGTCCGAGAGATCGTAGACTTTGTTGGGCTCCAGAACTGGTTCGAATTGGCCACAAGTCACAAGCGTCGCTAAACGCGACGACCCGCATGTCGATGGATTCATCCGCGACTACAGCCGAAAACAGTTTTCCCTTGTTGCACTGTTTATCCCAACAGATTGCTTTGCTCTTCGGAACGACTTGAATACGAATCGTGCCTCGAGAGGACCCTGCAACCAGCGTTTTCAAGAGCGGGCGGGTTCCTCCCGGAGCTTCCTCCTCTTCTTCTTCTTCTGAAATCTGGTTGACCCATGCTGTTCCAATCGGGGATCTTTCGGAGTCAGGGGCTCGTGTTCTGTGAGGGACACTGATTTCGTCTCCCATGATTCAATCCTGATTCCCGACTTCCGATCGCTTCTCTCGACTCCCGCGATACTCGTCAGGACTCTTCGAAATCGAGCTCTTATAAGGACCCTGCAGCTTTTAAGGGCGGGCGGGTTTGTCCCGGAGCTTCTTTCTCTCCGTCTCCAGGAATCAGGTTAATCCATGCCGTTCCCAAAGGTGATGTTCCGAAGTCACAAGCCCGCGATTCGTGAGGGACACTAATTTTGTCATCCATGATTCGATCCTGATTTCCGACTCCCGATCGGTTTTTTCGACTTTCGCGATATTCGTTGGGATTCTCCGAGATGGAACTCTCTGACAGCGCATCGAGCGAGCAGTTCGACGGAATAGTGTCGCTATCGCGCCGGTGCAGCCCCGCCTGGGCTCTCCAACCGTACTCCTCTTCCGACACATGCTGACTATCTTCCATTCCCGACCCCGAGGGGAGGTCAGACTGTTCGAGAACTTGACTGGCCTCAGACTCCAACTTAGCACGCTGTGACGGTTCCTCTTCATCTTTCCCACGTGGAAGAAATATCCGTTTCCGATTCACAACCCGTGTGGATCCCTGTTTCTGCTCCCCGATTTTAGATCGAATGCCCGGGACCAGTTGACTGTCGCTCATTCCCGACCCCCACGAGAGATTTGACTGCTCGAGACATAATCCTGCCATAGCTCCAGCCGGAGCACCCTTGGGCGTTTCCTTTTTGCCGACTTCTTCCTGGCAACGACTCCGCTCTTTTGACGTAGAACTACGTCATCATGGACGCTGTCCAGAAAAATGTAACGGATCTTGTTACGGATGCACGAATGGTTTCGGATTGAAAATTTCGAAATCGTGGAAGGCTTTTTTGGCGACATCTGGTAAGGGAAATCTGTCACAGAGCCTATTGAAGTTCCAACAACTGCGTCTTTAGAAAACTACCTCTGGAACCTTAAAATCACCTCAATTATTGAGGATCATTGAACATCGAAAGCAAACGTGGTGCGTGATGATAGATTGTGGTACTCAAGGGTGCCGGAGCGACAGATCGCGCCACTGCTGAGTGAGCTGACGATCGTGGTACGAAAGCGACGAACACATATGTATATCAGGATATTGGATTATCGGTATCAGCTGATTGTCTCCCACGCAAGGCTGCAGACGAGGTTGTCGGCGCGCTCGAAACATCTCGCGTACACCTTCATGCGCGCCGCCGCGTGGCCACCTCACGACCGAACTGAATCATCCGGATGATGATAAAAACCATGTAGACAGGATCCGGCCTCGGAACTGATTCGGATGCACTAAGCCGGAAAGCTGAATCTCATTGTCAGCCATGCAGGATTCTTACGCCGCAAAGTGTCCGATACAGCCAACGGCTCGCAATGTTCGACTTTCCCTTTTCACTGTCGGCGGTGAGTTTCCCAGATCCCTCAGTGCGGCCCGAGGAACTCATAAGGTTTTGAGCAAGATAGTACTGTATTCTTAATTCGCTGAATGGGGGCTCGGGACACACATCCGGATTCGAACCACATTGCGATACGATTTCATCGATTAATTCCCGGCTCAGCTCGAGAGCGGCCGGACTTGATCGTCTTGATCGGAATTTCATACGAATAGAAACACATCGTTGAGAACGGGGGATGAGGGATTCTCACGCGGGACCGAACTTCATCAGCTTCATAAGGGTGCGTCCGAATATTCTCCCCATATCGAGACCTGAGATAAGAGGAACATATCGTTGAGGGTCCTGGATTTCGCATCCAAGATCGAATCTCGTTGGCTTCGGAAGGGTGCGGCCGGACTTCATCCTTAATTTGCTTCATTGACTTCATCGCGCTCTTGCAATGAGTCGCCTCGAGCACGTTGACGTGGTTCTACTCGACCCACAGGTTTGGCATCAAGCCAAACCTGCACAGAATTTTTTTCCGGATTGTCGTGATACCTCTTTTTAGTTCCGATCCGGTCGCCCGAACCGAGGCGCAGGTCGGTCATCTCCCACTCACGAGGCAGCTCAGCTCGTTCAGGAACTCATCCCGTCATTGATTCCACCGAAGCACGCCGAGATCCACTCGGCGATTCCTTCTCCGCTGATTCACTCGGAAGGCGATTCCGTTCCTGGTTCCCTGTTTTCCAGGAACCTGTCTATTTCGGGTCCTCATCGCGACCGATCGATCTTCAAAAATCAATCCGAGACTTGGTCACTCAAGGTATCGATAACACGTTGTTCTCACGACGCACATTGGGGTATCTTGAGCTGAGAGCGATCAAAAATATTTCCGGTAATGTGACGCCCAAAATGAGTGTCCCCATCGATGATTCCGGCCTAAATCAGGATTTCGTATATCTCGGAATTCTAAAATTCGCCTCAGGATTCGCTCACTAGCGAACGATTTGTTGGTTTCCATGGGCCTTCATGTAAAATATTTAACATGGAAGCCTATGGGAAAATGGAAAATCGTTTCCTGGCAAGCGAACTAGAAGAGATAGAGGTTCGAGTCCGCTTGCGAACTTGTGGTTCAGGTCCTCGACTTCCATCTGACACCATCAGCAAGACCCTAAAATTGCGCGACGACTCATGATACCGAAACCTCCATCCCGACTTGTGGATGTTCTGTCAGAAGGATTCAGTGATTGAGCTCCCTCCAAGGGGCTTGAACCCTTTTCCAGCGTCCCCGCGGACGGATGAGAAACTTCGTTTTCCTTCGCAGCCTGCACTTTCCTAAGCTCAGCGGCTGCTCTGAGCGCTAATGGAAAATTAAACTTGACTTCGAGCTGTAGAGAGGGAGCATCAAAAGCCAAATGCATCCGAAGCTCAATGTCTGAGAATAGAGAATCTTCGAGCTCATTCCGCCGCGGGGAAGGTCGTGGAGTGAGTTTGGACATGAGCGACATGCGACATCGATTTGACCCATCGCGATGTTCTCAGACCTGATAGCCTCTAGCGGAGACACTTTTATTCCATTCAGTTCCAAGACTGTGATCGATCGGTCGTTCCTTGCCAAATCCCAGAGAATGTCGGCGATAATTTTTACCAGGCGCGAACTGTATGGACATCTTTAATCGAATGTTGCTCACTTGCGATCCGCTATTATCTTGCTTGAGGCTCGATGGTGAAATCGAAGCACCGAGGCCATTCAGTGCTGAGGCATTAGAATTTATTGAGAGCATGTCTGACGAAGAGATTGAATTCTCCGAAGAGTGAGACATCTGGCGAACGCGTCCCTCGAAATATACCTATATGTATATATGTATAAACCCAAAAACCAACGTTCTATTTATAAATCCAATCCGATAATAATATAACAGAGGATTTTCGCGCCAAAATTCGAATTTTCCCTCCTCATTTCATTTCATGAGCGATTGGTCCGATAGCTGGCCGCTTTGGAAAGTGCAGGCCGCGGAGGATAACGAAGTTTCTCACCCGTCCACGGGATCGATGGAAAAGGGTTTAAGCTCTTTTGGAGGAAGCTCAAACACTGAATCCTTTCTGACAGAACCTCCACAAGTCGGGATGGAGGTTTCGGTATCATAAGTCGTCGCGCAATTTTAGGGTCTTGCTGATTGTGTCAGATGGAAGGGTTCTGCCTCGGAAGCCAGAATTGTGAAAGCCAGAGTCGTGAAAGCCCGAATTTGTGAAAGCCAGAATTGTGGAAGCCAGAATTGTGAAAGCCCGAATTTGTGAAAGCCCGAATTTGTGAAAGCCCGAATTGTGGGAGCCCGAATTGTGGGAGCCAGAAGTTTTGAAAGCCCGGATTGTCGAAACCCGAATTGTGGAAGCCAGAATTAGGTAGTGGGAGCCCGGATTCGTGGCGCCGGGAGGAGCAAGAAGAAACTGTCAGATGTACGGAGGCGGGAGGGGACCTCATACCCCTTCTTATTATTCGCTCGGTTTACAGTCTACAGCTTTTCAACAGCTCAAGTCACGTCTCGAATGCCACAGACGGGAGCGATCGCAAGGGAGCCGAAATTAATCAAGGGTATCGGGCTCGCGGGTACGCTCACTCGTGAATCGTAATTCGCCCCCCTTCAGCCCAGGGAATCTCTTCACGGACTTGGTCGAAGCTCAATGGTCAGAATGGTCGACGACGGGGAACACAAAACTCGAGAGCAAGATTTTATTGCTTCTGAAGCACATCTCCGAACTCCGAACGCACAGTTTCCAAACACCACCACAGCTTTGGAACAAAACACGGCCGTGTCGATAAGTCCCACTCGACGTACGTTCGTATATGAATGTCTCCTCTGAGGTCCCAGATAAGCACCACTGCGACAAATGGCACAAGGGCCATTCAAGCTTCACCGATTGGCGGTCTCTACTCCAGAGAAAATTGATCCAGAGAAAATTCGGGTTCCCACAGATACTGGCTCCCAAGAATTCGGGCTTTTATAGATTCGGGCTTTCACAATTCGGGCTCCCACAAATTCGGGCTTCCCCGAATTCGGGCTCCCACAATTCGGGCTTTCACAAATTCGGGCTTTCACGAATTCGGGCTTTCACAACTCTGGCTTTCGCCATTCTGGCTTTCACAATTCTGGCTTCCGCGATTCTGGCTTCTGAGATGGTACCAAAATTTCATCATAGGCCGAAGAAAGAGCGTGATGCAGAGGAAGAGGAAACGTCTGGAATGAAATCATGGCTAGACACCGACAGCGTCTGACGCAGACGGAAATGCGGTTCACCTCTTGGGACATTTGCAGGGAAGTGTTTTGGCGTCGCACAAGCTATCCTCGCGGCTCCCGAAGTAGGCGGTGACTGACGCTTTGTAAACCAGGGCGCTACAAGCTGTGAGCGAGCATCAGACTCATTTTCGGTGATACTCGAGGCCGGCTCCTTCAACGCCATCGCTGAGAGCTTGAATTTATGCGCACTCACTTTTCCGGCATTCTCATCCAGCACACTTCGCCCGGCCCGCGATCCACCCTCTGGCAAGATTGACATATACTCCGTACGGATATGACTGAATTTCGCATCAGCTAATCGAAGGGCTAGATTCTCGTCGCGGCATTCGACGTTCGAACGTTATTTTCCCGAATACTTGAGCGGAATTGTCGCCTCATGGAGGAATGTTTCGTCCTATATTTATCCCTGAGTATCTCCCGGAAGTTAATTTCATTCCCGGTATATCTTGTACTTTTGGACGCAGTTCTCCGCGCAGTTTTTCCCTAGGCTCTCAGGGCAGATGATGACGCTCGACCTGGCAATGACTAATCCGTGACAATACGTGACTTCGCTGTGAAGCTCATGCTGAAGAGCTTCGACCAGTCTAGCCATAGCTATTCCAATAATACGAGAAATTAGTTGCCCGCAGCCTAGTCCCCTGCCTCTTCTCTACGCTCCTGGGTTAGGCGGCTCACGATTCACGATCTTGGGTTGATACCCATGGTGGTCACATGATACAGATGGTCCGCACCCTCGGTCTTACTGCACTTGAAAAAAAATTGAGAATTGGTGAATGAATAGAGTCCACAAAGAGACACAGCTGGAATCGATCTACGAGAGCACCGCGTATACGCGCCCGTCTATTCCGATGAGGTGCGACAAGCAAGGATAATAGAGGCAGATAACCGTTCGTTCCGTCACATATCCATATCATTCGTCCCGTTTCAGTGTATCCTCGCAGGTATTTCGCAACAGATTCCTGGTCGCTCTACTATGTCGGTCCACTCGTTCTTGCCACCCTAATGCCGGCCCGATCAGCGACTTGATATACAACCTCTCGAATGTATCGGATGTGGACGTGTCGAATCATCAAAGCGCTTACGATTCTCCCGGAATATAATGCTTCCAGGATAGTTCGTGCAGTCCAAATATTGGAAATACTTCGCCTATGTACCCCTAATTCCGAGCCTGAGAAGCACCTTCCGGAACCAGATATCTGGCTGCAATCGTACATTGTATCATTATTGTTTCCTCCCTTTTGCGCTGGAGGATACGATTCAACACCTGATGGCGAAATGAGCTTGGGGAATGCCATGGAGCGCGATTTCAGTCTGGATTCGAAACCTGCTTCGATGAACGATAATAAAGCCATGATGAAAGATGGCTGATGACCATGATTCACCTAATTGAATCCTGACCGATGAAAATCAGTCGGTACCCGGCGTTTTCTATGCGCTCCTACAACCACACTCCTTTGGTGATATGCACAGTGAATCGGCTGCGGATAATCGGCTTCCCCGCTCATTCGCATCGAAATGGCCTGGTCGCGATGTTTTCCCTGTGAGCGGAGTTCACTGTGCA
The DNA here is from genome assembly GCF_000255335.2 of Galendromus occidentalis. Lineage (NCBI taxonomy): Eukaryota > Metazoa > Arthropoda > Arachnida > Mesostigmata > Phytoseiidae > Galendromus > Galendromus occidentalis. Next base: position 117,480 of record NW_003805516.1, on the reverse strand, counting down.
TCGAGTCACTTCTGGGGAGCGACTATCCTGAAGCTCTTGTCCGCTGATGCCGTTCATTGTGGCCACAACGCGTCGCACGTCAAGGAGGATGATTCTTCGAAATGACGATGGACGAAGGCTTGTTCCTGAAGGGGACTTAGCATTCGAAATTCTTGATTCATTGAGCGCGTCCGCTGAACGAACTCCTTCCATGGAGAACGGCGCAGTAGGGGTGACCGCGGCGTAGGAACGGCAACCTGGGTCTTCGTCTTCGAGATCCGCGTGTTTGCCGAAGCGAGTTAGTGATATTCCGGCGGCCAGAGTCCGCATGTCGCGGACCCGATGGAGATTCTCCATCGTTGCCTCGGATCCCCCCGCGATATTGAGAACTATTCCTCATGCTATGTCAACATACCAGCTGCAATCATCTGGTCCTTGCGGGAGAAATCCGTTTCCACGCGCCGAGAAGTTCCGCTCTCAGACATTGTGAGCATATCCTACGCAGCCCCATGAAGACGCCAAATACTCTACGTCTCCTGACGCGGTGCTCACGCACTCCGTCAAGAAAATCTCAGGCTTCTTTTCTTGTAGCGGCTCTAAGACAGTGGCGTAATTAGGAGGCGGCGAGATGGCGCAGGTGCCCCGGGCCCTGTTTTCGAGACGGCGCTCCTTCAAGCAGCCGACACAGACTCCATGACACAGCCTCGAAGAGGGGCATGCATTATGAGCGGCATCATAGATTGTCGCGCAAAATCTTCGGTCAGCTGGATATAGCTGTAGGGGGAAAGGACACCTGAGCGACACCTGAGGAAAATTATTTTCCGCCGGCAGTCGACCCGTCTGGCCGAAAAAGACACAAAAGCTCTCGACTTGTTCCCACAACAGCTGGAAAACTTCCGGCAGTTTTTACGCACAGTAGAGTTTATCCTTGATTTCACCAGCCGTCGATTGATGGCTGGATTGAGGTCCACGTAACATAGAGCCCTAAGGCGGGAAAAAATATATGAAACACATGTGTGATTCATTATACATGCATACCTGTCGGTCGAAAGAGAGAATCTCGCGCTAATTTTTTTGTTCCACGAAGAAACCGAACGAGACCACGGACGAACGCATTGCAGAGGCCCTCAGTGGGGGAAAATCAAGCAGCCGTCGTTAAGGTAGTTTCCTTTATCCGTGAACTGGGACGGCTCGATTTATTTTGACTAGATGAGAAAAAATATACGACAATCTTTCTATACCTAGAATTCAAACGGATGCTACAGGAACCTGCGAGCTCCGCGAGAATGATAGCGAGGAAAAAAGCCTCTCCGAACTCGAAATATCGTTGTGATGCTCCAGGAATTGCTCCGGGTAAAATTGAGAGCTCCCTGGTAACCCAGGTGAAGTCAACGATCGGACAAGCCGGACACTAAAGTTGGATGCTTCGGACAGCAACACGCATGCGGACCCATCGGTCCGATCGTCCAGACAGCTCAGTGTCGCGCTATACGGGATTACGTAGCACTTGCTAAGACGGCTAATACAGGAGGCGACCTTGGACGAATTTTCCACGCTCTCGGTCACGAGTTCGAATTGAGTTTTTTGTCGTCGTCAACCACCTGTCGGATAATAGCAGTCAAGCCACCCTTCAGCGCTACATGCTCGATGGCGGGAGCTCCTGGGCGGCGGACGAATCTGATGGGGATTTTAGGCAGACTCGGAAACACAGCCCCGTCATAGCCTGGGACTTTGGCATTCGGGTTCTCCGGTATAAGTTCAAAATGTCGCACAATCTCGGCGACGTATACAGCGATGCTTATCAATGCTATATCCTGGCCCGGACAACTCCGTTTACCTCTCGCAAACGGAGCCTGTACTTGGTCTTTGAGTTTCATATTTCCGTCTAAGAACCGGAACGGGTTGAAGACCTCGGGATCAGGATACGTCTTCGGATCTACTACCTCCGACTGCATTAAAACAAGGAGCGGCATGTGCGCTGGGATATCAATATCGCCGAGTTGACAGCGGCTACGGGTGTATCTCTCCACGAGAGGAATGGGCGGCGATATGCGTACGGCCTCGTTGACGACTGCTCGGAGAAAGTGCATGTCATCCAGGTGGTCCGAAGTCAGTTTCGAAGAACCGACGACTTCATGATATTCTCGAAGAATTTTCTCTTGGAACCGAGGATGCAGCGCGAGGTGACATAGAGCTGATGCCGTGCTGTGCAATGTGGTCATCGTTGACGCGACGACAAGGAAGATAGCGTTTTCCCGCAGATTTTGGTGTGCGACCTCTGGGCTCCGGACCCGGAGCAGAGCCTCGACGTAGTCATGGGCTTCCCCGCCGACGGCGGCCATCTTTTCAAATTGCAGCCGCCATAAGAGCTCCTTGTATACCCGGCTGAAAACCGACGGTCTCTTCGAGTACGGGAGCCACCTCTCGAGAGTGAAGAGACTCTTCAGAGGAATGACGACACTGACGCAGAAGAGGCCGAATGCGACCGTCATCACTGCTTTCAGGTCGCGGATGAAACCACTTATGTCGTCGGAATCGAAAGTTGCCCCGAGATTGAGGTTGGCAGATTCCTGGAATTTCGAGAAGGTCAGGTCGTCCTCGAAGTCCCAAGACTCACCGTTCCGCTCTTCGATTTTCTCGAGGAATGTTTTCGCGACTTCGGCGATCTTGTCAAACTTTCTTCTCTTCGGTAAAACGTGTAGGGCCATGACATTCACTTTCCTGGAGGACCTCCAATCCGCGTTGGGGAAGGGACCATCGAACAGTGACCAGCCCTGTCTACCAGTGCAGAGCTCGCCCAAGGTTTCGAAAAGCGCATTCGATATTCTATGAATACATGAATCGTTCTTCTGCAATTCTTTCACGTAACGTCTCTTGACGATCGTTACCGGGTAGAAATGGCGTGTGATGACCACATCTGGCGCGGTCTTGAGATACCAATCATATATTGGCATGTAGAGACGCTTCGGTAGAAGCAGTACGGGGAGGATCCCGACGAAAGGAAAACCACACCACACGGCTGGACCTTTCTCTCTCACGAACTTGCATCTGAAGTAGATATGGTCCAGAACAGCCAATATGAAGAAGAGCACAAGGTACTGCATGCTACTCTTCCCGAGAGCGTGACAAGAGATATACGACTAAATTGGAGAATTTTCCCAAGAGTCTCCGCGTATCTGATGGGAGAGCGGCATACACACCTGCGCTTTCGAACCGCCGCCGCCACCGCCGCCGCTGTTCTCCCTAAGCAGGCGTGTACCGCGACTCATTTGGTTCTCCATGAGACAGACGATCAAGGTCGCTTTTTCGAGAGAAAAGCAATCTTTGGAAGGGGTTAGAACACACTATATCTGCCGGATTGTCAGTTGAGTAATCTTGGGGACATGAGTTCCGAGGCAGATGTTGAGGCGTAGCGCAGCGCGTGCGGTGAGCGATCCAGCCCACAAAGATTTGCGTCTTCCGGCATCGAGTCGGTGCTGAATAGCAGAAGTTCGCACGATCACACAAAACACGAAGGGCTCTATGAGCTCTCATCGAGGTCACTCAACCAGCTCATGCCCGCACTTGACTGAAACTATTATCTGAGCTCCTTGTCACCAACAATCCCACCAGTGAATCCGAAAACACAAGGCGGAAAAACCGCTTCATGTCTCACGACGAATCCATCAAATTGAACCTTGCGTCTCGATCCGTCTGATAATTTTCTGGTCAGACTGATTCTTGGCATTTCGTCCAGCCATCAGCACTCGAAAGGTGGGCAAGCGGAGTCTTTGACGGATGTCTCTCGAGACGGGCGCGTTCCATAGATTTACTCCACCTGCTTATACAATTGTTCTTAGGTCAGTGAAACTCGGGTGAACTGGGGCTGATCGGGAGGACGAGCGTATTGAGTAGCGACAGCGAGAGATCACCTCTAGAATCAATTCGAAATACCATCCATCTGTCCCCTACATCGCGAAAAAGGAATCCTCCTATGGATATTGGAGAATGCATCCAATTTTTCCATAAAATTTGCATAATGAGACATTCGTGCTCCGCTCATTCAACCCATGTGGTTTTCTGCGCATCGACGGTATAGCCGCTCACACAATCAGCTCTTCCATCCGACTGTACACGAGGAGACTTCGGGGCGGAGTCCAGCTCAGCGTTCGCAGATTATATCAGATGAATTTCAGGAGCACCTTAGAATATATCGAAAGACCTGCCTGCACGGGAGAGACGAGCCAACTTTTGTCCGGCCCTATAAGGTGTAAATCCAGAGAGGTCTCCGAATAATTCGGATTTCATTCGAAATGCCCGTCTGTAGAATTGGAGGTTGGTCGAGCCGAACCTACCTTATTTTTCTAGAAGGGGGCACGCTTGATAATTTTTCAGAGCCCCTGATGGGCGCCTGTAAGTTCAACCTCGCTCTGACATTGATCTTGTATTCTGATCATCCTGCAAATGCGTAGCGACGGGTGAACGCATCTGATCGACCTCCACCGAAAGCTTCGCTCCGGAGAAAATGAACATCGTACAGTGAAACTCCGTCAGAGCAAGCCTTGGGGGGCCGGCGAAACTCTTCCATTGACATGAATATCCGCCGTGACGGAAACCCTCTCATAACGAGCCCCGCGGTCTTTTTGATGGAGAAATTCTCTAACGAACAATGTGTGTCGGTACTTCCTGGAGTATGACACATTGACATCGGAGTTCGGAAGAGAATTTATTCACCTGCGCCTCATGTATCTCGGAGGGTGCTGCTTTACGTAGATTTTAGCGCTATGCGTGAACTTCAAGCGCAGACTGCCCTGAAAGGCTGTCAGGTGCCGCTTTAGTCGAGCTGGGTTCGATGAGAGCTGATATGCAGGGGCCTCGATTAGCTGGGATATTGCCGAAGGAGAATGCGGAGACGTATGGATGCGGACCGACGCAGCACTGGCGAGAAGTCAGCGCGGAGTCGATGCTCGCGCAGTGCGGGAGGAGCGAACGGGAACGAGACTCCATCTCTGGTCCGGTATCATGCTCATGGTTTCGTGTGTAGCTCAGTTGGAAACAAGCCTCAACAGTGAGCGTGCTGGATGAGTCTCATTCTTCAGGGTGTAATCACAGTCACCGATCGTCCTGGTGATCGATCCGCGACTTTCGTTCCGCAGACAAAGTCTCGGCTCATCGAGCGTCAGATTCGGATCCAAGGCCAGAACTTTCGGTGCGGCTCGCTTCCGACGCTGGATCTTGAGTCATGAGGCAGAAGATGTCGTCGCAACCGCGACCGTGGGGATCCGCGTCCCGGCTAGGTTTCGGAACGGAGCATCAGTTCCCGTCTCGATATATGTGGGTACTTATTCCTTCGTGCGAGTAGTGAATCTCGCCGCTCTACCGTTTCCGTACGTGCGAAGTCCAGAAACTCCGGATTTTGTGGTTGTCGCTGGGTGCTACGTGGACGAGCCTTGGTTGCGGCAGCCTCTCAGGGAGTAGGGAAAGAGGAACTCTCTAGGACTCTAGGAGCATTCTCATGTCAGACGCCTGTCATGTCAGACGTCCGAAGACAGCGTCTGCAATCGTTATTCGGGGGATTCTCGTGATCGCTCGCCAACCGATCTACACATGGCTTGAAGAATGATCGAAACTCACCGGGAGTCATCCTGTGGTCGGAGTTGTGTGAAAAGAAGTTATGAGGTTGCTCCTCATACTCGCCTTGACTCCCATGCTCTCTCACACGAATGCCAATGAGCCGGATTCCCCGATAGCTTAAGCAGCGACCAAATTAGCTGTCAGTTTGAAGCAGCCAAGGATATGGCACAAGCTCACTAGATCGTGATGTTCACTATGTCGTCGAGTCGCTCTGTACAGCTTTAGTGTGTGTTTTTGTCCCAACTGTGGAGCGACTAGATATCAAATCTGATCCACCGCACTCCGAAGCCGCATCGATGACGCGACTGGGTGCGCTCTTCATCCTCGGAGCCGCGGTAGCCAGCGTTAAGCTAGGAGCAATAATTATTGTTTTTATCAGCATCACATACATTTTTCTCGAAGTTCACCGTGTACGTACGTTCGTGGATCAGCTCACAGTCATTTCCACGATAATAATAATCGACGTTTGGGCCAAATCATGCCTCTTGGAGAGCCCCCATTCAAGCGTGAAGCAAATGCTTCGAGTCTGCATTGAGAAGCAGTCTGCCATTTCAGTCATCCACGTCAGGTGTTCGAGAAACGCAGTGTCCCGAGGACATACTCCTCGCAAACTGTGAAGCAAGGCTGAGCCATTCCCAACCCTGTCCGTCTAATCAAGAGGTTCTGAAAAATTGTTTTTATCGATCGTCGGTACATTATTTGTTCTAATTCTCTACGCGAAATCTGATTAAAAGAGATTATGAGCTTAAGATGCGAAATTTCTCCATCATCACACATGATAAATTCATCACGTCCGAGATCTGATTGTACAAGGTAAGCGACAGCAGTATTGAGGATGAATGAGTCTTGCCGTCACTATTTCATTCCGACAGGATGCTGATACCAGAGTTGTGTGATGAATCTTTTCCTGGGACTCATGTAAGGCCGAAAACAGTGAAGTTTCGTTCCACCATGGCGCTTAGCGTTCAGGACTCTGCTTGAAGTGATCACGAACATGTAAACACATTGGAGGAATGGACTGCCGTTAACAACCGCTCGACATCCAAGTTGATGCTATTCTTCCTGCACCGCCCCTTTAGCCCGCTCCCTGTCTCGTCCATTCGCGCCATACTCTCCGCGGCGTGGCGAGTGGCGAACATATCATATATGCATACCCTTACGACAGAACCGCCATCATTGCGAGAACACCTGTAACTAGAAGACGATTGGAGTGCTGGCTATGAAACATCACCATACGGCTTCTCGAGTATAACAATTCGATCTAATCACAGCCGACGTTCCCGGCGGTTCCAGAGTCAGTGACCGTGGTGAACACGCTTCTAAGAACTCGAGCGCCATGACTCGGAGCGCTGAAATTCTCAAGAACTCCCTTCTTCCATTTTCGCTCAGGCAGAAGCTCCAAGTGCATCCCGGAAGCGCTCTCGAGGGAGGGAGAATGGAGCAATCCCGAGAGAATCAACCCAGGACTGAAGCTCCCCAGAAGAGGCTCCACAAAAGTTGGCTCGTCTCTACCGAATTAGGGCCGACGCGGAATGACTTCGGCCAATATGACGCTCTCTATCATGAGCATGGCTATGTGTTGGCCTGAGGCCCGGGAATCAGAGAGCGAGAAGGCTCGAAAGCCATGACGGAGCCAGCAGACAGGCAAGGCGAGTCTTCTTGAAAAGGCTGCCGCCGAGTCGAAGAGATCTCCCCTGATGAGCTTCAGCCCGGTCTGATCCACTATGATCTGATCATATCAAAAGCATAGCATTAGACAGACGTATATGTTCCCTACTAGTCCTAGTTACCCGTGCTTCGCCACGGAATTTGATGGGTAGAATGATGAGCATCGAAGTTCTAGTGGTACCATAAGGCTGGAATACATAGTCTGGGATTATTCTTATATAGAGGTCAATGGTCACGCTCAATGGAGAAGGAAGGTAGTTGTTGGGATGTTTTCGTATTCAGTTGAAGAAGAGGGAATAAATGTGAGAAGGGATGGATAATGAAAAGAGTTCCCAAACGGACATTTCATGTCTATCAAATCTGCAACAGCGAGGGCCGACGCGACGACGGCATAATGAATAATGGGAGATTGAATGAGGGAGAGAGGAGCAGTCTGGCTTCTCGGGAAAAGTTCAGTATTTTACCCTTGGCTGAGTCGAGCTCCCCGTTCTTACATGAGCTCGACGCGTCGATGCTTCTTTGTACGCCAGCCTTCCCAGATGCGTAGGATGGTTGTCTGTCGGGCCTGGTATGGATGGGTGCGGGAATGATCTCCGCAATTCATAGTGAACTTCGTAATTCGTCGTCAGATCGCAGAATTTCTAATTCTAGTTTAGTGAGTCCATCCTGCGGAGAGACCTCGGAAGGTCCGTCGTTGGTATGTTCGGCGCGATCCACGGAGTTACGTTCCATCTTGAGTGCACAGTTGCGTAGTGACTTGATCCTGCGTCGAGATTGCCTGCAGAGATTGCTCCTTCGTCTGGTTCGACTTTATCCGCATTCGTTGGTTCGTTCACAATTAGTGGTGATGGATGGAAGAGGAATGAGATACCCTGCCGGGAACATTCACCTGGCACCGAGGACTGCATGGGTGACATTATGTGCTGACCGGTTAGGCCTGGACAAACTGGATCCCGTTTACAGAGGACGGCTTCGCGCCTCATCAGTGTATATTATTGATGAATCTAATTTATATTTTAAAAAACATTCATATACACAAGATCAGTATAGATTGCGCTTCACGATGCAGCTCTCCCTGATCTTCCTGAGATTCCTTTGCCCAGATGATCCTCTAGCAACCATCGACAGTCTCAGCAGGGACAGGAGACACGAGTGATACAAAGGGATTTAGGTAGATAGGGTTGAGGATGTATTGCGCGAGTCGCAATCAATAGCCTCTAAGTCGAGCTCCCCGATATGAGGCATGCTTTCATTCCGATATTGGAGTCAAGTCGATGAACTCTCAGGCGATGATGAATGATCGAAGGCCTGAAATCACTGCATGGCTTCGTCCAGCGCAGTGCGGGATTCAATGCGAGGCGAATTACGGTTGGTCGTCCGATATAAATATATTTATTCCCACATTCAAAGTTATAGATACAAATTATGCTCCGGATGGAAATGGACCTCATCAATCACCACTCAGCGCGTCGCCATCCCTTTTGGGATTTTTCCTCTATATTTTCAGACGGGCCATTTCACGCTGAAGAGTGGCGATGGGATCAACATTTTGACGACATCTTGATCGGTGAGTCCGGTCAAGATCGGTCCCTGATTCCAGCGCAGGTGAATCAGGAATTTTCCGCAGCGCGGCGTTCCCATGAGAATCACAGCGTCCGCTTGCGCTGAAGGCTGGCGATGCCGCCCATGCTCGTGCTCCAATGTTTGCTTTGTTCGATGCTCGGCTAAAGAGACATCTTCGGAGGCTGGCGATGAGATCCGATCTCTCCCGGATACGGTCCGCAGCGGCATCACAGCTCCCTTCACTCTTTCCCTGGGGCTCAATCATTGATTGGGCGGCAGGCATTGCCCCGGGGGAGAGCTCTTCGAAGATTGTTCGCATCGAGGCATCCGTTCGAGGATTCGGATCGCTGGCCTCCACAGCAGATAGTGTTGCCTGCACATCTCCTCTCAAGGTGGGACAAGTGAGGGAGATCTCGAACCTTGTCCTTTTCGACGAGGACTCCGTCACTTGTCGATCGAAGTTGACTCGTTTCACTCGCGGACGACTTCGGATATCCATTGAAGGCTGAATTTCGGAAGACGCCATTGCAGTTTCGGATGATGAACTTCTGAAGGAACTCGGTGAATGAGAAGATCGTCTCGACGGCGTCTGAGTCGGCAACTGGTAGGAGACACGGAGTTTATATACGAGAATACGAGTAAGAGGAGCTCTCACGAGCCAGACCCGCTATACTGGCCCCTAATCGCGACCCCACAACCCCACGCCATCTCTGATCGCAGAGGGCGAGTCGGATTGATCCGAATTCCAAGATTTCGTTTTGATAGCATCGGACTCTCGCTGTTGAAAATACAAAGAACCCCGCATCGAGCGGAGAGTATGGGTTGCGCCTTATTCAGTGTGATGCACAGCGACATTTCGCGGGAGAAACCGCTCGAGAGGTTTCTATGCGGCTGCGTGTAATTCCGCTCACGAAGAGGTAGGGCTCTGATAACTCGATCATCCCTTCATTCTCACCGCCGTACTCCGTGCGAAGCTGACCATCGTGTGGTACCCGAAATTACCACAACGCGAAAATTGCGATACTCCGCAGATGTTCGACACCCTATTCCTTTCGAAATTGAGTTGCGCACCGCGAGACCATGAATGGAACCTCCGAATCTGTCGCCTCATTTGAACATCCCCATCTCTTGTTACGAAGACGTATTTCTGCTTTTATTCTAATCCTAGTCGAACCTCGGATACGCCCGAATTTTCTCCGGGAAGAATTGGCGATCTGACTTGAATTGCACGTAGGAATCGGATTTACTGGTCGTTCAGGTCTCCTCTGCTTGGGGCACCCTCGTCAGCATGGGCGCGACGGACGAGATGTCCTTGGACTTGCGAACATTCAAGAACAGATCACGTTCGTATGTCGATGTTTGTATGCATGCATATATGTACCTCCAAGAACAGCGACAACCTCGTCTACGATGATCCCATCCCCCGAGCAGATATGGGGGTGAAGGGATTCTGAATTGGAGTGCCAACTCCGACGCTGCAATCAGAGTGTAGATGCGGTCTATCGGAATTATGCTCGGGGTGGATGGCTCCGGAAAACTAATATCTTCCCGAAGCCTGAGCCCGCACGAATATCCGTTCTATTCAGTGAATATTCCAGATCGATACAAAAGACATCTGGGGGGCAGTCTGCTGATGTGATTCATAGCTGCACCCATCGGTTGCTCCCTCTGATTCCATCACGGGGATCCCCGCAGGTCGTATGGGAACGCCCCGGACTGTAGAGCTCCGTCACGTCAACAGTCCGCTGAGAACGGCCAAACCTGAGCTCGGGCTCTGGAAAGTTCTAACAGACCCAGAAGAGCCCATTGAGGACGACGCTTTCCTTGTAGCGCACATATGTTCGTAAACGTGCATACCTGGAATCTGCTGTGCCTCCCCGATCGTCCCTCGATTCCCCCTCTGTTCCGATGGTCTCGAGCCTCGAGTGAAGGTAGAGTGAAGCATAGTTCATGCCGCTACCGATTTCCTGGGTGCTTTCGGAGCTACCGAGGATAGCGGGACGAGTACCTACCTTCCAGATTCGACGGCATTGTTGGGCTCAGAAGCGGTGGCCCGTTTAGCTCCAGGGACGCCCGGTTCTTACGATTCGAACGAGCAGGTTGTGGAAGGCATCACTGCAGCCTCCGTCAAGATGTGTGTTCGTGCGCGACACGCGCCGAACGGTTGAACGCGCTATTGCCTCCAGATTTCGACCTGGCGATCATAGGACTGATAGGAGCGATCTTATTGACATGGATCGCTTTGGGAGCGGAACGGGAGAATCCGCTGGAGGAGCGAGAGTCTGCCCCGTGGAGAATTCCGTATATTTACGTCGAATCCTCATTGCTAGGATCGATGAGCGATTGATACATTTCCCGCCGGTTCCCAGAGAAGTCAGTAAAGTCTCCGACGTCGCGGAAATTCATGGGAGCCCCCCTCCCGAGGATCCGCACACCGAGAGGCAACGATCTTGCAGGAGGCTTTTTCCATGAAACTTGGCAGCTGACGCACCGATCATACCGCGAACCGTTTCATCTCTGGAATCTCATCATGAACGGCACATTAGTTTCGCTATAGGGGCTCGCTCATCATCCCCTTGGTCCTTCAAGCTTAAAGCTTCATCAGGATGGTTCAAGCAGTTTCTCGCGAGGCTCCGAAATTCTTGAAATCTCTTGCTCCGCCCGGATACAGTCGAAGTTTTCCCCAGACTTTTGTTGTCTCCGTGAGTCTGCTTAAGGAACGAAGGAAGCCAGGGAGGCTCAGCCTGAGATCTCGCACCTGGAACGACAGGACGATCCATCCCGGGCGGGATTGTGTGAAGGAGAAATGGAATCTTCCCACTGTGCGCACGACTGTCCATACCCCGCTATACGGCCTTACTGTCACATGATTAATGCCCAGGTCAACAATTTCCTCTCCTCAACAACTCAAAACCCTTCATTACTCCCAAGAGGTGAGAATCTTCGTCACACAGCGTAGTTGTAGAACTGAACCGTTTGGCACCAGGAACCTGCATTAATTCCCATTACGGTGAGCTTGAGGGAAGTTCCCGAGTTGAATATCGACTCACGAGCAGGATCATTGAGCGAGTCCCACACGAAGCAGCCGGAGGAGCTCCGGAATCGTTCATGGAGGGCTCGCAGTATTGTGTTTTGTCCTAGCGAGATAAAGGAGTGCTGAATACCGTCCGGAAACGCTGGATTAGTGGGACAGCGTAGGAGCTCATCTGCTCTAAGCTTCCCCTATTGATTGCCTTCATTAGATTGCCATTGTCCTCGGAAGAGTCCAGATGCACAATCTCGGATCGTGGCGCGATCCATCAGCCGATTTCGACGCAGAGCGTCCTCATAGTTCCCTCGATCCGAGGTCCTGAGGAGACATTTGAGAGCAGCCGCATAGTCCCATCCGCCTCATCAACCGCACGCGGTCATTCCTCCTGTGATAATGGAGATACCGATAATACCGCTCGACTTAGCAACCCCCTTCAGCATTCACTGGACCCAAAACCGGCTCCCGGCTCCGAATCGAAGCCTACTGATATCTCGCCATGTAGTGAGCCTATGAAAGGTGAGTAGGAATTCCGCAGCTCAAAGGCACTCCGAGAAGTGATTGAGATTCAGAGTGATTCCGAATTCGGATCGGAATTCTCAGAATGATCCGAGCCTTCGGAATCCCCCTCTCCCCCCTCTCGCGCGATTGGGTCGAGGTCTCGATCAAGAAACCATTATCTCTGAGTCACCCGCAACAGCCTCTCTCTCAAAGTCATCCTTCTTCTCTCGATGACTCTGTATATATGCCCTGTATTTTCGCTGTTCTGTCAATTCCGCTGTCCCTCGATCTCTGCTATCAAGTATCGCTCTCCCGTCCTCAGCCGCATCACTCATGGAGAACATGGCTACCTCAGGAGCTCCGTCGCGAGAGGAGATCAGAAGTCGGAAACGAGCCATGCGAATCGACTTGGATCAAGGCGCGACGGGACTCTCTGCGAAGAAGATGAGATTCCATTTCGCTACCGACCGGCCGATGACGACAATGACTGTTTTGGAGACACCCGATCTCGAAAAAGTCCTCCTCACCAGTCCTCAGCTCGAGGCAATCCTGCAGCAAGGTTTCAAGGAGCTTGGATCCAAGTTTTTGGAGTCGCCTGTTCAGTTGCGTTTGACTCCAGTCGGGGCAGCAGAGCCCGTCAGAGTTCAACCGAGAGGACCAGCGCCAGTCTCAACGGCGGCGACCTCACCGCAAACATCCGCAGCGGGAACGTGGGCCTCACCGCAAACATCCGCAGCGGGAACATGGGCCTCACCGCAAACATCCGCAGCGGGAACATGGGCCTCACCGCAAACATCCGCAGCGGGAACATGGGCCTCACCGTGGGCATCGGTAGCACTGCGATTCAGTGTAGCACCGCAGGCTCCGATAATACCGCAAGCATCGGCGCTACCGCAGGCATCGGCGCTACCGCAGGCATCGGCGCTACAGCAGGTAGCATTGACAGCTTCCGCCGGGGCTTTCCATGTTCTCAGACCTCAAGCGTCTGTATTCCAAGAAATATCGAACGTGCGTCAACCGGCAAGAACGACCGTCGAGCCGAGCAGGGTCGTTCCCGCAGGGGCTCCGGGACCTTCATCAACGAATCCAACGGATCCCTCGAGCTTCGACAGGCTCCAGGACAAACGGGCGAGGAATCGCATCGCTGCAGCCAAATGTCGCCAGAAGAAATTGGATCTCATCGCCGAGCTGAAGGAATCTATCGCCAGGCACACATCTGGGACACCCTCCACGCTGCAGACATGCACGACAGCGTCGACGCACGCTGGAGGGCTCGCCAGTTCGGATTCCGACGCGAGCTCTGAACCTTCGGGAGGGCCCAGCACAAGCGGAGAACCTCCATCGGTGGCAGGCCCATCCAATGCGACCCCCGCTCAATCATCGCAGAGCGCCAGACGGAGATCAGCGAACCTCACCACTCCTGAGAAGCTCGAAGACAGGAGGGCGAGGAATCGCATTGCGGCAGCCAAGTGCCGCCAGAAGAAACTTGATCTGATCGCTAGCCTTCAGCATCAAAAAGCCCTTCTTGAACGAGGGCAGAGTCTTTCGAGCATGGAGGGCAATGAGTCACAGGATTAGCCTCTTCATCGGTCCTGTAAGTCCTGAGCCTCATGATTCCGTACAATAAGCACGGATCGAGTTCTCCTTTGTTTCGCTCATCAACGAATGTTTCTTCAAATAAAGTTCGCCGTATTTATGATACCACTTTGAGTCACTTCTCATACTCATGGGGAGTCCTCCGGGAAAGTTGAGGATGAGCAAGTATATTCGGAACAGCGGAATCATTGGGGCCGAGCCCGTTGAGCCCCGTTTTCTGTAGAGAAAGTCTTCTGATGAAGCGAAGCAAAGACTAGCATTCATAGGCGACGACCGTCGGAGAAAGTAGGTAGCCTCACTCCGAAAATATATCCCATGACGATGATTCTGGTGCTCGCGAGGTACAGGCCGAGTCCGGCAAGTCGGGACCAAAGAGGGAGGATCCAATGGAGGATCGGATGGGTTAAGGAACGAAAGCGGGTGGCGAGCGAGGTGCATTATATCTTCCACGCTGTCGAAGTGTGAGCCGTCATTTGCGACGCGGCGCCGTCCTATCTTCCCGTGAAGCGTCCGGTGGTAACGCTTGTGCAAGCGAATCCCGCAGCGAGAACAAGCACCCTCGCAAGCGAATCCTGTATTCATGTGTGGGAGCGGGCTCCTGGGGATTCTGAACCTAATCCGAGAATGAGTTTGGACATGGTCGCGACGCATGCAGGATTTTCCGGTCTGAGTAGGCCTTGAAGATGCTCACCGTTCGAATGACGATTCCCTATAACCGTCTTGAGTGTGACCATCGAACCGAACCCAAGGCATGATCAAAACGAATGGTCACGTACATCTCCCGGAATTTACGAATTCGCTGAAAAAGACCCCATAACAGGAAATCACAGACTCCCAAAGAATCCCTCCCATGCGAATACCTGCTTCAGGCAACGAGGGTTCCGAAGGTATCATTGGGAGGCTATGCTCGCAACCACCCAACAGAGTTCCCGCCCCCTCGTACAGCCGAATTAATGCGGCGAGGTAAATCGAGAGCTCAGGCACCAATCGAGGTTCCTCTGGAGACTCGGGATCTGAGGCTCAACTCCGCTCTTCTACCAGCGCGATGTGCTGTGAAATTGTGAGCTGACTGAGAGCCTGAGAGAACATTTCACATTTCTCGCTACACATCTTGGAGATTAACGGTTCCAGGCTGGTTTATGGAGCCTGGATTCCTTCTGGCGATAAAACCAGCCAGCTCGATCAAGGGCTTCAAATTCTGGGTGGAAATCTCGGAGCAACTCTCGAGTCTCCCGTCCACGAGCCACACGAGCAAGTGAAAACTAAATCTTGCTGCTGCGCCTAACCGCGTGCGATCTTTTCATTCCCCGCTCCCCTCGGTCTCGAGAATGACTTTTGAAAGACCCGGGCCGAGCACCGGGATTTCCATTTTCCCAAAAACGAGTTATCGATTCCGAATGTAAGGGGTGTGGGGCGTCGACTAAGACTGGACCCCTGATGCCTCCAGCGTCCCCAGAGCGTACCTGAGAAGCGCCTGTCACAGTGGGGCAGAACGCGAAGATAACCGAGAACATCAAGACGACGCAAGACGTAGCATGGGCGAATACAAAGAGTCAAGGACATCAGCCTCTCACGTCTACGACAAAAGTCGCGGCTCGGCGCTGCTGGCTCTGGCAAGAGCTGGAGCTCTCCCAACAAGACGACACAATATATTCTTCGAACCTGAAACGCACTGCGAACGATGTGGAGTTCACCAAGAAACACTGGCACATGTGATTTTTGAATGCAATGAGCTTCTCATAACCGATGAGGACCTAGCTGCTCGCCTCGGCCTAAGCAGCGAGACAAATCCTACATTGGTTGACGCCACAAGGCGATCCCTCGAGATATGGGAGCGCGAAACCAGAAGGATCCGCTGAGATTTATCGCGCCTGAATTTCAGGGGTTGACTCTGCGATACTGTAGTCAGATCCAATAAACCATGAAACCATGGAAGTAGGTGGAAAAAATTATTTCGCTTTTTTTTTAAATCATCCAAGCTCTCCGATAAGGGGGTGATCATTGGACTACGATTTCAGATCCATCTGCACAGATATATAGAGTTTATTCGCTGACACCGAAACCTAGCTGCTTCAGGCAACCTATGAAGTTATAAATTACAAAGTTCGATAAATCAATAAACCATGAAGCCGATGGAACTTCTTGAATGATATCCGATTCTCAAGTCTCAATTGGATTCTATTTGGCGAATTCCGGGCAAGAATTCCTCTTCATCTTCTGCTTGAGCCGGCAGGACTCGACCTTTCCATAACTGATTCAAATGACGCCTGACGACTCTTCCATTGACTTTCACATTGAGCACTTCGTGTGGCGTATAATTATACGTAGCCACCGCTTTATCGAGAGATGCCTGACCAGGAGTTCCTAGGGAGCGTTTCAAGGTTTCCGTTGCTCTGGGGATAATACGGCGAAGACCGAAGATGAATGATCTTAAAGCTGCTGCAAAGCTCAGAAAACTCGGCAGACGCAAACTGCGGACCGTTTTCCGTAACAATGGTCTCTGGGTCTCCGAAGAGACGGAAAACTACGTGCAGATATTTCACGAGCTCGTACTAGGCTTCAAGAATGCATCCACGACCACAATGAAAGAGTCACCTTGCTGCGGTTCAGCGAAATCCAAATGGATACGAACCCACGGTTTACCTGGATCAGGCTATGGGGCGAGGGGAACCTTGATGGGACTCGCTGCGGTTTGTGCACAATGACTGCACGACCTCACCAAAGCCAGAATTTCAATTCCCATCCCTGAGATGGGACCAGGTTCTGACGCATCCAGGAGGGAACCCGAACTCGCTTTCTAGGCTCTAGGCCCGCAGTCTGCAAAAGGTTTTGTAGGGCGACTTACCCTCGGAGTCAGCGGGATGGACTCGAGGTGGGCCCTATGAACCAGGAGAATGATTGGGACTTGAGCGAGCCGCTTGGTCTTCTTCTTCAGAAAAGTTATACGACTACGACAACTTCCGTTGTATCTCCCACGAAAGATGGATGCGTGTTTACTCAAAGATCGTCTCAATGATGGGGAGTCCTCTATCATAGCGCTCTCGAAGTTAATTCGGGCCAACAAAACCTCCTCGAGGAGATCTAAGTTCCTAACACTCTCGTAAGCCAGCCAATGTTCGAAAAATTCGAAGCGAGACACTTTGATTTGCACACCTGCGAGAGATTTCAGGACTCAACTTTTGCATCGAAAAAGCAGGGTTTGAGAACTGAATCGGGAAGAGGAGAGATCGGAGAGCATTTTCCAGCTTCTCCCTGGAGGAAGACTCAGGAAGAGCATGTACTTCTACCTACAAGAAAGTTGACAGATATCCCGAAGAAATGACAAGTCATCATGAAATTCACTAGATATCTCAAAGATCTTATATTGTCCCCGAATGGTGCATCGAACATTCATCTCGACTCAATCAAGCTCACTGGTAAGTTCTTCTTCCATATCGACAGCTGGTTTCGTTTTCTTCCGCGGAGCACTCCAACGACCACTTCAATGTCTGGATCGGGTGGTGTTTCACTTAAGCCGTTCGTTACGCACTCGTGGATCTAAATATCGACAAGTGGATGTGCCTCCCGAGTTTCGAGGAGTCGATAAGGAGGTTCGTCACTCAAAAAGCGGGATCGCTGACTTTTTCACTCCTAGTTTCGCATTCTGCCCCACTGTGGCCCCTGAGAAGAAAAACGATGGTCTCGGACGTGAGTAGCGAGATCCCTATCAGAGTCGTCTGGAACCTGTGTTGATTCGGATCCCATTATGTTGAAAGCAGTCTCGACCAGTCAGGAACTCTCGACCGCGCAAGAAAGTTTCAATTGAATGAATCTCTCGGGACACGGTTGATGTCTCGGAATGATGCATGATCTTTAGTTGCTCCAGCGTGGAACGTAAGTGAGGTTTATTCATCGTTTCCTCCCCTCAGCCTAAGGTTATGAACTTCCTGAACGATCACTACTACAACATCACTCTTTCTCGATTCCCGATTGGGTCGGATGCGGCCTCGCGATGCACACAAGCTTCTCCCCCGAGTCAACGAGTGAAATCCGACCCTGTGTGAAACCTCCACATTCGCTCTTTCACTGGAAGTCACGGTGCGCTCTTCAACTTCTACAGAATTCATTGGAGAGCGATGCCTTCCTCGATGATGTTTTCTCTTCAGTGTGTGTTCGACTTCAACTTCAAATCGCGGACCGTGGCTCGATCCATCAGCCGATTTCGACGCAGAGCGTCCTCATAGTTTCCTCGATCCGAGGTCCTGGGGAGACATTTGAGAGCAGCCGCATAGTCCCATCCGCCTCATCAACCGCACGCGGTCATTCCTCTTGTGATAATGGAGATACCGATAATACCGCTCGACTTAGCAACCCCCTTCAGCATTCACTGGACCCAGAACCGGCTCCCGGCTCCGAATCGAAGCCTGCCGATATCTCGCCATGTAGTGAGCCCATGAAAGGTGAATAGGAATTCCGCAGCTCAAAGGCACTCCGAGAAGTGATTGAGATTCAGAGTGATTCCGAATTCGGATCGGAATTCTCAGAATGATCCGAGCCTTCGGAATCCCCCTCTCCCCCTCTCGCGCGATTGGGTCGAGGTTTCGATCAAGAAACCATTATCTCTGAGTGACCCGCAACAGCCCCTCTCTCAAAGTCATCCTTCTTCTCTCGATGACTCTGTATATATGCCCTGTATTTTCGCTGTTCTGTCAATTCCGCTGTCCCTCGATCTCTGCTATCAAGTTTCGCTCTCCCGTCCTCAGCCGCATCACTCATGGAGAACATGGCTACCTCAGGAGCTCCGTCGCGAGAGGAGATCAGAAGTCGGAAACGAGCCATGCAAATCGACTTGGATCAAGGCGCGACGGGACTCTCTGCGAAGGAGATGAGATTCCACTTCGCAACCGCCCGGCCGATGACGACTGTGACTGTTTTGGAGACACCCGATCTCGAAAAAGTCGTCCTCACCAGTCCTCAGCTCGAGGCAATCCTGCAGCAAGGTTTCACGGAGCTTGGATCCAAGTTTTTGGAGTCACCTGTTCAGTTGCGTTTGACTCCAGTCGGGGCAGCAGATCCCGTCAGAGCTCAACTGAGAGGACCAGCGCCAGTCTCAACGGCGGCGACCTCACCGCGAACATCCGCAGCGGGAACATGGGCCTCACCGCAAACATCCGCAGCGGGAACTTGGGCCTCACCGAGGGCATCGGTAGCACTGCGATTCAGTGTAGCACCGCATGCTCCGGTAGGACCGCAGGCATCGGGAGCACTGCGATTCAGCGTAGTACCACAGGCTCCGATAATACCGCAGGCATTGACAGCACCGCAGGCAGCATTGACAGCTTTCGCCGGGGCTGTCCATGTTCTCAGACCTCAAGCGTCCGCATTTCAAGAAATATCGAACGTGCGTCAACCGGCAAGAAGGATGGTCGAACCGAGCAGGGTCGTTCCCGCAGGGGCTCCGGGACCTTCATCAACGAATCCAACGGATCCCTCGAGCTTCGACAGGCTCCAGGACAAACGGGCGAGGAATCGCATCGCTGCAGCGAAATGTCGCCAGAAGAAATTGGATCTCATCGCCGAGCTGAGGGAATCTATCGCCAGGCACACATCTGGGACACCCTCCACGCTGCAGACATGCGCGACAGCGTCGACGCACGCTGGAGGGCTCGACAGTTCGGATTCCGACGCGAGCTCTGAACCTTCGGGAGGGCCCAGCACAAGCGGAGAACCTCCATCGGTGGCAGGCCCATCCAATGCGACTCCCGCTCAATCATCGCAGAACGCCAGACGGAGATCTGCGAACCTCACCACTCCTGAGAAGCTCGAAGACAGGAGGGCCAGGAATCGCATTGCGGCAGCCAAGTGTCGCAAAAAGAAACTTGATCTGATAGCCAGTCTTCAGCATCAGAAAGCCCTTCTGGAACGAGGGCAGAGTGTTTCGAGCATGGAGGGCAATGAGTCACAGGATTAGCCCCTTCATCGGTCCTGTAAGTTTTGAGCCTCATGACTCCGTACAATAAGCACGGATCAAGTTCTCCTTTGTTTCGCTCATCAACGAATGTTTCTTCAAATAAAGTTTGCCGTATTTATGATACCACTTTGAGTCACTTCACATACTCATGGGGAGTCCTCCGGGAAACTTGAGGATGAGCAAGTATATTCGGAACAGCGGAATCATTGGGGCCGAGCCCGTTGAGCCCCGTTTTCTGTAGAGAAAGTCTTCTGATGAAGCGAAGCAAAGACTAGCATTCATAGGCGACGACCGTCGGAGAAAGTAGGTAGCCTCACTCCGAAAATATATCCCATGACGATGATTCTGGTGCTCGCGAGGTACAGGCCGAGTCCGGCAAGTCGGGACCAAAGAGGGAGGATCCAATGG
>NW_003805516.1:93789-97154 GCF_000255335.2 Galendromus occidentalis | reverse complement strand
AGGATCCAATGGAGGATCGGATGGGTTAAGGAACGAAAGCGGGTGGCGAGCGAGGTGCACTATATCCTCCACGCTGTCGAAGTGTGAGCCGTCATTTGCGACGCGGCGCCGTCCTATCTTCCCGTGAAGCGTCCGGTGGTAACGCTTGTGCAAGCGAATCCCGCAGCGAGAACAAGCGCCCTCGCAAGCGAATCCTGTATTCATGTGTGGGAGCGGGCTTCTGGGGATTATGGACCTAATCCGAGAATGAGTCTGGACATGGTCGCGACGCATGCAGGATTTTCCGGTTTGAGTAGGCCTTGAAGATGCTCACCGTTCGAATGACGATTCCCTATAACCGTCTGGAGTGTGACCATTGAACCGAACCCAAGGCATGATCAAAACGAATGGTCACGTACATCTCCCGGAATTTACGATTTCGCTGAAAAAGACCCCATGACGGGAAATCACAGAATCCCTAAGAATCCCTCCCACGCAAATACCTGCTTCAGGCAACGAGGATTGCGATGGTATCATGGAAAGGCTATACTCGCAACCGCCCAACTGAATTCCCGTCCCCTCGTACAGCCGAGTTAACGCGGTTAGGTAAATCGAGAGCTCGGGCCGACTCAGGATCTGAGGCTCGAGTCCGCTCTTCTAGCAGCGTGATGTGCTGTGAAATTGTGAGCTGACTGAGAGTCTGAGGGAACATTTCACATTTTTCGCTCCACATCTTGGAGAGCGGCCATTAATGGTTCCAGGCTGGTTTATGGAGCCTGGATTTCTTCTGGCGATAAAACCAGCCAGCTCGATCAAGGGCTTCATATTCCGGGTGGAAGTCTCGGAGCAACTCTCGAGACTTACTCGACCAGGTTCAGAGACGAAGGTAAACTGGAAATTCCGTCGATGAAGAAGACGAGCTGCAAGAAACACGCATCGGTCAGATTTGTCAAGATCTTCAATAACCCTAAACCTCCATTGCCTCCAAACCTCAAAGTCAGTTTCGATAGCGCGAGTGCTCGTGGGAAGAAATTGATGGCGAAGGAAAAAACAATATGTCATGGAATCATCCGACACGGCTGTGATAAAGACTCATGTGTGAAACTCTGAGTACATTGGAATAACTGCTCTCGGTCCGCTCTGCTCCACGTGTCTCCCCCACCCCTCACCTTACCCCTTAGGTTCTGCTCCGGAGTCGGAAAAATCGGGAGAAAGTGAATCACAACTTGGATCTCCTCCACCTGATTCAGACGCTCCTTTCGTCAACAACGCTGTCACCCTAGGATCCAGATCTCTGAGAGGACGTTGTATTGCTTCACGGTAGCAGGCCACCATAGGGTCGGAGGAATCCATCAACATGGCCAGGAGGTCTGAATTGGAGTTCTCCCTTGATGACTCCCTCGTATTGTGGAGTGTCAAGTAGCGGATTTCCTTGTGTCGTATTTCTTGAGGTTCCTCCGTCTATGACCCAATGGGGACTTCAAGATGCCGCACAATCTCAGCGCCATGGTCGAAAATTTTGAGGACCGTAGGTTGGGAACCATCGGTAGTGTTCGGTCAGACGGTTTTTTGTATGCGAAGCGTGGGCTCCAAACTTGTCCGCGTCGATGTTGTACTTCGATGATTGGGTTTGGAGAATGACTCGGAAGCGTCCAATCAGGTCTTTGTCAATCCCAGTGATCGAGGCACTCACAGCCGATTCCTCGAATAATTTCCTGGCTATGTTACCGTCATAGTTATACCGAAGCCCTGTTCCGGTGAATCGACCAATGAACCGAGTTTTTCCTTGAAATCCTTCTGTATGGTGCCCGTCCGAATCAACATGATTGAACATTCTTCTTTCGTCAAGGTCTTCGTCTTCAGACTCAATCTAGACGATAGGTGGAGGAGGAACAAGTTCGAACAAGTGGATCCATGCATGGAGAGTGAACAACCGTAATGCGTAATTATCTGTGACATCTGGGGGTCGGTGTGAGCTTTTCTCCAATTGCTTCACTGTAGACTGACAAATATGTATAACGAGTCTGAGTCGATCTCGCGCCAGTCAAAGCGTTGACCTTTTTTGCCATCGACCATTGTTAGCATCATCTTGTGGTTCGACTTGTGACAATATTGACGCCTCGGATCGAAAGGCTCGTTCGGACAAGCGTCCTTATCTACGACTCTATGATCTGAGCTTCATGCAAGACAACTTCATTCGATTCCTTCGCGAAGATTAGTTTTATCGGACGGCTATTAATTAATTATTAAGGTTTTATTACGTGTTCATTACACAATAGAACTCAGTTCACCTAGTTTTTCTAGCCCTGGCCTCATTTCACAGAGTATGGCATGGTATCTTGGGCATCCCTCACCGCAAAATCTACACACACACGCGTCCGATGGATCATGGTATCCATCTGTTTTACAGAGTTTGTGGTGGTATCCATGCACTAGGTAGCGGGCAAAGCGGTGTCTTCTAGGGTACCTCGGTGAGCTCCACCAGCTCTTTCTTTCCAGAATCGGGTCGCCTTCCAGCGTGCTTTTAGCTTCCTCGTGCTTTGGCGTCCACCGGTTGAGGTATTGTTGGAATGCCGGCGTGCTTGCTGCTCTGAGAGACGTTTCCATCCTTTCTACAAACGGCGCGTCCATTTCCGTCAGTACGTACAGGTATCGGTTCCGAGCGTTCTTTGGCACCCGGAAAACTCGCTTCAGATACGTGCAGAAACATTTCTCGAAAGTCTCAAGCTGTCTCTCAGTTAGATGCGCCCAGAGTCGATCCATGCCGTACGATAACTTCGGCAATGCTTTATGAAGAAGAGTCTTAGCGCCGTGTCGACTGAGAGGTGGTAGGGGTCAGCCGCCTCTCCGTACATTGCTATGAGGGTTTTGCAGCAGACTTCTTCAACGTGTTCTGTGAAACACGTTCCCGTAGTTTGCAGACGGATCCCGAGATATTTGGCCGAGGCGACGAATTCGAGGGGCTGTCCTCTCCATGTAATTCGATCGTGTCGACTCAGATGTCCTCCTTTCCTAATCTTCAAGACCATTGTCTTCGCAGGGTTCAGGCGTAGGCCCTCTCCGGTGAGGTAGCTGTCTGTCAGATCAAGCATCTTTTGAGCTTGGAGTCGGTTCTTGTGCATGAGAATGATATCATCTGCGAACATGGCAATTGTGCCTGTTCTGAACTCGGCTTTTATTTTTCCGGGCAACTCCGCAAGGAGGAGCGAGAATCCGGAACAGCTCAGAGGGTCCCCCTGCGGCGTTCCCCGGTTCTGAACCACGTCTATCGATGTATCTCCTCCGATGCCGATCTTCAGGAGGTCCTGGTGATAGAAGCTTCCAATAATTTTGAGGAGTTGACCATTCACTCCGGCTCTTCTGAAGGCATCTACCATCCGTTGTCG
>NW_003805516.1:52871-93769 GCF_000255335.2 Galendromus occidentalis | reverse complement strand
GCGATCCCTCTGAACAGATTCATGTCATTCTTTGGGTCTCCTGGCTTCCCTTTAAAGAGCAAGGTAAGGCGAGAGTTGTGCCACGAGTCGGGAATTCTGCCTTCATCCATTACCTTGTTGAACAGCGTCGTGATTAGCTCCAACATGAGATGACTGGTTTCCTTCCAGTGTTCGTAGTATAGACCGTCGAGACCCGCGCTCTCCGGTTAGGCAGTGACGAGATGACCGCTTGCACTTCCTCGGGTGTCCATGGAACATTGATCATCCATTGATCGAACGTCAGTGGTAGTTCCACTCGTGTTTCCAGGTCTGCCGCGACGGGGTCAAAGGGTAGTCCTTCGAAATGTTCTCTGATTTGCTCCGGCGTGGCGTTGCAGGAATTGGCCTTCTTGTTCTTGAAGATGTAGCGATGCGGTTGCTCTTCTGCCTCGGCTACCAAGCGCATTTCCTTCTCTTCCGCACAGCGTCGTTTGCTGGCTGCGATCTCTGCATGGTATTGCTCACGGGCTTGGCTGAATTCATCTCTGCTTCCTGTTGATCCTCTTCGTGATTTCTTCAGGAGGTCTTTGACCCTTGCAAGCAGTTGCCGGCATTTGTCCGTGAACCATGGTTTTTTCGTTTTGGTCTGTGCCGCCATAGTGGCACCCGCGGATAAGTATTCGATGATAGCTTTCTCTGCTCCGTCGACATTGATTTCCTCCATAGTGGATTTCAGCGCCTGCAGTTTGTGATCATCGCTCATGAGTTGACTCTGGATCCTCCTATCGGACGGCTATATCGGGGGGAACCGGGTACCGCGTTTCACCACACCAAATCCTGGTTGCCGGATACTCCTAGCTTAAGAGGGACGAAAGAATTGACGAATAGGGATCCGTAGCTCATACTAGAATTGCTGAATCGTTTCTTGTATAGACTCTGACCTCCGCTCGCATCACAACCCCACTTACTCAGTAATCGTGACGGAAAGCGGCGACTTGAGAAAACAAACGAGAAAGCATCACAGCATGGAGCTTCTCGAGCTCGTCCGATTCTTCTCGCACGAATGGGAACATCGAATGTTCCATTCCTCCCGTCAGTCAGTCAGTCGAAATGTATCCGGGGGGACGGGCTCGCCCCGATTACACTCCCTCACTTACTATCCTAGTTCTCCATGGCCGAAACCGATGAATGTCTCGAGGTTGGACTTTTGGGTCTGACACAGACATCTACAAGTGAGATCTGAAACTGCTCGCAGAGGTAGCTTTATCCTGTTTTCAGTTATCAGAACGCTCTCTATCGATGAATAACAAGCGTTTTTCGCGTTCTGAATCTCTTTGTAGGATGAGAAGAGGTTGTGGCCGAGGCGCCTCGACATCTCCCGGAGCAGAGAATATGAGGATCTGGTCATGAGCTTCTTCCGGCGCGAACGGTCGTGTTTTGCAAGCTCCCGTCTTTCGAGTAGTTGATGGAGCCTCACGGTTTTCCCCAGAAATTCGTGACTTGTGACCTCAAGCGATCGCCGGGAGAATGTAAGGTCAGTTCGGCAGCGAACATCAACTGATCGGCTGACGCATCCAGGAGGGCACCCTATTTTGCTTTCTTCGCTCTAGGCCCGCAGTCTGCTGAAGGTTTCACAGGCCGACCGACCCTCGGAGCCGGCGGGATGGACTCGAGGTGGGCCCTATGAACCAGGAGAATGATGGGACCTTGACCGAGCCACTTGGCCTTCTTCTCCAAAAAAAGTTGTACGACTACGACAATTTCCGTTGTATCTCCGGCGAAAGATGGATGCGTGTTTACTCAAAGATCGTCCTAATGATGGGGAGTCCTCTATCATAGCGCTCCCGAGGCTCATTCGGGCCAACAAAACGTTCTCGAGGAGATCTAAGTTGCTTCCATTCTCGCAAGCCAGCCAATCTTCGAAAAATTCGAAGCGAGACACTTTGATTTGCACACCTGCGAGAGATTTCAGGACTCAACTTTTGCATCGAAAAAGCAGGGTTTGAGAACTGAATTGGGAAGAGGAGAGATCGGAGAGCATTCTTCAGCTTCTCCCTGGAGGAAGACTCAGGAAGAGCATGTACTTCTACCTATGTGAAAGTTGACAGATATCCCGAAGAAATGACGAGTCTTCATGAAATTCACTAGGTATCTCAAAGATCTTATATTGTCCCCGGATGGTGCATTAAACACTCATCTCGACTCAATCAAGCTTACTGGTGAGTTCTTTTTCCATATCGGCAGCTGATTTCGTTTTTTTACGCGGAGCACTCCAACGACCACTTCAATGTCTGGATCGGGTGGTGTTTCGAGGGCTACTTAAGCTGTTCGTTACGCTTTCTCGTGGATCAAAATATTGACAAGATTGATGTGCCTCCCGAGTTTCGAGGAGTCGATCACTACTCCAACATCACTCTTTCTCGATTCCCGATTGGGTCGGATGCGGCCTTGCGATGCACACAAGCTTCTCCCCCGAGTCAACGAGTGAAATCCGACCCTGTGTGAAACCTCCACATTCGCTCTTTCACTGGAAGTCACGGTGTGCTCTTCAACTTCTAGAACATTCATTGGAGAGTGATGCCTTTCTCGATGGTGTTTTCTTTTCAGTGTGTGTTCGAATTCAAGTTCAAACACACGTATCGGAACGGACCACCGGTCTTGTGCGAATTCCCTTCATCGGCGTGATACCTATCATAATTCTCACGAAACGAATCTGCATGCCCTTATATACCGCTGGTATGTGAGAACAGCTTCGGACGTCGTGCTTGAGCGGCTAATTCACCCAATAGTCAGAGAACTCAATTTCAACGACAATATATAGTGTCGGCCTACCGGGCCGATGTTGGCCCTGACCTCATATGTCTGCAACGAAAGGCCCAAATGGTCGCTATTCGACCACGGGAATGGGAAGCTGGACCGGGAGACTGCTCGAAAGAATAACCTGAGAGCTCTTTATAACCTGCCGGAGCAACAATTGTTCTGGCAAATATATGATGTAACAGATCCACTGCTCGCAGTCATCGGAAACCGAGCGGGGCAGCGGGATGTGGAGAAGGGACAAATCGCGAACAAACTTCAGGGGGCCGGATACATCCAGCTCGGGAGAACTTTCGGGAATAGCAGCGTGCAGCCTGTCTTGGTCCAAGGAACGCTCCTGATGAAAACGACGATCTCATTGCGAGTCCCAGATTTGATACTCCCTCTGAAATTCATCGTCTTCCTAAGGCCCTAGGGAATAGCTCTCTCGGCGGGGAGGGAAGCGTAGGGAAGTTGTGTGTACCAGGCCCAGACTCTACTGGCGCGGCATCCGGGGTGTATCAGCGGAAGCTTTCAGAAGAAATCTCTGCGCTTGCAGGATCTGCACCATTGATTCTCGAGCGTATGAGTGAGCTTCACTATCCGAGCTCGGTACCGCATGAAATTCTGAGGACTTCAAAGCCCCGCCGCTGGCCTTCTTCCAAAGAATCACTTCTCACAGATCAGAGATCGGTGGTCATGAAAAACCAGCGAAATGAGCTCAGAGCTTGAGATGACGCAAATCTATCTGCACGATAGCGACTTGTCTCCTTCGCCGGTCAGCTTCCCCGTGCGTTTCGTTCCGTGAGCGAGATCGCCAATCATACGAGCGGAGAAATTGGATACAGATTTGACAGATACCGCAAACAGCGCACCACGTGATGATGCGGCAAGCACGGTCGAATGCGCCCTTGCCCCCCCCCATCTTGTTGTTTTCGCCAAGAACCCCTTGAGAACGATGAGGGGTTTCGTGAGAGAGGAGCTCTGTATTCTGTTCGGTCCTGCAGCGAGACTCAATTGAATTCGTCAATGCATTGCGCTTTGGTGATTGGTGGAGCATCCGGAATGAGCTCCGAAGTTCCACCGCCTAAAATGAAGAATCTTGTGGGGGAGTCGTTTCGCTTCCGCTCTCATCGGAGCTCGTGTTCTGAAGGCTCTCTTCCGGACTCAAGGAAACGATGGGTGTCTTATTTTTGAGTGATCGATCGAGAGTGACCACACTCACAGAGACTGAGCGAGAAATCTGCGCTCGGTCGGCCCTAATGATAGGAGCGGATATATCGAGATGGGAACATCCCCTCCCTTTCTCCTTTTCAGCGAATCATCGAAAAATAGCACTCAGATGAATGATCATTTTTCGTTTTTCTTCGGACATCCGTTCATCGCCGTCCTGGGCCGTGATGGCACTCAATTGGGCTTGCAGCGGCGAGTACAGAGACACTCTTGACGGATATTCAATGGCAGCCCGCGGCGGGCTTTCGTTCGCGTCGACTCGGAACTCGGAACACCATATTCTAGCGTTCCAATTCTCCCGGGATGCATTCGACGTACTTGTAGAAAGGTAATTACTGCAACAACCGTGAGTTGCTTATCTACACGACGTCGACGGCATTGCAAGAAGGACCGTACGGGAGACAGGGTCGTGCATTCCTGCAGTCACACAGCAAGAAGGAGGAAGATTCCAAGAAGGAAAGATTCAACCTGCCTTCGCCAGAAAAGATGGAGCATCTATATCAGCTTGCGGTACATTCTCCGAACTGAAGCAATCAGGGATAGAGCTCCATTTCTCAGCCCTTCATTGGAGACCCCCCCTTCCCCGGATAATTGCACGGAGTGAAACCTCGGAGTGATTCCGCCACGGGAAAGCCTCCTGTCGGACTTCTCGATTCTGTGGAACTGCTGCTCACCAATATGAGGTACGGGGTGCCGCCTGGTGAGTGCGATGAAATCCTCCGAGCCGTTTTCTCAACGATGCTGATAGGGAATTTTCGAACTTTCCATACTCTTCCTGAGGTGGGGAAATTCCGCGCATTTCCAGAGCAAGCGAAGCGGAACCCCTGGCCTTGCGAAAGGAAACGCCGCTTTCCACTGAGTGTCCTTCCGGCCGAGCCGAGATCTGCTCGGATCCATGCCTCTATGAGGAGCACTATTCTCCCCTTGAAGTTCTTCGAAACTCTCTCTCTGAGAGCGTTGCACCCAGGCGTGTAATCATGCTTCGGGCGGAATCCTTGGAATTAAGATCCCTTCGGAGCTCGAGGGAGAATAGAGGTAACTCGAGGAACTATCTGAAGAGACATATATGTATCATGTGTATGCTTGGCTTCGCTGACTAGGTCGAATCAGACGCTCGAGCTTCTCGACCGGTGAGGTAGTACTATCGCTGAAGGTATTCGTGAAAGCTACCAAGGATTTCGAGATTGGTGATCGCAGAAGTTGAGGGACTCCTCTGGCCTCCTCCACGGGCAGGATGGAAATGACCAGCTCAGGGAACTCGGCCCTGCGCCTGGGGTTCATAGGACATGACGGGATGCATAATGTATGTCCTATGATGGGAGGGCATGCTCTATAAGAAGCAGTGGCGTAGCTAAGGCGGGGAGGCAACCAGAGCACTTTACCTGGACGCCGATTCCGAGAGCGCCATTTACGACGGTTGCAACCGAACAAAAACGGTGACACCTGAACGAATGCACGTCGAGCGACGCTATTCAGGTGGAATAGATTTGGAGAAACATCGCTTTTCGGGGAGAGGGCGCTAACATGGACGAACAATGGTCGAGGCGGTCCAACCTAGGGAGAAGCTCCTGATGGGGCAACATTTCTCAAATTCGCCCTGTACGTCATTCCGGCTAGGTACGCCACTGTCGAGAAGAGCATGCTCCGATAGTTGAGAGGACACCTCCTGGGGGCATCGGGAGTTTCGGGGGCATGCTCCGAGCGAGAAGCATCCCGCGGTGCGGACGAGAAACCGCGGATAGAGAAGAAAAATAATTGAAGTGCATAGGCTTAACCAGATGGATGGTGATCGATGAAACACGTAATCATACTCCATCGTCCACTACCCGATAAAACTAATGTTTTCACCGCTACCGTTCGACTGATATCGAAAAAGAGGGGCATGCTCCAATCAAAAGCCATCAATCGAATGATTTTTGCGATACTGGCGACCTTAATGTTTGGATCGGAATCGAGTTCCGAAAACAAACTCGATGCCGACTGCGGATATCGGAAGAGGAAGAAGACGGCTTAATCACCCATTCAGAATAATCTCACGGTGCTTAGCAACAGCTCTTTTTCAACTCAGCTCAGGGTCACGAATTCCCATCTACAGGGCTGCAGAATGTCTGATATCGACATCTCACTCTACTTCCCCCACCGGCTCTTCGAATGATATCGATCGTCTCCGTTGCGCGACATAGCTGCACAACTCCCTCGCGTAGCATCCAGACCTAAACTGGAAGCAATCACATAAGATTTCGAGGGTGGCAGGAAGGCGGAATGTCTATAGGGAATCATTTATGGACGATGGAACAGGAACGACGCGAAGAAGGGTCTTATCAGGCGTTTCAGGCACTCGGCTCAAGATGCCTGGCTCCAGCGACGAGGGCAAAAAACAAGCGAGTCAAATACTGACACTGAGCTCCCCGGAAGAGCAAGCCATTCTTTAATTGACTCGCGCGTCAGACCGCCAGGCTAACGTGTGGTCCCTGATGAGCAATTTACGTCCTATGCCTCGGGATTTGGAAGCCTCCCGAGTAAGCTGCTCCGGAACTTAATGGAGGAGTTCAGTCGAAACGAGTAAGGAAACTCGTTCCGGATGCCTGCAGCAGGCGCCGCTGTGGAACGAGCGGTGACGCGCAGACTGCGGCATATCCGGCCTCGCCTTTGGGATTTCATGCCATCTCTGTTTCGCATCCCCATCTGTCTTCTCTTATTAGTCCCGTGAGTGCGTATCTGCTGATTCACTGAACAATCTTTTGGATGCGAATTTGGCTCCGAATTCTGGGCTGGAGAAGTTCGGCAGCGGCAGCAGCTTCCCCGAGGGCCCGGGTCTCCGAGTGAATTTGCAGTGATACTCACTTGGATGCCAACCCACGCCAGACCCGATCTTCACGCCCCGGCTCGAATGTTTTGCAGAGCGAAGGGAGCCCCATCGAGGACGTGAGAGAATCAAGAGAATCGAAACCCAGCTCCGGACCCTCTGGTGAGTGGGACACTCCTCGTGGAGGGGGAATACTCCAGACTTCCCGAGTGATTTGCCTCATCGGAATGTTGTATCAGCTCTGAAGGGCTCCCGTGCAGTACCTGCAGGGATTCAGGGTCGATTGCTTCTCCACGGGAAGAAATCGCCTCCCTGAGATAAATCGGCCTGACGGGACTTTCTGTGTTTCAGATTGGCAGCGGAAATGGGATTCCTGTTTTACGCGGCTTGCCTCATACTGCTGGATTACTTATACTTCAAAGCCAAGTACACAAGATCCAATGGGCCGCCCGTGTGGTATGGCCTACCAATCGTTGGTATCGCGCCTCTTTTCTGTTTGCCAAAATTTCTGTTCACTCCGATATTCAATTGGTACCTCCGGTACATGCCCGACGTCATCGTGACCCGATTCTTCCAACCCTACGTGTTCGTGAAGAATTCGGCACTGATCGATGTCCAGAGCAGTGAATACTGCAACAGCCGACCCGCCCTGGCGATGGGAGAGCTCATCGGATACTTGACCACCGGTAGACCGTCGTGGTTCATTTTCGACCAAAATCGAAAGCACGTCGATTGGCGTTCCGTGCGCAAAACGAACGTGATGGCTCTCAACGTTCTACCGAAGCAAGAGAAATTCGAGCGAATCGCGGAAGTTGCTGATAGTCTCCTGGAGACCATCGAGGATCTAAATGGACGTTTATATGACTGTGAATGCGACATCGCTATCGCGAAGCTACAAGAAACGAGGAACCTCCATTTCGGTGGCACTGCCGGGGTCAGAATCACTCGGAGGATCGTCGCAGAGATTGACAAACTCATGCTGATCATACCCTACTTCTTTCTGCTCATCTCACTCGTTCCCCTGAAGGTGTTTCTGAGCATTGAATATTATCTGCCTAAGGCGTGGAGGCCCAGTCTCCTGAAGAAAGTTTACTTCAATTTCACAAAACGCATACTCGAGGAGAAAGTGGGAGGGGCGGATGAACCAAGGGATTTTGTGGAAGCAGTGCTCCGTTTGAAATCGCCGGATGCAGCTCTCGACTTCATACGTCAAACAACTCTCTTCAACATGGTGGCCTCGACGCACACGACTCGGCACGTAACGATGGCCGCACTGTCCTACATTTCACTCCACAAGCGAGTCCAGGAGAAGATCCAGGCGGAACTCGACAGGGTTGTGGGCTCGGCTCCCCTCACTCTAGAACACCTCGGCGAACTCCACTACATGAAAGCCGCAATCCATGAAGCTTGTCGAATGAGCCCTCCGCTGCCAACAATAATGAGATGGTCGTCCAACCCCGTACAGATCGGCAACGTTACCGTCGAGGCGAACATGCGAATCGTGCTGTTCACGATCTCAGAAACCGTTGACCCCGGAAACTTCGAGAGCCCCCAGAAATTCATTCCCGAGAGATATTTGAACGACAAGGGCATTTTTGAGCCCAGTAAAAACTTCACGATATTTTCAAGAGGTAAACGAATGTGTCCAGGACAGGATATCGCCAACATGAGCACTCAAGTGTACTGCTCGAAGATTTTGCAACGATTCGACATAGTTCCGAAAAGCTACGAGCTCGAGGTACCCGGCTTCAGCGGAACGCTGATCCCGGACTCGCCGAAGATTCCCGTACGTTTTCTGCTCCGGAAAGGAGCACCCGCTCGCCGATTATCCGTCCAAGCGAGTGAGATGCCCGTCGTTTCCGAAAAGGCGCCGGGAGGGGGCAGTATCCAGACGGCGTCACCTATGAGCTTGTTATTCGCTTTCATTGGGGATCTTGGCGGCAAACACCCGCGCCCCGCCTGAATACTCATCCTCATCAAGAACTCGACTTCGATAACCCGCCGGACCGCACAACGGATAAGTCCGTTCATTAATTCTCGAATCCAATCCCATTACAACCATCCAGGTGTGTTTCTCACAATGACACCGCGTCGAGCCGCTCGAAAATAAAGCCAGGGCTGCTACTAGATGATGAGATATCGCTGCCTACCAGGCCGACTGCTCAATTTTCCGTGTAAGGTATACGAGGCCCGTATGGTTCAATGATCGCATATTATTTCGACGATAGTCCGCGGTGGCAAGAGAGAAATCCATGAGGGAGGACGGGAATCCATTAACCATCCACGCTTTAGTCCCGGGTCACTTATCTCACAAACTCCCAATGGTCCGCAGGAACCTTGCATCCCGTTGATGAATTTCAATAATTACAAAAATGGGTCAATGATTTTCACGCCGAAGCACGCCTGTTCGGCGGTGGCCTATCGGGACGATATAATAATCGGATTAT
Source organism: Galendromus occidentalis (assembly GCF_000255335.2). Taxonomy (NCBI): domain Eukaryota; kingdom Metazoa; phylum Arthropoda; class Arachnida; order Mesostigmata; family Phytoseiidae; genus Galendromus; species Galendromus occidentalis. The sequence continues at coordinate 84,508 of NW_003805516.1, read as the reverse complement.
CCTTCCCGGAGGTACCATTCCCGGGAGAGATTCAAGAGATCATGAGTCATGAGTTAACAACCTACCCGCTATGGAGCCCCGCTACGGGGGTTGTCATGCGAGGGAATGATGAGCGAAGATCGTTGTTGATCATTCCGACGCGACGCCGCGAGAGAGGGAGCGTCGTCGAGTCTCACCGGAGACCCTTCCTCCGTGGAATTGCGTACCTAATTCAGATCAAGAACAAGATTACCTACGCAAATCTAAATGAGCGTGTGCTCCTACCGGATCGTTGAGAGCCCACTGCTTGCGTCGCGATCGTGTAACGAGACAATTGACGACAGCAACAACAGAGATTTGATCGGACCGAAAGCCGGCTGCCTTACATAGGTAGTAGACGTCAGCAGATTCGAAAGTCGTCATCGCTCGCTAGTTGAGATTCCTTGTTCATCTGAGGATCTACGGAACTCCGTGGGGAGTGTTCGAATTAGCTGCGTATTGCCAATGCGCGAGTCTCGCTTCAGTGTTCGCGATCTGCGGGAGCCGTAGAGCGCGCTCATGATGTTCAGACTATCCTCCCATCGCACTAGCGGGAGAGAATATCAATTTATCCATGATCTGGTGTCTTCTTTTCTCGTCTGGAAATTTCATAGCGAACCCCGGCATGATCCCGGTAGGAGATTCAGAGAGTATCAGTGGAACAACAATCTAACATGATTTCATCGATACTTAGATCAGGCCAGAATGCTCGGGTCCTGGATACGCTTAGCCTACACAACGCGGCGCGGACGATGCTTGTCCTCGCGGTAAGGAGATTCGTGACGGAGCCTGTAGCCGCACGAGACGAACGAGCACGAAGCGGAAGGATATCGATTCCTGCAACCTGTCGATTCTACACCTCCCCGAGCGAGCACCTGGACCTCGTCCGAGGCGAGACCGAACCTGCTCTAGTTGCAGCAAATTACTCATCGGCACTAACCATCTGCTAATATATAGCCATACCGAAGGCTCTCCGAAGAACTCGATTGCCGAATAAAGATGCCCGTCGGACCGAATTTCACACCTTCTCCTTTCGTTGCCGGAATCTCATCTTGTCGAGCCAGTATCGGATTGCAACTCCAAACAACAACAATAGCGGAAGATGTTCTCTCAATGAAGACGACCTTCGGAAGGGCGCGTGTCTCGAACGGGGAGAGTCTCGGCAAACCTGCGTGACGTGACTGAAATCGTCGGACGTTTATTCTTGCTCGAGATTTCATCTCAGGTCCAGGATAAGACGCGACATCCGACCCTGATTCTTCATCCTCTCTCGGAGCCGAACATAGCGCTATGAGGATAATTGGTAGACGGAGAGCTGACCAAGATGGACAATGTGTGCTCATGGCATCAATCTCAGAATATGAAGAGCTAACCCTTAAGGTCGATTCGATCATTGGGGCCCCGGAATGGACATGAATTTCGTCGATAAGTCTCGATATACTATAATTATATTGTATGTACGATATTTTGATAGACTCAATCCCGTTCCATTATTAAGGCGACAGAAACTTTCTCTGCATTTTGATCTTCGTTCTATTGGACTCCATGAAAAAAGACGATGTCGAACATCGTCTGAAATTCGGCGCAAACGGAATTAAAACCGCGGAGCTTCTTCAAACGTGGAAGGTCCTTTCTGTCTGCCTCAGATGACGTCGAGTGTTAGGCTTCCGGCGATGAATGCACCCTAATCGCCCAACCACGGCAGATGCGCCTCGAGATGAACTTCCGTTCGACTTTCGGGCGTCGACCTCCGGATCAGGACTTGAAAATGCAGTTTGTCTACGTTCTCAGAGCCTCGTTGTTCTCTTTTGGCAAGCAGATTCTTTCCTTGATCGAACCGAACTTTTGCGGTGATATTCGCGCTCATATCAATGGGTACTTCGCGTGGCGTTCGCCAAGCGAAAATACAGATCCGATGCCCTCTCGGAATAATGTTCGACGTCCTCGTTTTTAGCGTCATACGTTGCGAGAATTCCGGAAGCGAGAGAATTACGGCTCTCTGAGCGCATCTGTTCTAATCCGCTGACGCCGTTCCTCTACATGACGGAGCTCCGCCACGCGGCAACATGCAGGTGAATATCTATAGAGTGCTAACTACGAACGTACTCAGGTCTGTATGATTGATTCTGCTGCTCTGACGGCGAGGAGAATCCGTGTGAGAAGGATCTACCTCCCTGAGCGCGCCTCGCAGTACGAGAGTCAGTCGTCGGACTGGTAATCATCTGTCTCGCTCGATCCGGGATTGGACTTCGACGTCGCAAGCAGAAATCGAGATTCTCGAATCGATGAGCTTGATGATGTAGGATGTTCGAGAACTTTCTAAGCTTCGAAGGGTGGGCGACATCTAAGACTCTACCCCATCTTCGGGGCATCTAAGGAGGAGATCCCTCCTCGACCTCGACGTGAAGTTAGATCTGTCGGTGATACTGACTTTTTGAGATGGTGAGATGAGTCATAAGTTATGACTCCATGGCCATTCTATTATCATGATCCGGCTGGGGTAGGAATCTCGGATCGGGAGAGCCTTTCAGGAGGCATGCTGCGGACGCCGATCTGATTAGTTGAGAGCTTCAACAACTTTCAGATACAGGCCTCATATATGGGAACTCGAAAGGATTCGAGGTGCTGGCAGCAGTAAAGCGCGCTGGGGGCACGCGTCCTCCGAGTTCGAACGATTGGACCCGATCGCGTTGAACATCGGAGTTCATCCTAATGATTCCGAGAACCGAGGGGAGTTCTGAATATCATTAGCCCGGGCTGATGCGGAGAGCGGCCGTAAGGGCAGCCGGGTCGTGATCGGAGAGAGAGAATGCGTTCATCCAATGAGCACCGGAACTCACTGGGTCCAAACACACATGGGAGGAGAGTGTTCTCAGCTAAAACTTCCTGATCGAATATCAGTGGCGGCACACGAAATCAGTCTCCCCATGAGCGGAGCTCTTCTCTTGAGATTGGTCAAAGTCTCTTCATATAGATCTCCGGTAGGTGGAAAAATCCTTTCGAATATTCAGTGATCGTTTCTCCACGAGAACGGCACACTTGTTGTTTTCATGGAGCCCCGCTCCAACGAGCGTTTGTGGACTCATCATCAAAACTAAGCTAGCCGCATGGCAGTAGCGCTTGAAGTGAGCTTCCCTCGAAGATTGTTGAGGCTCAGGTGCTCATGCGTTTGAAGTTGAAATGCATCCAAAAAAAAACATCAGCTGAGATCTCACTGGGAGTTCGAATTTTCTTTTTCTCCACAGAATGAGTGCACGTCGGAACGACAAAGCAGCCGAGGCCGAGCCGGAATTCATCGTAGAGAAAATTCTTGAGAAGAAGTTGGGGAAGAATAACAAGGTCAGTGAGGTGAATCACATCCCTCAACAGGTCTAAGAGACGTCAGTCGGATCTATGAGATTGTTGGTTTTGCAAGGAAACAACACCTTTGAAGTCGGCGTCTCTCCTCGCTCACTCTAACTTGAATGGAAACAAGTCTAAGTCAGACCCAATCATCTCCTGTTCGCCCAGGAATGGGATAGACTTCGCATTCTCGGCGGTCGGAGAGCGTCTCTAGACTTGCCCGTGATTGGCTTCGATCAAAGACAAACCCCAATTATTGGAGTGGAATGCCTCGATCCTATTCTTATTCGGAACACGGCACGACGAACAAGCACGTCAAGTATTTCTTTCACCACCGGACATCCTGAGACAAGTCTCTCTTCGAGTCAACCGTCGCGAAATCGACCGCGGGGAAGGAGATCGAGATTCACGCCGTGTTTGTTTTGCACTGAAGCGTGTCTGCTGAGAGAGCGTTGCAGCCATGCTCCATTCTAAAGCGGTCGACGAAGAAGTACTTCTGGATTGTACTCCTGATTCGATCACTAAACGTACGAACTTATCGTTCCTGGAAATCCATACCGAAGCGTGACGAACTCCATTGCACTCCGCACAGTAGCTCTGGGAAGATACCCCCGATTCCTCACAACGTTCCGAATATTCCGCCGGTAGCTCGAAAGTGCTTGCCCGATCTAGTCCGCGTCAGTTATTTGGCGCCGCTCACTGAATGATTTTATTTTTCGCCAGGTATTGTATTTACTCAAGTGGAAAGGGTACGACGACACCGAGAACACGTGGGAGCCCGTTGAGAATCTCGAAGACTGCAGGGATTTCATTCGGTAAGTTCAACGGAAATTGCGTCCGGGGAAGATTTTCCGCAATCGACATTCGTCTCTGAGAGTCCGCAGTGAGGAAGAATCGCTGGCTTCCCCTAACAGAATTTTCATTTAAGGGACTTCGAAGACAAGCTCAAGAAGAAATCCGCTTCCAGAGGACTTGTTTCTGACAAGGTAAACTCCCTCGAATACCATGGATTCCTCTCGCGCCCCCCTTGCGTTCCTCACTTCGTTTGAGTATTTTCTTATGGACCTCCCGAGTTAACGAGGGAACATATACATGAATAGTATTCTCTCGCAGGAACCTGGGACTAGTACGATGGGCCGGAGTGAGAGGAAACGGCGCAGCAATAATCAGCCGAGCGCAGAACCACCAAAGAAACAGGGAAAGACTGGCTTCGATCGAGGTGAGCACAACGCGCTCTGTCGGAGAGCTCCGATATGAGACTAGAGATTCTCGGAACGCGAGCATGATATTCTACCCAATCCCTTGTCCCTCAATCAATGTCTTCATAATTTACAGGACTCGAACCGGAGCGTATAATCGGTATGGCCACCGACATAAAGAAAGAAATACGATTTGTGGTGAAATGGAAAGGCTGCGATGAGGCTGACCTCGTTCCTGCTAAAGTTGCCAACGTGAAATGTCCCCAGGTGAGTTCGGAAGCGATCGAACGATCGAACCTTGAATCCATGGATCCATATTGCCATTGAAGAGCTCCTCTAGGTTTTTTCTCATGCTATCGATTTCCGACTTTGCAGGTCGTCATACGCTTCTACGAAGAACGTCTCACTTGGGCGCCTACATAAGGCGTTCGGTGTAGTTCCTTCAAGTCTCATTGTACACAATCGACGACGCTCGCTTTCTTTGATTCATCTTTACTTGATCCGAAATTTGCCATACGATGACCACCGACCAGGAAACTCGCCCCCCCTTCTGATCACGATTACGATCACCTGTCGAACAAGACGACCCGATTGTGACAATGATCGATTGTTCTATTTTTCTGCGAATATAATCTCCCACGGATTCCGTCTGATCGAGAGCCCCGGCGCGTGAGGGAGCGTCGACAGAAGCTGTTATACGTTTTTGAATAAAGTTCATGTGATGAAACACCCCGAACGCACCCTCCCTGTCTGGCGTCCGCATCAGCTCTTCCGACGAGAGATTCGTCATAGCGAGAATCGCATTGTACGCCTCCTCCCCTGAGTTTTCTGTTTCTCAACGACTTTTCGAATCCTAAGGGTGACATCCAGACATGCGACTGGAGTAGAGAATAATGCGATAATGCTTCATCGTTCATTTATTGACGCCAGTGCAAATACAGGTGTTCCGAATATTCGTGGTATTTTACGAATACTCAAGAGCGGAGTTTCAGGAGCGATTGATCGTGGTGGGCCACATGATGGGGGACTCTTCACATGGGGCTCCCGGAATCTCGCAAATCGATTTTCAGACCCACGTAAGCCTTTCTTCGTAGAATTTGATCACCATCTGCGGAAAAGATTTCCCCCGTTCAGCTGAGATCGAGAATGCATCGATACAGAACATATATTCAGACTCCAGATCGATCCCCGGGACAGGTTAGCGAATTGTCCACCGGTTCAGGAATCAGTCGACGCACCTGAGGGATTTTCTCGTTCGCGATTTTCGCGAGCACCAATTCGGCTTGATCGGTGTTCTTCCATTTTATGAGGAACCGAATATTCTGTTCGACATCTGTTGCAACGCCGATTATTCTCTCGGCCTCCAAAGCTGCTTGTGACATCGGGTTTCAAATCAGAAAGGAATGCGTGATGAGCTACGGAGATTCTCGGGGGGATAACACCCGAGTCATTGTTTCTAGTCGAATGCAATCTTAGCTGACTTACCTCTGTCGAATCCACTTTTTGGTTCGCTCTTCGCGGGGCTTTGCGCCTCTGGCACTCTGTTTCCTTGTTTCCGAGACTTGCCTCTGCCTCTCGGCATTGTTGCACTCTTCGATCCCTGGAGAGGAAAACACTCAGATCGATTCAGACTAGCAGAAGACCGAGAATTCCTCAAGGATTGTGGGTCTCTCGATATTCGTTCGGGGTTTAGCTGGACTCAGATGGCAAGAGTCCTTCGTCGAAGACGGAATTTTGATTCTCTGGGACCAGACACCGCCGCGCCGGCCCCGATCACACGGCTCGCCTCATCGATCTACGATGCTACTCACGCTCTCACGCTTGGCACAGAACGGACGGAAGGCTTCAGAAAACTGTTTGTGGCTCTTCCACGATGTGCGCGCACGTTTACTAGTCGCACCTTGTGCACCTTATACAGACATCGAATCAACAGCTGACGCAAGTGCGATTGCCCGCTCAGGATCGGACCTATTTCCTTATCCCCTGTGAGGGAACAGATTTCCCGAGATCTATCACCTATCTCTTCATATTATGGTCCTGGATCGACGCAGCCGATCAGACCATCGGGATACGGAAGCCGCAGAGCATCCGTAGACGGCAGCGACTGTCACCGACATAGCGAATCCGACCCGTCGCGCGCCTTGGTCGCTCTTTGCCGCTGTTTCAAGCGAGAACAATCACGTATTCATATACCAGATAGCCAGAGTCTGCGAACGAGTTCGAGCGGATACATATTGATGAATATCTCGAGGAGGAGTCCCGCGGAATACCTAACGACTGAAATGACTGGAGTTATGAGCCGCGATCACGGTCCCGAAAGAATATTCTCATTACCGAGTCGGAGAAGACTCCCCAGGGAACGGCGAGCGATTCGAGCTTATCCGTACGTAGATACCGTTCAGCTCGACGGTGTTCCGGAGAAGAAGCCCCGACCGGTCCGCAGGTGGCGCGCCGCTCGAGTTTCCACAGACAGTATATAGCCAGGCTCGCATATTTCCGGTAGCGTGCCATAGAATGCTGCCTTGATGGATGCCTGGCGAACATATAGATCGAGGCTTTCCCTACGGGCATACCCGGCCCAGAAAGACGAATTCCCGCGGGAGACATTTTTTGTCGAGTGTATTTCTCGCTCGCCCGGATGCATTCAATGCCCGACGATCTGTCGTGGAGCGTGTCGCCCAGGGCGGTGATTTGAAACTCTCGAATTTCTCAGACGTGCCTGACGGAAATACCGTCCCTTTATTTCGTGAGGAAGCCCCGGAAAGCCCGGGTTCAAGTCTGGTTTCTGGTGACGTTTCACGAGCCCATCGATAGCGTCCCGATGTCGATTTCCTCTTGGGCGACCTCGCTCCGAGCCTGAGCGATGCTTCGCCCTCCTTCATTGACGTCGTCTGCGGTTTGGGCGAAACCCTCAGATGTGAGCTGATTCTCAATGTCCCCCAGGAACTCTCAGACTTCCATGGCGCTTGATGACCTCTCGATGACTCAATGGTCATGACTGGAGAGTCACTAGGTAGCACCCTGATGTGACCTACTAGATTCGTCATGAAGACGGGTGGATCGAGCCACGGTACTCCTCTCTCATCTCAACCCTCAGGTCTGATTCACATCCATTAATCCTCACTAGCCCCCGCATTTGGAGAAAGCATGGAGAATAGGATCCGACCCTGAGAAAGAATAGAGCACCAAATTCCAACAATTCAGCAAAGCTGAAAATATCCTCGAGAACCAATTTAATAATAATAATAATCGATAATAATTCTGTGTGAATACGGAAGAGCTCTCGAGGTCCACGATAACGATATACAGTTGCGAACAAAAATTTCCGGACAGAGCGCGATTTCGTTGCGGACGCGGCTCCCAACATGCACAAGGAGAAAGACCGTACATGGGAACCGTCTGAGCGCTGACTTACTCACGAGTTAGGGATTCAAAAATTGTTCTATCTGGAGAAGACGACGAATTGCTGACCGTTAACGGTCGCGGTAACTTATGAGACGAGTAACTGGAGCTGTAGTTAGCGCGGCTATCGTCAATCGTCAGTAATTTAATGGCGGGCTCTGCTGTTTCGAATCAACCGATCGGCTTTGTCACCGCTCAGACGAATCCCATGTATGGTCTCTCTCCTTGGGCAAGTTGGAAGTCGCGTCCGCAGCGAAACCGCGGTCTGTCCGGAAATTTTTGTTCGCTACTGGGTTGACGAATGGGTTCTCAAATCGGTTCATCTGAACCACGATGCAATGTCTTTGGTTCTGCGATGCCGACACCGAGCGGCCTGACAGCGTGCTTTGAAGTCGCGGAGTTGGTCAGCCCTGAATAGGCTGTTCGAAAATCTTCGAGGAGCGTTGAAAGCCAGTCCCGGCGATCGAACAGCTCCCTCAAGGGGAGGCGTCGATAATACCCTGATCGGTTAACCCACGAAGAGATCCACGCGCCGCCGCAGAACCACGCCGGCTGCATAAACCGTTGTACGCGCTGCATGCGTTGGGCTTACTTGGCGCACATCGCCTACAGTCTAGATTTCTCAATCAACGCTCTGGAGGTCTCAGGTCCTCCCCCGAAAGCCACTTAGGTGGCAGAATCAGAGCGCTCGACGGTGATCAAATATTAGAGAGCGACTACGGCGGGCATTGTTTGAATCGGAGCCTCGTGTCGGGTGAGTGCGAGACGCCGATCGAGGACTTCGTAGCTCGCTCGGGACAATTTCATCCCACCGTGAGCGCAATCCGAAGGGAGGAGCCGTCTCTCGACGACGGTCAAAATCGCTTCCGCTTGCATCCTGTTCAGTTGTCGATCGAAGCCGAGAGCTGTTATACTCCGCCGACCTTCCTCCGTCGCTTTTCTCTTTGAGCAATGCCTCCCAATGCTAGTCTGCTCCGAGTTCTGCTCACGGAGCCACCCCCTCGATCGCATCAACCGCCCAATTAGCTGCGGCGAAGATCAGATGAGTGCTCCCTCTAATGTAAAGTGATCGCGGCTTCACGCATCGGAGTCGCTTTCACGGCGAACCGTGACGATGGATGATCTACGCTACGGATCATATGTTGGCCGGTCCTGCGACGCCCACCGGGCGATTCGATCCCCCGCAAGCCGGCCTACATCTCGCGAATCACGGAGTCTCTCCCCCGCGTCGATTCATACGCTGGAGCCGACTTCCTCGAACTTTAAAGCGGCCATGGGATCTGCTCATTCGATAACCCGCAAAATCGGGCGCGGACCTCCTCCAAAAGTGCGGCTTGCTGGATCTCCGTGGAACGATCTCCTTCAACTACTTTCGCGTCTCTTTCGACTTACTGCGTGACCCGTGTCTGGAGCATCCGTTCGTCTGTCGTGCGGCTGGCTGATAGAAATTTCCACGCCATAACCATGAAGGTTGGTTCGTCTTCACTGCTGTGTTTCGCTGCTGTAATGTTCTCGGTGTCAGACGTAGCGAGCAGACCCCTACCGAGAGGAGAAAAACTCGTCGCAACAGGTAGACAATCAACGATTGCGAGCTTCAACGTCGGGAACCTCGTGACGCTCCTCGCTGCCAAGGGGATTCTCATCCTGAAAGCTCTCGTACTTTCACCCTCCGGTGACGGTGACAGGTTCTCAAAGAGGAACCTCGGGGAATCGGAACTCGCGATAAACGACTGGGAATGGAACTTCGCAAAGCATTACGTTCTCGCTCCGAGTTCTGGACCGAACACTTGCCTGATGAGATTGGCCTGCGAGAACCCCGATCAGGCCGCGGAGTATCTCGGAGCCGGGAAGATACTCCTGACCGGATGGAGCATGTACAACGGGCGGCAGGCCGAGTCAATAGATCGCTACGAGGAGATCATGGAGGACGTGCGGACGGCTGTGGATATCGCGAGGGAAAACAACCGAGTCGAAGAAGATATCTGTGCGCGAAATTACCCTTGCATGACTGACGAAAAACGGTGATCCAAGATCGAAACGGATATTCGATGTGGAAAATTCAGATATATCGATGCAATAATATATGTGTTCAAGTTTGACTATCGCTATTTATTCCGCTATTCTTTGCTTTAGAGTTTGAGTATCGATCGAACGAATCGGTTTGAGAGTCGTCATTCAGACAGAATTTCATACGCTGACCCGATGAAGGTAGAGAGCCCTGGCGAAAGGAAGTTTTCGCACCGCACTCTGCGCAGGCGGGGGTGCGCAGTGGTACCCGGCGTCTGAGTTGCTTGACGGACGCATAAACGACTGACTGGTAGCCTTTTCAGTCCAGATCGTTATTCATCAGAAATGCTCAGCCGATGTCGAATTCTCTTTAAGGGGAATGATGTCTTCACAGCCTCCTGCTCTGGAGGAGGACGTCGAGTTGAAGTCGCTGAATAGTAGCGTATCGGGAAACATGTCCTCACCGCGGATAATCGAGGGAACCTCCGTCCCTCGCTGTGTCAAGTCTTAGTGGAGCGTCTGTCTTAATAGAGGAATCAGCTGCGCCAATTCAGCTCATTCTCTCATCGACGAAGTCATTAAATTTTCTCTCCGATCACGAGCTCCGGGAAATCACCACCATTGTGCATACGGATCAATAGAAATGAAATGAAACCATCCGAAAGTTTCTGTCAAACGAAATTCCCCCGCTCCGATGACTGAATCCATTATTCGAATGTGTCAATAGATATGTCAGTTTCTCCTTCCCATGAAGATCTGGGTTGTGCGGCAAAATAGCCGGAGCCGCGTAAACCATTTTTCGGATTGCATCCTTCGCGCGGACATTCACTTTTTTCATGTGCACAGCCTAGCTTTCGATAGTGGGTGATCATTCTGAGTCCTAGTTGATGGACCATTCGACCGACAGGCGCGTTCCGCCTCACTCACGACCTCCTTCGAATACCCCCCAGCACATTTGTAACCATTCGGATGAACCATCAGCGAAGATAAAACGGGGCCTCATTTCCGGAGAAGGTGGGATTAAGATGCCGTACGTTCTCGACTTTCCCTGCGTAAAATATACCGACTGTATCCTGACCCCTTCCCGATCAGGCTTGAGGAGTACTATGCTCTGCCAGTGAACAGATCTTAGGCGTCGTCCTTCAGTAGCTAAATCCGGGATCATACCGAGAACTCGCGATACGCTCGACGACTCTGAAGGTTCAGTCCTACTCGGAAACGTCAGAATGTGCCCCGAGGGCTGCAGCTCTGACGATTGATGAGGATGATCATTGCTATCCTTAGGTCAACAGAGACAGCAGGTTCCGCTACCGAACGGCTCTCATAGAGATACAATCTATTATCTCATACCCAAGTGACTCGATTCTGCGCCTTCTCGATGGCCGGTCGAAGCGTTGCGAGGATCAAAGCTGCGTAGCGCGAACTGCTTTCAGGCGGGGTCGATGGCCTGAGAGTGAGTCACCGGCGGAAGTGTCGGCGGGATTTCGCATCTTCAGCGGCAAGGACTCTTCGTTTGGGGGCTTCAATGACACATTTTTTCGGGAACAATATCAATCCTCCATTCAATAATTCACATCTAAATTTCATAGAGTTTTTTCATTACGAATAAAGTCCATTGCCGTGGATACCTGCTCTGCTCCTCACTCGGCGACACGATCGCTCGAGAGTTTCCGAAAACTGCGGAGCCCATGGAGATCCCCTCCCGCAGCCTACAAATAGAGCGAATGTAGTTTGGCGATTTCATCTGCTTCAATGGTTTCGTCACCTAACCTGACCGGGAGATTTTTCCCTGGGCTGATACTTCCCGGATTCTTACGACGTCTGTAGGAAGGATATATACGATATCCATGAATCTTTCGACGCTCAGGAGGCGGTTGGGCCAATTGACTGACTACGAGCCCCGCTTACCGGCACCGCATCTCTGTCGGATGGAATGGAGTCTGCTCACCGGAGATCCGCGGCAGATTCTCGCTTACCCTGAGCGTCAACTCAATCGTACGAAGTCATTCACGAGCTCTCCAAATGGATCAATGTGAAGGAGCGGTAGAATAAAGCATCTCGGATGATTTGTTCCTTGCGTAGCTAGGAAAATGTAATACGATGAACTTTCGAGAGTCACTCAACCTTGACCGTGACGAGAGCGGCATCATATCGATGTCCAGAGGAAAGGACAAGAGCGGGAGCAAGAGACATGGTGGAAACTACTTGTATAAGCGTGCTATTGACGAGAGATAGACAATTCTGAAACGCCGCCGCACCATAGTCATTTAGTTGCGGTGACCCCAGTCGGAACCTCCGCTACACGGAGGACGACGAGACCGCTCCAACTCGTTCCGAATCAGAGCTGTGATCGCGAAAAATGTCGTCCCACAATTATTTGCGGTGGTTCCAGACAATGAATGTGAATTTCATCGCAGTGACTCACGTAAGTCGTCCCCTACAGGATGGAAAACGCCGATCGAACCATTCCCCATCTCTCGATCTCTACCGAAAATTCCTGAGAAGGATTCACTGGAGATTGCCTGCAAAGTCAATGTGATAGACAATGCTCGAACGCTCCTGGAACGTTTTCAAAATTTCCGAATGAACTCCAGGGAATGGCTTGCGCGATGTACGGAGCCACCCTCGTCGACGTTGCCGCGATCTACGGAGAAAGCATAGAAGCGACATCGAGAACTCTCACGGCTCGGGGTCTCGGTACAATTTTCTCCAGCTTGATTGGTAAACACCGCTTCACATTCAATTGTATAAATTTTGAAGGAGACAACGGAATCACAACCTCTCATTGATCCCTCGAAACGGGCCTTCGGTCGAAGTAGGCACTTCAGACCCTCAAAGACACGGTCTCTCCGTCGGGGGAGCAGTTCTATCGTGACAGAGCGTCTAATCACATGTAGTCATTTAATGCCCATTGCGAATGGTCTCTCGGAACCCCCTGCGGTCGTTTAGCCGATTATTATCAGTGGCTCCTTACTCCCATGTCCGTTCATCATTTCCGGTGCCCCATCCAAAGCGACCTGGCACGAGACCAAAGCTCTCGAACCCACCGAAAATCTTTTTCTTGACTCTCTTGGCCATCGAGTCGAAAACGCGGCGCGATAGAAGTGGTCTAGATAGACTTGGTATTCGTCGCAAAATAAGGAATGCCTTTGACATAAGCCGGCGAACGCGGTGACTAGACAGGAAAACAGTAAGTAACAGAGATGAGATCGCTGCGATCCGTTTTGTCATGCGAACATTGTCCAATTGTGACCAGATGCTATGCATTACCGCGCTCTAGTGACTCCTTGGGCGGGTCCCAAGGAGTTCCTTTCTCGGACTGTGTCGAATCCAGACCCTCGAGTGTTACGTCGCTCTTCCAGAGCTTGAGTGCGCACTTGGAACGGTAGCGTTTCGATTAGGGGCTCTCGGCCATGACCGAAGCAGTCGCTGATCTTTGGAAAAATCGACAATTTTCTTAGCCGCCCAAAGCGCGTAGGAAACGACTGACTGAGACTATTCTTGCAGGTGCTTTAGTTTATAAACATGTGAATATTCAAATCATGTTGTTGGGTACTGCGGTTTTCGGGATGACAGCTGCCGTCCTTACAACGATTCTCCCATCGCTCATTTATCTCCACGTGCTGACTTTCTTCGTCGGCTGCTCCATGGGCTTCATGGATATCGGTTAGAATCAGGGAACACAGTGGAGGAACCACGAAAAATGTTTGGACCTTGAACATACGCACATCTGTCCCCGCAATCATCATCGATACCACAAGTTTACGATCAGTGCTTCTCGTCCAGGTGTACATGTCTGGCTCCAGGTCCTCTGGAAAGAACGGAGCGGGTCATTTTTCCACTTCATGAACTTCATGTTCGGAGTCGGCGGCATCATAGGGCCCTTCGTGTGCGAGCCGTTTCTACTGGAAACTCGGAATGCCGCGATGTGAGCGTCGTAACTGGAAGGCAGATCATATCTACCGTGAATACTTACAGTTCGGAGACAACTTCTCGAGACACTCAGATCCGACCCTGGCAGAAGAGAATTCCTTGAATGTATTCTGCTTGAATTCGAATAGGCGGTCGTAATGTGGGGAGATTCTACTTTCAGGGCAACCGAAAACTCAACGATGCTCGGTGTGAACACGACAGTCGAATCATCTTTCGGAGACACAACACCGGTCGTAAAACATGGCATCCTCACTGTTGGAGGCGAATCACGGATATTTACGGCTTATTCTATCATTGCTGCCATCAACGCTTTCATCGCTATATCGATGATCGTTTCCTATTGCATGGATAGCACGGATTTCAAACCGAACAAGAATGCGACGTATTTCTCCGAGAATCTTGGCCGAACGTGAGTTTTGATTTCGTGCTACTTTCTCCAGAATGAAACCTCCGTGACATCGCTGCGAGAAGCTCCTTCACCGACAAAGTCCATTTCCTTCCCAGCGAACGACGCACAGTCCTCACGCTGCTGGCACTGTACTTGACAGTGGGTGTTACCTGCGAAATTAGCTTCTCTGCGATGGTATACACGTTCGCCGTGAACCATTCATCGCTCAACTTCTCGAAATCTCAAGCCGCGTATTTGACATCTCTCTACTGGGCGAGCTATACGATAAGTCGAGTCTTCACGACGATTTTATCTTTGACGCTAAGTCCAGCCCAGCTGATAGTTGGATCCCATTTTATATACTTGAGTAGCGCTCTATCGATGATGCTCTTCATAAATTCTTCGCCGATGTTGAGTAGTTGGTTGGGGACGGCCCTCGTGGCATTCGGATTATCTCCCTACTGGGCTAACGCCACGGCGTGGAGCGTGCAGTACGTGCAGCTCACGCCGGCTGCTTTGGGACCGATCCTCGTGGTGATTTCGAGCGGCGTTATGTTGATTCCTTTCTTCATAGGCAACCAAATAGATAAGAACCCCCAATTTTTCCTTTATTCCAACACCGCATTGGCTTTGCTCCTCACTGCTCTCGCGGCGACTCTCATCATCTACGGCAACACCAAGGCACTCGTGAGGCACAAAACTGGGAAGGAAGCCGAAAGGCTGAACGCTCACTGAACTCCGCGGAAAAGTACCTAATAAATGAATTTCTTGATGATCCCGAAGGCCAGTGTTTCCAGTCCGGGCAATCTACTCGCCCCGGTCGCTATTCCTGGAGGAAGGCCACCGAATGTTCGCATGAATCTAGTGCCTCCTGAGAGAAGGAATTTATGCCGATTGCGGATCCGGTGGAAGGAGCTGATGGTCGGGAAAGTTAACGACATACGAAAGGGAGGGACTCTGGTCCAAATCCTGAGCTCTGTCAACCAATCGACTTGATATGCTAGAAATTCGAGGAAATCCGGAAGTTTCCCCAGTAATCTATGAATCCGTTTCCTGTCCACTCGGCTACAGGAGCGATCGGTTCGTGAACATCCAGATCGATGCACATACAGCGAAACGCTCGAGCACTAGCAGGGGACGACGTCGTCTCTGGTCGGCCAAGGGTGAAACTTTCAGAGAGCCGCCGGATTCACTTGGGCTCGACCCTTCACGTCATGTTGATGATCGAAGGAGAGGGCACTGAAGCACGGGGAGAGACTTAGCCTGAACTGCCGGAAGCGCGGTAATTAGTGGATGTGAGTGATGAATTTGAGATAATTCTACAATACGCTCATCCTGGCGCGCTCCGTCGCGACGCGTCGCGACGTCTCCATCGTCAGGCCGAGCAGCGTGAGCGCCCGACAAATTGTGTTGCGCTCGGGAGTAGTCTCCCGCCGACGAGCTATGCCGTCTCGAGATACCCTGCGATGGCTGCAGACAGTGAACCTCAACTTCATCGCAGTCACCTACGTGAGTAGAGTTTTCGAAGTCTCGCATTGAATGAACTCGCTGTTCATGCGCAATCTCATGTTCTTCTAGACCCGCTGAGGGACCGGGATGACTCTAGAGACCTCCTGTCTAGAATATTGCACGTCTAGGAAGGTGCGGGAGTGCAAAAATTGAGATTTCACTGTCGTTCCGACTTCCTGCTCCAGGGTATGGCGATCGCAGTGTACGGGGCGACGCTCGTAGATGTGGCCGATATCTACCGCGAGAGCATAAGAGCCACCTCGATCACCCTGACGGCTCGCGGTCTCGGCTCTGTTTTCTCAAGCCTCATTGGTACTGTATCGGAACAGTGAAACGGTGATTTACATTAGACATAATATCGGATGGGAATCTCGAGAGATGCCTCTTTTCACGGCAACTGTCCCGGCTTCGGAAGACACTCATCCAGCTCCGTTGCCCTCGTTCTGTTCTGCATGATGGTTGTCCGTTCGACTGGGATGGTCAGCTGAATCCGCATAAAACTGCTTCGGTTCGTCACATGGCCTACGTACTTCCGATGATCTCCGTGGGGCAAGAAGCCGCGGGGAGGGCGGGAAAAGGCGCGAAGAGGGCAGGAAAGACCGCTGATGAACGCGCGGAGCCCATCTAAGCAAGGTTCACTCGACCGAGATGGGAGTGATCTGGAGAATGCCGCGAGCTTCGATTTGCTTCCGTGAGCCGAATAGAATAGAGTCTCCCGTCATGTCCGTTTACAAAAAAATGCCTCAGCAAACTATCGACGTCGCGAAAAATTTGGCTCGATGTTGAACGAAAAAGTATAACATTCTACAACATGAGCCGGTGCAGCGAGGACACCAGCAGGGATCTTCAGGAGTCATCGGCGAAACTGTTTGGGCATCTTTCTCCGCAGGGAAGAAGTTCTAATGTAGATCGTCGGAAGATGAAATGCGAAAGAACGATTCGCCGTGAAAATAATCGCTCGGCGCCTTCCCGTACTGCACCGAACACGTTTTTGTCCGTTGAGTGTCTTCAGAAGGGGATCACGACCTTCTCCCTGATCGTTCGGCCCCTTGTCAATGCGCTGGTATGACCCGGGCCCGACAGGCTCCACAATCACAGAGTTCTCCCGCTGGTTACCGCTGCTGCGGCTGCAGAAAGCTGACGAGGCGATGATTGGAGCTCATTCCCCACAAATGAGTCACGCGGCCTCCGCGTGCTGTGCTACGCACAGGGTAGGCAGGAGGAACTGAGTCGTCTTTTCGGAAGTTGATGCATCGATTTCGGATTAGGGAAAAAATACTGAAGGCAACCCCATGTATTCCAGCGTTCCTCTCAGTCGCAACGGATATTGTCCTTCCTCCTTGACGGGTCATTACTCGTCGGAGGACATGGCGAGCCCCTGATCTATATCGTAATCAAACGCGCAAGCAGTCTCCATCGA
Source organism: Galendromus occidentalis (assembly GCF_000255335.2). NCBI lineage: Eukaryota > Metazoa > Arthropoda > Arachnida > Mesostigmata > Phytoseiidae > Galendromus > Galendromus occidentalis. Next base: position 67,290 of record NW_003805516.1, on the reverse strand, counting down.
AGGGGGAGTTCTCGAACAAAACTCTGGGCGATCACCCCCACCGACCAAAATACAACCGCTGTCGTCGTCCAATTCCTGTTCTTATCGCTGTCGATTCTCCTGGAATACGTTTCCCTTCGCGCCTATGCCGGATTCCGGGCTCACCCATTTCACCACATTCTGACGAATTCAAAAGCTTGTCTCGTCCTACTCTGAGTCGGGGGGTTTCCCTCAGGCAGAATATATAATAGTTCGGTTTGGCTAAGGTGATTTCCCGCGACAGGCGCACTAGTCTACAAATTCGTGAATCTCCAAGTGGTTTTAATGGCTTGTGTCATTTTTGGAGCCATATCGGCTCTGCTGACTACAGTTCTACCTTCTATCATTTATCTTCACGTTCTGACATTCTTCGTCGGCTGCTCAATGGGATTCATGGAAATCGGTGAGCAAAGTTCTAGTCTTCAGTATCGTGACGCTGGAAACAAGTCAGACACAATCCGACTGTGTACGTTCCAGCGTCCTCCCAGAGTTACTCCGCGTTCCCTAGAGTTTGATGGAGGAATCCCGTTGTCACAGGTATCCATGTGTGGCTTCAAGTCATCTGGAAAGAGCGCAGCGGATCATTTTTCCACTTCATGAATTTCATGTTTGGATTCGGCGGCATCGTAGGTCCCTTCATTTGTGAGCCATTTCTTCGGGGAATGGAGAATGATTCGAGGTGAGAACCCTCGGAATCGCTCTTGAAATCCACGTCAAACCGTGATCGATCGTCTCGTAGGTGAAATGGGAGAGCTCAGTGCGATCTAAAAGGTTCAGACTCGATTCCAGGCTCTATGAGAATGTGACCGCTTCGAAAGCCGAGTTTTCGTCTGTCAGCATCGAGGGCAACGTCACGCAGCTTGTAAACGGTGGAACCTCTCCCGAGAGAAGTGGATCACGCATATTTACAGCTTTCTGCATCATCGCTGCTATCCATGGCATCAATGCGCTGTCGATGATAATTCCCTACTGTATGGACAGCTCAGACTTTAAAGCCAGCAAAGAAACTTCTTATTTCAAGCGAGATCTCCCCAAGCAGTGAGTGATTTCGACTCTCCCCCCTTTATTCGCTAGAGAGGACAGGAAACTCAGTGTTCCGATTGAAGCTCCGCGAGAGAAAATAATGCTCGGGACCCTGAACGATTCGATCCCGTTTCAGCTCCAGACGTACGGTCCTCGCTCTTCTGGCCTTGTACTTGACAGTGGGTGTCACGTGTGAGTTCGGATTCTCCTCGATGGTTTTCACATTCGCTGTGAGCCACCCGTCATTGCACTTCACTAAATCTCAAGCTGCGTTTCTCACCTCCTTGTTCTGGGCAAGCTATACTGTGAGTCGAATCGTGACCACAGGGCTGTCCCTAAAATTCGGCGTCGCTCAACTCATTGTGGGATCTCACTTCATCTACGTGACCAGCGTAGTGCTAATGATGTTCTTCCTCGATACTTCACCAGCCCTCGTCACGTGGCTTGGCACTGCGCTGGTTGCGTTCGGGCTTTCTCCATATTGGTCCAATGGTACGGCTTGGAGTGTTCTGTTCATTCAGCTGACACCGGGCTCTGTTGGTCTCATAATGGTACTCATATCGAGTGGTGTGATGTTGATTCCATTCATCGTAGTTAGCCGGATCAGCGAAAACCCACAATTTTTTCTGTATTCGAACACCGGGTTAGCCTTGCTCCTCACTGCGGTGGCAGCTGCGCTCATTCTCTACGGCAATACGAAGGCGCTAAAAAAACACAAAAAAGAAAACAAAGCCAGAAACCCCGATCTCAGTTGAAATGATCGCGAGTTCAACGACTAAAATGCCACGAATGTTATTTCCACCTTCTGGGACGCAGAGATTCATCCATAGGGGGAAGCGGTAAAATGATTATTTCCCCTTCACTCTTCTTTCGCATCGACTGCCTGAATGCTGATACCTCATGTTGAGGGACGATCCCAGGAATCGATCCGCCCCGTCCCTGAGATTCACTTAGCCTTCTCCCGCCCGCAATAAAGCCTCGTCATTTCACAATCTCGGGTGATATGGGGGCTTCTTACAATAGCGCTTTGCTTATGCAAAGTCTGTCCGTCGCCAGAGGATGGGACGCCGGAATTCGTCGTTCATGTTCAAGAACTCTGCAGTTGGCTCGTTCGATGTTGCAAGCGTCATTCCGACAAGGAATAGGAGTTTATTGAATTTCGTTCTTGTAGTATCCAGTTCCGGTGCCCATTCTAAAATCAGGTGGGGTGACGGTGTCCGAAAAAAATTGCTGGAAACCATGAATTTATGAAAGCCGTATTCACGAATAATTCTGGAATATTGGAGTACATGATACTCACATGACAGGCTGGATGAGCCACCAACTCAAGAGGCTTCATCATCAGAACCGGAGGATCGCTCCCATGAGTTTCGTCTCTTCCATTGGCTACCCGAAGCGGATCCGGCACTGCGACGAACGGGGGTTTTCTCATTGACGGCATGTTTTCACTCTCGACCTCGCTTTCCTATCCACTATTCCGGGTCGATGTTTCTTTTTCTAGTCTCTGAGAATCAGAATAGATATTACTTCCGAAGTCACCCATACGGTTACACAGCAATGTCGCCCCGATCAGGGTCAAGTAGAATGACCGCATTGCGTGCGTCTTTGACCTTCCGATCTGGGGAATGATCTCGAGAAGTCCTGCTAGCTGTTCCTATCGGGGAAGTCGTAGGATGCTGAGAAACCTCAGACACCGAGCAGGTAGGAGAGTCACGTATAGTGCACACTCGATCTGGGCCGAGGTATCTCCGGAACGAAGTCTTATAAAGAGCGCAATGGTTGGGTTTCGTCCATCAGAGCTGAGCATGCGAAACGGACGCCGGTCGACTCCAGCTGAAGATCTTTCTGTGAACGTCGTATTATGCAGAATGATCAGAATGAGTTATCGTTATCACTCATCAAGTTCCCCGCAGCGGATCTGAATCGGGTCCAAAAATATCGAGACCGCCACGCGTGAGTATCGAACCGGCAAGAGCGCCGATTTCGGACCTTGACAAGGAGCCGGACTGGGCCTCTTCAGAAAGGCTGCACTCCTCCACTTCGAATGGCTCGAAGGCAACTGTCAGTCCACGTCTCCGGACTCACTTGGGCGGCGCCACGCTGGAACTTAAGGCGGAAGCGTCGCACCACTTTACTCTTTATCGTCACTCAGACCCACGAGCGAGCGAGAGCGTTCTCAGGGCCTTCTTATTTTGATGCTCCGCAATGTTTGATTCAATACTCTGTCGCGATCCGGGCTTGCCTGATCTCTTCGTCCTAGGGAAGGGATATTTCCACCAATGGCAATCATGAGGGCGGAGTTATTTATATATATCTGTTGATGTATTCGCGATTATTGCATTGACACGATCGCTGATCGGTGCTGAGCTCAGGCCTTCTGGATCTCAAATGGTCGAGCGCGAGGCTTCGCGAACGATTTGAAAGTTTCGAGGGAATAAGCTCGCGAGTATTCCCCAGGAATCTACCAAGCGGGCCGCAGCAGTTGCGGAAACACGCGAAATCACCATTTGCAATCGGAGAGTGGATAGATTCCGCCAAACGCGGGGGATCTCACAGTCCGCTTGGATGTTTCTTTTTTCACCTTGCGTCCCTCCGACATGCTCCATGCTAGCCTGTCTCAATTCCAGCTGAATTGAAGACCTTCCGCTAGTTAAAGCTCTTCGAATCACAGGAAGGCCGCTCGAGGGGCGCGCCCTGCCTCAAACTGATGATGATAGATCATCGAGATCAAGATATTGCAACTTGCAGCTCATTCCGTCGTCGATTTTCTCCACAACATGAGGAAGAGGACGAATTCGAAATCAGACTCGATTCGCAATCTGCGACCGTCTCATTTCCGACTCGATTAAATTGGGAGGCAGACAGCATCGTGACAGTCACCTCGAAGCTCGCACAGCTTCCTCGGCACCGTGGGACGAAATGACATCGTTATCCAGATTTCAAATTATCGTGCTCCTCCTCCGCCGATCGCATGGGAGTATGGGAGCGATGGATGCTACACAATCGGAAAGTCATTCGTGAAGTGTGGGTATTTTTATTGGGACAACACCAATCCGTTGACGCAGACTGATCACCACGGATCTCACTGAAGATCATTCACTTTCCGGAACTCTGCGGCGATTGATTCCTTGCCGATAATGAAGACGCGCAGAAATTATATTCCGCATCCATGCGGAATATAAACACTGAGCAGGTAATGAGCGATAATAATCACGAGTGATGAGTGCTGAAGTCGATCCGTTGGACACTGTGAGTTCAGACGAGAAAGAAAGCCATGTGGGGAGAGCGAAACGCTCGTTCGACTTTATAGATCTCTCCTCTACCACACTCACGGAATTCTCCGTTTCCTTGACGGATGTGCCTGTGTTGCCCTCCCGTTGTCCTGCTAAGTATGAACAATTTTGTTTTTTACGTACGAATCTCTTGTAATTTTCCAAGAGTTCTTGATTGGACTAGCCCCGTCATATGCATATCCTCGGCGATTACTAGCATAATGATCGCGAATATCCATCACGGAGGAGGGAGGAGAAAGACCCCCCGAGCATGAGCAAGTACGGTTTCTGGGAAGCTCACCCTGTTTATCTGCATTTTTTCCGTGATGAGAATGGAACACTCGATTTTTTTTGTGCGAGACTTTTCGCGCGACTCATGAATACCGAGCCGAGGCCGGCAACGAACCCCCATCGTCGATCTTTCCTCCAACACTCTGCGAGCAGACAAGCTTCTCTGCAAAAGTCTGCCTCGACTACGAGGCGTCGTCGGGTCCTAACTGATTCAGCGTTTCTTGGAGAAACTCTACACGAGATGTAGTAGTTCGCCAAGCAACAATCTCCGGAAGTGGATGCAATTCGAATCTAGCGCTCATTTCTTCCTCCTTTCAGCTGTTTCGAAAAAGCGATCGCTTTCTTCACGATACTGATCCTCTTGATAGTCCTCTTTCTCGCTGTTCTGAGCGGTCCGACGACCAGTTCCGGACATTCTGAGACAACTCGCGTGAATGCCACATGAGAGAGGACTGCAACTCGGATAGAGAAGAATTGAAACGAACGAAATCACCCGCCTATGCTCATCAATAGAACCTCCTCTGCGGCGAGTGAAGCCGCTGATGCTGCATTCTCCCCCCTCGGCTTTGTCGAAAGATACGTGCTGCCATCAGATCACATTTTGCCCTCCTGCTGTTCGCTGGATCTATGTGACTGTCTGCTTTAAATAATTCTCATTGCATGATGATGTCCCCATACAATAAGGAGGTGGTGCCAGAGAGAGGGTAATCATTCATTCACGGGCACCACCCCCAGGAACTGTGGGCCTAGACGCCTTGTGATCGGTGCAAGGCACAGGGAGAAATCACCTCAGTGTAGAAATCATGAGCGGTTGGGGAGCCGGGGAGGGTTTCGACGAGCGTCCGAGACGCAGACTATGCGACGATGGGAGCTGCTTCAACGACCCTGAAGAAGAGCCATGTAGAGCGAAAGACTGATTCGGGACGGGAGCCTCACCCCGCGCAGGTCCTGTGGTTTTGGATCGCACCCAACGAACGCATGGATCGGACGGGAGCTCCCGTATGCCTTAATGGCGGAAACCCAGGAACGATAGAAACAACCCGCGTGGATCTCGATACTAACAATAAATGGAGACTTGGTGTTAAGTCAGGATGAGCAAACGGAATGAAAGTTGGATCGGCTCAACCCATTCAGGGGAGGCCCGACACATCCGCTCGGAGCTTGAGGGGACTTGGACGATTATTTTTTGATTCCGCATCAGCGAAACAAGGCGTCCCGGATCCTTCGACGATCCTCAATCCTTAGTGGCCGGCAAGTTCACATGCATCTGTAAAGGAGCATTATCTTACCGAAAGTCCCGGATTGTGACCCTATTTAAAGACCTTCTCTGAAGAAGCACAACGAGCCTTGGAGGATCCCCGGAGAGCCTTCTCACATCGACGCACATTCAGACGCTGCTCTTGAGTCGTCCTAGCTCTCCCTTCAATTGGCTCTCGCTTCTGAATATTGAGAACTCTCCAATGAATCTATTCTAGCTCACCTTCGCAAGAAGGTTCCCGTATCTGCCAGATGTTCCACAAAAGTCTCCAATGCATGTCTACCATTGGCGTATGGCTCGCGAAGTCAGAACGGGATTCATTCTTTCGCTTCGCAGCCTTTGAATTTAGTTACTATCGATCGATAGACTGATAACCTATAAATAGGCAGACCACCCTCGATTTTTTCGTGGTCGATCGATAGCATGACTCCACGCCAGCGTATAGTGAATGCTCGGTTTAAAGACTTCCGATTTAAGCCCATGGCACATCGTCTTTGCGGGCGGGTGCCTTCCGGCGTAGGATCTCATGAATCCGATTTGGAGCATCATAAATGATTTTCTCGGAGGTTCGAATTCCGCCCACCGGAAGAATTGTATTCCTCGGTCACGAAATTCTCTCTCCGGCCGAGGAGAGGTTCCTTAGAAAGGAATACCGAATTCTCCCTGAGCGAGGCGTTCGTTCAACCGGGGTTTCCCGTATCGAGGAGCTCATTCGACTTGAGACTCCCGTTCAGGGGGGAAGAATTTAATCAAGATCTCATCGGCCAACCACAGGACACCAGATTTTCCCACGCACTCATCTTTGAGCTTTTTATAGCGTGATCCGAAAATCTTGAATTTTAAACAAGACGTTGAGATAGCCCCCTCCGTTTCTCGACGCCGCGATCGCGACGGCTCATCTCCTTCACGATGCTCCGAGCCCTAGATGAATTCTTCGATGAGTGGAAGAATGCATGTTCAGCAACCAATGGTATCTTTCGAGATATTCGCTCCGTAAACGGCTGTACACATGTATATGCACTGACATCCTCCGTGCATCTCCAGTCCATTTGGGTGAGCAGGGTTGTCGTGTGAAGGAGTTTGCCGCACTCACTGTCGATTCGCGGGGCTTTGCATATATTCCGACCAATGCCGAAGTCTTGAGAAAAGTTTTCAGCAGCTGTTCGTCCAGTCTATGGGACACCTAGATGGCTGTGTTATGGAATACTGGAGCATCATGAAAGTGAAACTGTAAGTGACGCCTAGGAAGCCCATGAAAGTCTTCCACGAGACGACAGTTGCCATCGTCACGTGAGCGCCGAGACCTGTCACTAGAAACAGCTGCGATTCTCGTGACTCCCGGGTTAGTAGGAAGCGTCGTACTTTCTTCCTCAGTCTGAATGTGCATTTCTGCAGAGTATCGCCTTTCCAAACGACGAACAACAACGCATTCAGATGCATGAGCACGCCCGAAACGTCGTGCCAGTCGATCCCGCAAGTCATTTTCGGTCCCAACATGGGAATTTCCGTCACCATCCTCGAAGCGTATTCCATATACAAAGCTTTCAACACCCACGAAATATCCTTTGTGACGTCCGTACAGATGCGAATCGCCTTCCGATGCATCGACTTGAGGTTTCCTCCAAGTGCTACAATGTTATCGATTCGTCTCGCTGCATTTCCCATAATGGTGCCCACGAGCGCGTACACAGAAAGACGTTGAATCCTATGGAGTCCGTAAGTAATAATCTCCGTGAAAAACGCCAGCTCTTTCAGCGAACCAAATTTCGAAATGTCGAGCTCGCCGGACAGAAGCTTGGCGAAGGTGATCGCTCCCATGACCGCTGTCAGGAACATCTGTACCATCAAGAAGATAGAGATTCCGGTGTACGAATCAAGCTTCAGCAAGAGGAACTTCTTTGATTGCGTGTAACACCACGCGGACAGGATCAGGACGTGTAGGGCTTCGGTCACATAGTTGAAGGATCTCGCCAATCCGGAGAAGCAAGTCAGTCGTGGACTATTGTAGTAAATTGTGTAACCGAGTAGCAGAGCCTGGTTCGTCATCAAGAACCAGAACCAGAGTTTAATCAAGTTGCTCGATGATCGGGAAATTCCGACGAAACACAAGAGAAAGCGAAGAATGATCTGGTTCTCCATGGCTTTGCTCCCGGAACGAGTGGAAGATCATCCCGTCGAGTAGAGGTATGTTTGCGGCGTTCTTCTACGCTTAGGCAGGATGAGCGCTGCATCGCTCAGCGCTTGTACAGCGGCCCCGACGTCTTCTGGAGCGGTGACTCTATCACGTAGGAGCCGCAGCCTCACTGATTGTTTGTCGACTCCAAATAAAATAAATACGGAGCATCGGCAGATTTCAGACGAGTACGGATGAATCGGAGCACGACACCCGTCACATGGGCTGTCATTATTACAAAAAATCAAAACGAAAATAGCGGAGCGTGCAGATTGCTATCGATTCCTTGTCTCATTGTGACAATTGTTGCCGTCGCAGAGGCTCCTTCCGAGAGCCAGGAAGCGACGTCCGAGTTCGCTTCGGGATTATGTTATTGCCGATTGAAGAACACAGGTATTCCTCGAGCGCGGAGGAATTACGGGTAATCGAGATCACATCTCTATGGGCGGGCCCTGCAGGCGAAGAGGGAGCCGATCACCGATTACATGATTACACATCCTGCCCTCGCAAGGAGAATTTCGATGAGGAGATCGAGCTTCGGAGCCCAATCCTCCGGCAGAACCTCCGAGGTATCCCCACTACTATATCCACTCAATGGTTTGAACGATGGATGATAACCCCGGGCAAAGCCTCCTCCTGAGAGCCTCTTCGTAGTTTCAAAATCCGAGGCTACGCCCGATGAATCATATGTCTGTGCAGGTCCATCGATTATTCCGAGCTTTCTCATTGTCCCCCCCTTTATTCGAACGGGCTCTGCCAGTAATTGGCCAAGGATATTGTTCTCTGGAGAATGTTGTCGGCGCCTCGACACTCCAGACAGCAATACTGTCAATTCACGAAGTTTCAATCCGCTCAATCAGAAAAACAAGCGGTCGATTCGTCGGTTCCATGCCCCTCCCCATGTCCCCCGCCACACAGTATACACTAGGTTTGAGCGTCTCACTGGTTGTACGTTGCCGGCAGAGATATTTAGGGGCTGTGTGCATGTGATCTTCCAGATACCAGGGAAGTTTCTCAAGTTTTGGAGCCCGATCCATTTTTTCCGCTTATTCGGCATGAATATATTTTCGTTTTGGATATACGTCGCATTAGGAATGATCATTATAAGACTATACCCTCAAATTGTGCTCCTGAGATTCTGCTGATGTAGATTGCGCTCAATAGGTTGGCCATTCTCATGCAAGGAAACCCCGAAGAGGAGAGCGGAGAATCACGGACTAAATTGCATTCCAAGAATCGATTCTCGAGAAGTCTCTGGGCTCGGGCAAGGATTTGTTCAGTCCACTTGCAAAAATAATCTCTGCTCCGAGTGCCTTCCGGCCCCCGGCCGTGAACTCCGCCAATCGAATGAGGGAAAATATGTACATCATCTCGCAGTACAATAAGTCAAAACGATACACATCACCTGCAGTTCCCTTGTTAACGACTCCACGTACGTACGGCTCGGATGGAGTATATCGTATTCTCCTTGGGGGAAACTTGGTTTTCCAGATCGAGTCTTCGAAAATGCCTTCCAGCATCACCATCCAGAGACCGCTGTGGTGCGAGCGATCTTCAGGATGCACAACTGCTTGTCAAATCAATAGGACACTTCAAAGGCTTACTGATGGCATATTGAAGCATCATGAAGGTGAAACTCCACGTGACGCCCAAGAAGCCCATGAAAGTCTTCCATGATACGATGGTATTCGCCGTCAATTGAGCCCCAAGACCGGTTCGCAGAAATAGCTGCGATTCTCGCGAATCTTCAGCCAGTAGGCAGCGTCGAACCCTCTTCCGCAACCTCATTATGGATTTCTGGAGTAGATCGCCTCTCCAAACAATGAACAGCAACCCGTTGAGATTCATGAACACACCCGAAATATCGTGCCAATCCATGTCACAGCTCATTTCTGGCCCGAGAATCGGGATCTCTGTCACGAGTCTCGTGGCGTATTCCACGTAGACTGCTTTCAATACCCATGACATATCCTCTGTGACTACACGGCAGATTCTTATCGCTCTGCGATGCACTGGCTCGAGATCGCCGCCGAGGGCCGTGGTGTCGTCGATTCTCCTCGCAGCATCCTCCATCATTGCTCCCACGAGCGCATAAACGGAAATACGCTGCAGCCGATGCAGGGCGTACGAGATAATCTCTGGATAGAACGCTAAGTCCCTCAATGAGCCGATATGCGCAGTGTCGAGCTCTCCTGATAGCAGGCGTGTCAAGGTTATCACTCCCATGGCGGACGTCAGGAGCATCTGTATCATCAGGTAGAGGGAAATACCGAAGCGAGACGAAAGTTTCAACTTCAGGAGCTCCTCGGATTTCGAATAACACCACCCGGAAAGAATGAAAACGTGCAGACCTTCGTAGACATAACTGAAGGACTTCGCCAATCCGTGGAAACAAATCAGGCGAGGAACATTGAAGGCGATCGTGTAGAGAAGGAAGAGGGCGTGGTTCGTCATCAGGAACCAGAACCAGATTCTGAGCGATCTGGTCGGGGCTTTAGAAATTCCGACAGAGCTCAGAAGAATTCCGAGTATGGTCATCCGTCTGATTGTACTTAGGCGGCACGATTGAAGAGTCATATATTCGAAGAGGTTCCACTCCAGGTTTCTGGGTCGCATGTCGTTGCTCAGGAAGATCAAGCCTCGCATTGCGTCGCGCCGGCACAATGGTTTCCCGGTGAGACGATCGTACGTCATCCTCGGGAGTTCCAACTGCAAGACAGAGATTCCCTTGCGTTCAGGTCGACTCTGAGGACGACAAGTACGGAGAAATCTCGAATCGCAGGGGAGAGGGCGATATGAATCACTGGTATTAGGATCAATTCAAAGGAACTCCCAACGAGAACAAAGCATCGTTCTGATCATTACTCCTCGATACGTGATGCTTCTATACATATTCATGGAAACATCTAATTTGCATCCACGGATTGTCCACAGCGCTCTCTCTTCGGGCTGACTCCAACTGAAGTCCGATGGAGATTCAGGCTCTACTCGCACTCCAATCGGAAGGCGTTACAGGCCGTATGAAGAGCTGTCTGTAATCGCTGCCGCGAGAGTGGACCCTTGTCGACGTCATCTGTGCTACAGCTCCTCGTCCTCGTTGAACCTCCTCACCGTGAAGCTGGCAGGGTCCACGAGCTGAATCTAGGGCTACACGAAAAGCAACGAATGCTCCTATTCGGTCTGCTTCAGGACCGTCAGAGCAACTGAACGAGAGACCCAAGACTCCAGCTCACCGAAAGCACGGAAGGAGCACTATATCCAGAGAGAAATTGATCCACCGCTGTTGGAAGCGTTCGGAGAGTTCCCTGTACAACCTGCAGCGGCTGCACTCACGATCGATAGGGGGAAAAACATCAGCGACCGATGTCGAAGTTTTGCATCGAACCTCACTATCATCACCACTCAGTCACTGCATTTAGTATTGAATTAAAGCTACCAGAACAACGACTTTGCTTTTGGTCATCGTCCAATACTGGATCGGGGAGGTCAATCTTGTGGCGATTCCTGTCTTTGTCTCTCGGTCTCGCCGTGACTGAAGGCACACCGAAGCTCGACCCTGCAGGGTCAAACCCTATCGCTCTCACTCTGAAACTCCGTGGGACCGCAGAGCAATCATTCTGGTAGGATGATTAGGTTTATCGATATTTCCACACGGTTTTCATACAGTGTTCAAGCGTATCTGACCTTCCACTGTTCCTATCATTGATTGAGAGCCGATCAGATCAAGCGTCAATTCGTAACCCGTGGTGTTCGTGAAGCGTCCTAACGAAGAAGATCTGCTCAACCGATCTCTGAGAAGTTTTCTCAAGAGTCTTCTCACGATGTGTGGGAGGATCATGAAGGAGAGAGTGCTAACGAAACCCAGGAAGCTCACGAGGGTCTTCCAAGAAACGAATATCCATATTGGTTGACAATTGAGCGCCCAGTTCTGGCAGCAGGAGCAGCCGCAGCTCCCGCGAATCTTCTCGCGAAAGGCAGCGAAGCACCTTTCCCCGCAGTCGCATGGTGCGGGTGGACTGCCCGTTGAGATTCTCGGAGACATCGTACCGATTCATTTGGCAGCTGATTGTGAGTTCGGTCCCAAGCATTAGGATTTCCCTCTTCAATCTGGGAGCGTATTCCTGACGAACGGCTCCCAGACTTCCAGCACCTATGGAAGATCCCTCGTCACTCTCGTACGAGTCCGCAGCGACCTCCGAAGCCTTGGTTCAAGATCTCCGCCGAAAGTTCCGATGTCACCGGACTGTAGTCCAGCACCCGCCATAATGGTTCCAATGGAGTGCAAGAGTGCATGGATTGATGCGCGGAGCATCTGACGCTGAGTGCACACAACGTCAACGCCACTATATGGAGCGAAGCCGGACCCGGATTCACGGATTGCGTAGCGTGCATATCGGCATGGAGCAGCTTGACCACGCTTATCGCAGTCATTTCTGACGTAGAAAAACCCGTATCGTACGGTAGATGAATAACCCGACGTGCTCAAGGAGCTCTAGCGCTAGGAATCGTTCGGCTGCTCAGGAGCACCATCAAGGAAGCATGAGCTCATAGAAACTTCCGTACAATATGAAGATAGAAGACTGCGCGAATTCCTAGAAACAAGTCTTGTTAGAGACGTTGAAGATAGTGGGAGTCAACGGTGAGCTTCGTCAGTAGGAACCCGTACCAAACTTTCGCAGACGTTGTCGTAACACTACGTTCAGGCGGAACCTGGGTGAGTTCGGGAAATGATCCTGATCCTCATCGTCCGTCCGGCTCGATGCAGAGTCCATAACATCGAGAGGATTTCTCTTTGGATGTCCATGACTTTGTATATCACCGCTTGAATAGAATGAACCTCGCCACGATACCTCGTTATTGATAATGGCTCCCAGAGGGAAGGATCAGCCGTCGAATATGCAGCCTCAGTCGTTGAGTTGCGACTTCTTATTGTCTCAGAGTCGATGCTGCGAACAAAGGGGATGAGCGGAGAAGTCGAGCTGCACATGGAGTTCCGCATCGATCAATATTGTCACGCACAAAAAATGGATTCGAGGATATCGCGCGCGAGAAGTTCCTGCGCGGTTGATTCTTCTCGTCTCGAGATATGCATAGCTACGGGTACTGCTCCTTGCGACTGCCCGGAGGTGACAGTCGGGTTCCTCTTTCCCTCAGGCGAAAGCCTCGTTCTCGAGCCGCCCGGCCAATCAGTGGCGAATGGGTAGTGATTCTTCAATCGATTCAACTTTAGAAGCGAAAATTTCCCAGATCAGAAAGCCATCTGCTCACCGACAATTCGAGAGATAAGGGTTTGACCGGGACCGAACCATATGTCGAAAATTATTGACATTGTTGATTGTTCGCTGATTCGTGTTCCTATGAGCCCAAGTCCGCGTCATTACGAGAACACGAGATGTTGTCCATGACGTACTTGAAGTATGCGCGATATACGCTCCAGAGAAGCGCTCGCTCCGGGGCGACATGGTATCGTGACACGCAGAAAATACCCTGGCCCTAACGAGATGTTCTCGAGTCGGGGGACAGAGACTGATACGGATGAAAGCGACGCACGAAAGACGTCTTCGTTTTATCGATTCCAGCAGCGAGGTGAAGCCAGGATATGAAATTATCTTGAAATATACTGACCGGGATTCATCGGCATTTTCATGCATGTGGGACAAGACGGCCAATATCCGAGCGATTTTCGTATACTCTGTGTGCTGAGGTACATGACGTCGAAATATCCATTTCACAGGACGTGAGAATGATGATGGGGGAATTATTATCAGGAGAAAGATTTCCGCGGTATGCGGATGTCTTCCAGCTTAAGATTTCAGCTCCATCGATCGCTTGGAATGTCATCAGAGTCGGACGATCCTAAGCTGATCTCGGGAGTTTGCCGCAGCTGGAGACTCCGCTCATGTGGGATGGGTACACGTATTCAGGAGAGCCAAGTGAATGAACATTTTTCTGTCGTATCTGACGGAACGAGTTTATATGTTGAGAGACCTTGCTCGCGTGCGACGACGGAGTGGCGACCCCAGACAACAGCGGCAGCGCCGGCGCCACCGCTCTGCCGGTTCTCTGTGAACATCGATGTGTGATACTGGCCGACGTAATCGTAAAGAACAGTCGAATGTTCCCTTGAGAGTGAATTCCAAGGAGTAGTCATGAGTCTTGTATAGGGTGCCCTTGGATCCATCAATCCATCAGACTCCTTGCCCGTGCGGCACGGCGCTAGATCGCCGAGGTCTCCAACGTCTCAGCTGTAACTCTCTGGGATCCGGCAGACTAGCCCGCCATGGAGCAGAAAATGACCTGCTGTCCCGAGCGCTACAGCAGGCGGGTGTCAGAAACTCAAAGCAGCCCCGGAATCTGTCCCCGAATGACCAATTGCGCCCGGAC